>NC_141457.1:52810000-53410000 GCF_015680905.1 Coptis chinensis
GCAATAATATATTGGCACGTGAAATAATGAAATTGGTTATGAGATATAATTAAGATATTTCTGAATATTGTGGCTTAGTGCAATAAGGTAATTGACCTGCACGTGATATAGTGGAATGATTATGAGTCATAGATGTATGACACTTGAATAAATTACGTAATGAAAATCCTAGAACCTAGCTACCACAACTCATGTGATTGGCCCTTCTAGCGTTTTAGTTAATCTGAATGGCCCATTTAAGTAATGTGATTGGCCTTCCGGCGTTTGATTAATCTGAATGGCCTTTCGGCGTAAGTAATGTGATTGGCCTTTCCGGGCGTTTCGTTAATCTGAATGGCCTTCGGCGTAAGTAATGTGATTGGCCCTTCCGGGCGTTTGAGTTAATCCGAATGGCCTTCGGCGTAAGTAATAATGATTGGCCCTCTCCGGCGTTTGATAAAGCTAAATGGCCCTCCGGGCGATTTAATAGTGGCTTGATTATTCCGTTCGCAAAATAGAACGATGACGCGCGATATTTTATGCGAATAGTGGCGACTTACATAGATTTGGCTTTTCGTGTGAGGATTTACGGTGTCGCGGCATCCATTTCGGGAGGTAGTTACGCATCGGAGTGGCTCATTATGTAAGGGGAGGCATGTGGATGTACATGTTCGGCGTTGGGTAGCGATTGTGGTAGCCAGGAAACTAGGTAAGACATAGATACTGACGTGATTTTAGGGACACGCAAAGAAAGTCCGAAATAATCTTATTATGGTAATATGCTTGGTTGATTATTTGTTTAGTTGAACCTAAGGCGCCTCGATGGAGGAACTACATGCCTTATTTATTATCGCGATAGTTTGTTGTGTGGTTAGTGGGAAGTTAAGGCTCAAAATTGGAGGAACTACACCGCCTTTATTATTGTGCTTAAGGATCTTTGTATTAGTCGTTGAAAGTTAAATTTCGGTGGAGGAACTAAGCGCCTTGTGGATTGTGTATATATATGTATATTATATGTTGTATTTTAGGGCTACTCACACCAAAGCATTGTTTATAATGTTGACCCGATTTGCATGTTTGTTTATCGGGTGTGTTCATTAAATGAACATAGTTGATAAGTCTTGCCGAGGTTTAGTGATGAAGAAGATTGGTTGTTTGCTTGTGGTTTTGCGTTAGCATTGCATCTCGTGTTGTGTTTTGTTTTCCCTTGAGGTGATATAGATTTTCAGTCTAGACGATGTTTTATGTATTTTCATTTGTAAATTTTTGTAATGAAGAGGACATTTGTATAATAGAACTTTTATTTGGTTTTTTAATTATCCGCATATTTAAACTGTTTATGGGTTTTTGGGAGTGGAGAGTGTGTCACACCTCAGAGATCGAAGAGTCGGGGACAAATAATGTTTTTTCCGAATTCTGTCGAAATTCGGGGTGTGACATTAATCCTTTCTACTTCACCAAAAAATCATTACCCATCTAGTAACCACAAATAAATAAGCCTACCTAGATGATGAGTATGAGAAATAGGATGAAGTCTTGAGAAAAATGAAGAGAAAAACCTTGTCACAAATCAAAATCAGTTACTGTTTTTAAGAAAAGAAAAAGAAAATAGAAATATGTTTCCAAAAATCAAAAGAAATATCAAGGTTAGAATTCCCCCCAGAGATCAAAATCAAAAGGGAATACAAAAATCCAAGTATGGAAACCATGTTAGAAACAGGAAAGAAAAAAGGATTTCTCTAGTATAAATATCTCAAGACCTTATTCTCTCATACTTATCATTTTTTGAACTTTCCATTCCATTTTCTTCTACACTACCACCTAAGCCCCATAACACCTAATAAAGACCTCTAGCTCAATTAGGAATAGGATAGTGTGATAATAAGTAGTAGTTGTGACTTCTCGACCTCGCCCTCCTCGACCGTCATTGAGTATGTGAGGAAATGTGTGCCCACCGCGCACCTTTGGAGATAACAAAGCTTGAGTGGAAAAATAAGAGAGAAATTGTGTTTCGACACATACCGTGAGAACCTACTTAAGGATGCTATCCAAAGGATCCGTAAAACGCCCCCGCTTTCGTACATTTCATTATTAGATCATCGCATGCATGCTCATACGTAGATGTTTCGATTATTGTATGTATATTAACTTGAATTTGAAAGAATAAAATCCTTGTTTCCCCGCTAGTGAGATGTCTAGACACCTAAGATTAATTAAGGAAACAAACCTTTGTTCTTCGAAGTCGTTGTAGTATAAATGAAGTTTGTGAGTATCTTCTCTCGGAAAACTCTCACGAGGTTATAACTCGTCCACTAGGGAATTCCTAGTGGTTCAAGGCCTTGTTGCATCTGGTCAATGCAACCGCACTCTGCTTGAAATGAGATTTAGTTTAGACAACACATTTTTGATCACTTATCGCTTTAATGTCTCTTCTTTGCTTGAGGACAAGCAAAGTGCTGTTTGGGGTGGTGTGATAAGCACCCAAAACTGTAATATTAAACCCCGAGAGACATAGCATTTTGGTCGATTATGTGTTTAATAATCATGTAATAATTATATTTTCGATTACTTTGCAGGTTTCCACAATTAAAATGAATATAGTGATAAAACATGCATCGAAATACGGGGAATCACGGAATATTTGGAGTTTCCCACTCGACCCCGCGGAAGCCGAAGTTTCCAAAAGAACAGTAACCGGTCTTGGAACGGGCCCACATATGAAGAAGCGACAAATTTCGAAGCTCAAATCGGATAAATCTAGATGCCGGCGTTGGCTAGTGAAGCTACCAAGTACAGGAATCTGGGAATATTTGGAATTCCGCTCAATCCCCGTGAAGCCCAACAAAGCCCGACTAGAGCGAAGTTCCCAAAAGAACGAGAACCGGTCGAACGGGCCCACATATATATAAAGCGAAACTTCCGAAGCTCAAATCGGATAAATCTAGGTGTTGACGTTGGCTAGTGAAGCCGCCAAATCTGAGAATCTGGGAATATTTGGAATTCCCGCCAATCCCCGCGGAAGCCCAACAAAGCGACTTGGCGAAGTTTCCAAAAGAACGAACCGGTCGCAGGGCGGGCCCACATATAAAGAGGAAGGAAACTTCCGAAGCTCAAATCGGATAAATCTAGGTGCCGACGCGTTGGATAGTGAAGCTGCCATAGCGACGGGTGACGAACTTCGCAAGGACAAAAGTCGTAAAAACGCCAAATCGGGCGCCAATCGGACACACTAAATGGACACACTCTGCGGGCCCGAAGGCATGATGAGTCAGCATAGGCAGGTGGCAAATGATGGTTTCAAATTGATACCACGGCAAGAAAGAAGCGTACCAATTCAATTCAAACGGTGGTTTGAATTGAAATAAGCTACTGAAACAAAAACTAAAAAGCAAAAGGACAAAAAGCTAAACATATCAAAACAAAACTTTGATTCTCAAAGTTTTGAACAAATAAATCAGCTACGAAACAAAACTGAATTAAATGATTCACGGATCACTCTTGTATCAGCCTATATATATGAAGGGGTCGCCTTCATTATAAGGTCTTCAGCATATTAATGCTTTAGCTACGCTTAGTTTTTTTCTTCTTCTTCAGTACTTACATTCCGCCATTTTTATTTCAGCAGCTTAATACAGTAAGTTATTTTACCCTTAATAACAGTCATTTCTTTTCTAGTTTAATTTCTGTCATGCATTTATTTACTTAATGTATACAGCAAGTTTTATTATTCCTTCTATGATGATGAGCTAATCCCCCCCCTCAGGGGGAGGGTTATGCTGCTCGTGTAAAAATCCGGATTGACTCGTTAATATTCTAGAATCACTACTTAGGAATTAGGCATAGAATTAACATCCGGTCCCAAAATGACTGAGACTGTACAAAGTTGGATCTGGCGATGCTCAGGGGACAGGTCTGTAGCGACTCTACAGTGTCGAGGGGCGACTCTCCAATTCGTCCAGCTGATGTGAAATCGAGCCAGGAGCGGAAATAATATACCAGAGATGCGGTATTATTAAAACTCCTTATGCTAGTGAAATGTGACCTAGAGATGTGGGCATGCACTAGGGATCAATACTTCGGCGCCGTCGTCTAAAACGAGGCGAATTAGAGATGTAGTGATTTGGTAATAAAACTGTTAAGAAATGATTCTTGTATGAGCATGATTAACTCTCTCCCCTGTTTCTCTACATTTTGTTTACCTACATATAATCGCCCGTAGTAATTTATTTTATTTGCATTACCGTTATTTTAATTAAAACCAACTAAAAAGAAACCTAAAAAATCCTTCTCACTTAAAGTTGTAACTCGGTTGTGAACCTATCCGAGGCCCTAAGGTTTGGGACGATCCCTTACTCGACCTATCCTACCATTCCCACGTGAGTAAGGTAACTTGACTAAAACGCGTCACGACTATACGGGACGTTGGACTTTGGACTTTGGACTTGGACTGTGGACCTCGGACTTTGGACTGTGGACCTCGGACTTAAGAAAATAAGTAACTGAAATCCAATAAACGTGTGTAAAGAGCGTTCTATCAGCATCTCAAATAATGAGAAAGCCTTACCCCCGCAGCTACCGGCAACCGAAGTTTAGTGTCTTCAATGGCAAGTCAGATCTGGCGGATCACGTATTCAGATATCGAGCAACTATGGGACAATATGAAATGTATGACCACGTCATGTGTCAAGAGTTCAAAGCTTCCCTGTCTGGATCTACGCTCCAGTGGTACCACAGGTTACTTGAGCAACTGATTAGGTCCTCAGAAGAAATGTTTAGGACCTTCATAGACAGGTACTCATGCAACAAGCACCAACCAAAGTGGATCGACGCATTGTTTAACATCAAGAAAAAGGACAGAGAAGCATTGAGGTCCAACATGTAACGATTCATGGAAATTTCAGTCCAAATAGAGTCTTGCGATGAACAAATTGCCATAATAGCTTTCAAACAAGGGTTGGATGAAAACAACACCTTATTCGGATCCCTCTCCAGGAAACCACCCCGTGATTTAGAGGAACTCCTAGATAGGGTTGAGACTCATGCAAGGTGGGAGGAGGGTGTCCTGAACAGACGCTAGGAAGCAAAAAAAGGCTAGTCGAACAGCTCCTGTGGCCCTTCAAGAAGAGAACTCTTCCCCTCAAAAGTCGAAAAGAGACCGTAATTGTGGCCGCCAAAGGGCTGAATCCCCATCAAAAGGACGGATGCCAAGAGGTCAGTACCAGAATGTAACCAGTGGCGCAGATGGAAAACCACAGGAGAAGTCACGAGTGGAAGGAGCTGAAGAAGCTTTTCCATCAATGGACAAAAACTTCACCCCTTTGAACAAAATGCCAGATGAGGTTCTGGACTCCATCAAGAATCAGAGTTACCTCAAATGGCCAACTCCACTTAAGCCAGGCTCCTTGGGTACCAGAGGCCAAAGGACCTACTGCAAGTTCCATAAGAGTAAGGGTCACAGCACCAGAGCCTGCAGGACCCTGAAAAATGAACTACAGGATCTGATTGAAAGGGGGTATTTAAAACAGTTTGTAGCACACGAACAGGCTAATGCAGTACAGCCTGAGGAGATCAGTACGTAAGTTTAGGATCCCCAGGAACTGGACCGCTCAATGGCCGCCTCCAGCTAAATATGATTTCCAGAAAGGCAAGCAAACGAAGTGGGCAGGTCATTGAAAAGGGAACACATCATCAAATGCGCATCTCCAAGCAAATGAGGATCGTGAACATCCAATTGACTATGGGTGCACAGGTCAACGGTACCCCACAAGGATCTGCTTATCCTATTCACTGAGGCTGACTGTTGTAGCATCCAAAGCCCACATGAAAATGCACTTGTTCTGACACTCCCTTTTGGAGATTATGATTTGCATTGTATATTGGTTGATCCAGGCAGCTCAACAAATGTGATATACTACGACGCATTCAAGAAGTTGCAGATTCCTGATTCTGAGATGGTTGCTACCAACTCCAACCTATATGAATTCAGTGAGGACAAAGCTCCGACGGTTGGGGAAATCCAACTACTCGTAACTACTAGTCCAGTAACTCTCATCATAAACTTTGTTGTGGTAAAAGCTAGTACACCCTATCACATGATCTTAGGCAAGACCTGGCTACACAGACTCTGAGCTGTCCCAAGCACCTATCACCAATGTATGAAGTTCTCACACAACGGGAAAATTGAGATAATCAAAGAGGATCAGGTGGCTGCCAAGGTATGTTATACTATGGTAACGAAGCAATCCACACTCCTTTTTGAACCAATAGAGGTGGGGCAACCTGCCAAATAGCAATTACAGTTGGATCCCCCTCTCCCGGATCTGGTCCCAAGAGAGCCCCTCACTGGAACCGTTAGAGGAAGTGGAAATTATGGGAGGCAGCTCGCCAAAAACCACTTTCATCGGCACCATGTTGAGTTCTGAAGAGCGTCAGGCTCTAATACAGTTCCTCCGAGGACACACAGACGTGTTTGCTTGGTCATTCGAAGAAATGCCAGGAATTGACCACCACGTGGTATGCCACCGGCTCAATGTCCACAGTGATGCAGTAGTAGTCAAGCAGAAATCGAGAAGGATAGGTGCTGACAGGTCCAAGGCGGTAAAAGCCGAGGTTGAAAAACTAAAGGCAACTAATTTTGTCAGGGAGATCAATTTCCCCACCTGGATCTCTAATATTGTCCCAGTACGTAAGAAGAATGGGTCATGGAGAATATGTATTGACTTCACGAATCTAAACCGCGCATGTCCAAAAGACAGTTTACCCTCTATCGCGGATTGACAAATTGGTAGATGCGATGGCTAGACATGAACTATTATCTTTCACAGATGGGTCATCTGGCTACAACCAGATCCCATTCCATGAGGAAGACCACAAGCATGCAAGTTTCATAACCGAGGATGGCCTGTATTGTTATCAGGTCATGCCATTCAGACTGAAAAATGTGAGGGCCACATACTAGCGCTTGGTGAACAAAATATTTGAAAAATTAATGGGAGACATTGTGGAGGTGTATGTAGATGATCTCCTAATCAAGAGTCTGAAACGGGGAGATCATCTCTCCCACTTGAAGTGTGCATTTGACGTTCTCCGAGAGTATCGTATGAAACTTAACCCTGCGAAATGTGCTTTCGCCGTATCGTCAAGGAACTTTTAGGGTATCTGGTTACGAAGCGAGGAATCGAGGCAAACCCAGATCAGATCTGGGCGCTCATAGAAATGCCTTCACCTAAGAATATGAAATAGGTTCAAAAGGTTACAGGCAGGTTAGCAACTCTGAACATGTTCATCTCCAAGAGTTCAGATAAGTGTAAATCTCTGTTTCAATTACTCAGAAAAAATACCTCATTTGCATGGACGGATGAATGCCAAAAAGCATTCAATTAGCTCAAAACATACCTGGGGGCACCACCAATCATTTCCAAACCAATTAAGGGAGAAGTTTTAGGTATTTATCTCTGTTCATCTGACTATGGTATTAGTTATGTACTGATACGCATGGATGAAAAGAAGGTTGAAAAACCTATCTATTTCTTAAGTCGAACGCTCCTACCAGCAGAAACAAGATATCCTAAACTCGAAAGAGTTGCTTTAGCCCTTATTTTTGCAGCAGAGAAGTTACAACCTTAGTTTCAGTCCCACACTATCAGGGTAATCACCGAATACTAGTTACGATCAGTTCTGGAAAGGTCGAACAGATCAGGGAGGTCAACTATTAGAATATGATATTATGTATGTTCCACGCATCTCAAAGAAGGTCAGGCACTAGCAGAATTCTTGGGAGATTTCCCAATGGCCTACACTGGGTATAACTCGACAACACCCAGCTCAGATAAGGGCATCCTGTCTGAACCTCCAAACGCCCGTCTAGACCCATGGGAGTCCAGCTCCGGATGGCGAATGTTTATGGATGGGTCTTCAAATGACAGAGGTGCAAGAGTGGGAGCTATGTTAGTTACTCCAAACAATATCCGACTGGAGAAATCCATCCGATTGGGTTATAACGCCTCTAACAATGAGGCAGAATATGAGGCAACACTTGCTGGCCTCACAATGGCTCTCGACTTGGGCCTAACACACCTCACAGTTTTTAGTGACTCACAACTAGTTGTTTTCCAAGTTGATGGACGATATGAGGCCAGAGACAAACGAATGGCCAAATACCTAGAACTGGTAAAGGGTCTTCAGGGCAAGTTTGAGAACATTCAGTTTTATCAACTACCTCGATCCGAAAATTGGCATGCAGATGCTTTGGCATGTGTTGCCTCGATGTTAGGCAACATCGAGTCTAGTTCCATCCCTATAGAGTTCCAAGAAAAATCCAGCATCCAAGCACTCACAATTACAATAGTCATTCCAGCTACCGCTCCAAATTGGATGGATCCATACAAGTCCTACCTCAAAGATGGGACACTCTTTGAGGATAAGAAGCAAGGCGTCTGCTTGCAAAGATAAAAAGATTCACCCTCATTGAAGATGATCTGTACAAGAAGTCCTTTCTTGGACCTCATCTCAGATGTCTCTCCCCAGTCCTCGCTGAACAGGTTATGCAAGAGGTTCATGAAGGAATTTGTGGCAACCACGCTGGGGGAAGAACACTAGCTCTCAAGATCCTAAGGCAAAGATACTTTGGGCCTTATATGTAAAAGAATGCACAGGTTTTTGCCCGTAAATGTGAAAAGTGTCAGTGATATGCTCTGCTTATCCATGCTCCAACAACGAAACTGCACCCATTGGCTAGCCCATGGCCATTTGCATAGTGGGGAACTGACATTGTTGGACCTCTACCACCCACTCCTGGCAATGTCAAATTCTTACAGGTCGCAATGGATTACTTCACAAAGTGGATAGAAGTAGTTCCCCTTGTTTTCATTCGAGAACATGACATCAGAAAGTTTATTTGGAACAACATTGTTTGCAGGTTTGGCATACCCAAGGTTATCATCTCAGATAATGGGCAACAGTTCACTGGAGAAATGGTCGCTGAACTCTATAAGGAGTTTCACATTACCCATCTGTTCTCAACTCCAAGATATCCACAAAGCAATGGCCAGGCTGAAGCCTTTAATAGGGTTATTTTGGATAACATGAAATATAAATTAGATGACGCGAAAGGATTATGGATCGAGGAACTACCTAAGGTTCTATGGGCATACCAAACTACACCCAGACGATCAACTGGTGAGTCCCCATTCTCACTAACATACGGAACTGAGGCTGTCATACCTCCCGAACTGGTAGCTCCCACTCAGAAGTCAGATGTTGTGCACACTTTGGACAACGAGGAGTTGTTATACAGAGAAATGGATCCCCTAGATGAAAAGCGAGAAGGTGTCGCACTTCGCTTAGCCGCTAACCAGCAGATTCTGAAGAGATCATACGACAAGAGAGTCTGGATTCGATCTTTCAAATCTAGAAATCTGGTTCTGCGTGAGATCCCAGAGCCCAACGGCAAGCTTGAGCCCACCTGGGAAGGACCATACATCATTGACAAGGTTGGTCGAACTGGTTTTTATACCTATGCACTATTGAAGGGGACGTTCTTGTCAAACCATGGAACGCACAGTATCTTCACAAGTACTATCAGTAAATTGTTATTCTATACTTCTTTATGAATTGTTTACTCCTCTCCATGTCATCAATAAAGTTTTCCACATTGTCATCAAATTTCTTCCTTGCATCAATTCTTTATTTATGATCCATACTGGACTAAGCCTTTAGGGAATTATCTTCTCACTATCTGTTCAAGAATATTGTATGCCAATTTGCTTTCAAACCAGTGATACTGAGTATGAAAAAGTTGAACTATATGCCAGTTCCTTTCACATCCTCACGCAGCTAAACTGTACACCAGTTCTTTTAAACTGCGATTATCCTCAATGGGTTAAGTCTTTAGGGAATCGGACCACACTAACTGTTCAATAAACTGTATGCCAGTTTGGCTTGAAATAAGTGATAGTGTTCTTGAGAGCCTGAATTGTATGCCAATTCCTAAAGCTCTCAATACATCAAATGGTTGTTGGGAAGATCTGGGTTGAATCTAGATCCCAGCACGCAATTATTGGCTTGGAACTATATCGGCATGATGGCGCTGAGGAAGACTCCCCCACTGCTGTTCGGACGATAACCTATTCATTTTTGTAAATAAATAGGAACTGTCGTTATGAAACACAGTGTTGTGCTCATGGAACCAAGTTACTTTCGCAAAGACATATGCCTCTATTACGATCGAACTCGTAATTATAGTTAACTTGAATGGCTTCTATGATATCCTGGCCAGATTCTGGTTATGCATCATATTAATCTTTTTAGCCTACTAGGGTCACTTATTGTTGTTCCAAATGAACTTTGGGGGCATCAGGGGTAGAGTATGCATAATAACATATGTCATATAACATAAAATACTATAAATACATGCATAAACTAGAAGAGTTGTAGAGTTCAATAAGTAAGTAGTATGCATGCATAAACTAGAAGAGTTGTAGAGCTCAATAAGTCAAATAGTATGTGAGCTACATAGCTCAATATTACAGACCCATAGAATAATTGTTTAAAAAGAACTGTTTATGTGAATCATCAACTGAAAGGCTTATGAAGCAGGGGTAGAATCAAACTTTGGTTCACCATCAGTGCTTGCTGCTGCACCATCACCAAGAACTTTTGTTTCACTCTCATGAACGGACTGTGTGGTTGAATTAGCTGGAATGGTTGAAGGCTGAACAGAACACTGACCTGAAGCTGGAACTGGAACTGGCAAAAAAGGAAGCTTAATGGGAGGCATGTCATCATCGGTGTCTTCTTCAAAAGAAGATTAGGAGGCATCAGGTATAAGTTCATCCTGGATAGCTGAGATACTGGTGTCTAGATCAGGATATAAGATGAAATGGTTGGTCACTCGCCCCTGATCATCCAACTGAAAGACATATCCAGTAGCTTCAATAGCCTCCTCAAACTTAACTTGTCTGGCAGCATTAAAGGACTCTTCAAAAACATCAAACACTCTAAGAGCAAAGTGAATGATATTTTCAGTTGACCTCTTCTTCACCTCCTTCACCACTTGAGAATATAACTCAGAGGTCTTCGCCAAGAGGTCACTAGCCTTCTTATCTAAGCAAAGACGCCTCTCTTTTAGATCCCTCTCATAGCCTGACATGACGCCATTTGCATGGGCAATGGCTTGGCCAAGGGTCCTCATCTCGGTGTTCCTACAGTAAAGTTCCCCTTGGACCTAGTCATGTTTTGCTTGCAAGGTGGTGAAGTGGGCGCGCAGTTCCAAGAACTTCACTTTCCAAGTGGCAGCATCAGCAGCTCCTTTTTGGGCTTTTTCCAGAGAGCTCCGAAGGTTGGAGATAGTGTCTCTCATATTCTTGAAGCCAGTATCAGATTTCTTCTCTTTTGCCAAGAGCTGGTGAACCTGGATCTGCAGCTCCTCAGTTCTCTTTTCAGCAGCCTCTTTCACCCAGATCAGCTCACCGGTAGCCATAGCATCAGTGGATGTATCGGCAGAGGCCGCAAAGATGGGTTCTTTCATGGTCAAAAAGTTATTCACTAACTGAAAAAGAATATAGGATGTGTAAGTAACATAATGAGAGAAACTGAACATTGAACAGAGAAGAAAGTCTTACCTTAGCAAGGTGAATAACAGATCGGTGATAGGACAGGTCCAGGCTCCTAACCATGTTGGCTTCAGCCTTGTCAACATAAAGTCGCACAGCTTCCAGAACTCCAAGCGCGATATCAACATCATTAACAGAGTGTTTGTTGGTAACAGGTAGTTCATCAGTTCATCCCCAACGCCTCATCATCTCCATAATCATCTCCCTTTCAGGGGAATCTGGATATCTTGGCGAGAAGGGAATGTCGCCACTCACCCCCCTCATATCACTGAATCGAGGAGGAGGGAGAGTGATAGTTATAGCAGTTGTTTCAACAATGCCCTTCCCCTTGTGATTGTCAGGGATGGAAGGGTCAACAGTCAGAGGGACATTGTCACCAGTTTGTTCAGAACCTGTGGGAGGATCTGGAACTGGTAGGGGTACAACTACTTTCTCAAAACCAGAATGGGGAATAGTCATAAGAACCTTAAAAAGTGTTTCTTCACTAATAGAGAGAGGGCAAAACTTCATTTTCTTACCATATGGGGCAACATCAGAAGCAGAAGTAGGATCAGTTCTTTTCAGTTTATGACGGTTAGACGGACGCACTTTTCTTTTAAAATTACTAGCCGCCAGCAGTTCATGAGGCAATTCAGGGCCTCTCCCGCTAGTGATCACACAATCATCACTGACAGCAGGCTTCTAAAATGGGCCTGATGTCACAACATCACTAGAGGCAGCCATAGAACTCTTCTCCTTACAATTTCCTCTCTTTCTAGTAATCAAAGAGGATTCGTCTTGAACTGGAGGAGGAAGAAGTCCCGCATCCTGATCCACAGGAGCGGGAAGTATGGTGCGCCCATAATTCACAATAATTATCCCAAAAGGGGAAAAGCCAGGGGACAAAGACAGCAGTTCTTCAACAGACATGTTGAAATATTCAAAAAGACAGGTGGGATCAGGAACTATCACCCAAGGCATCCTCTATTCCTTGGGGATCTTCTTGATGAAGTCAATCGTTGCAGCATCAGTAGCAGATAGTTTATTCCAGGGGGAAGAGTCATCTAAGGAATAATAGCAAAGAAATTTAGGCAAAAGACTCTTGTATTAAATTACAAAGTTCCTGAGTAAGTAAACTTACTGGTTGGAGCATGGGTATGTTTTCTGGGAACAGGAATTCTCATTGGCTCACCATTAGCATCAGAAGGACGAACATCCCACGCATCACCCAGCACACGAAGGTGGTGATCAGCCCAGCCTTTGTCACTCTGTTTCCCCTAAAAAAAGACGATCGGAGAGTTCTTGTCTCTGGTCATGAGATAATAGTATAATTGGTCTCGGATACGTCGGACCTCATAAAATTAACCAAACACCCAACGATTCAGAGCGAATCCATGTCTTTTGGCAAGAAGGGCAGGATACATGATAGTTCTATAAAACAGGGGTGCTGCCTGACCAAGAGCAAGATTGAAGTAAATTAGACACTCTCTTAGCAATGGGTGGAGGGGAAGAGTGAGTCCGACCCTAAGCTGACCAACGGTGATGAGAGCCACTTCCTTATAGGCCAACTCATCAGATAACCTCCCCCACTCCAGGCCGATATCATCAGGAATGTGAAATTTCTCTCGGATCAGTTCCAGGGAGGAAAAATCTCCGAAGCTTACACGTGACCAGTTAGGATTCATGATCGGAAAAGAGGGAAATTTTAAGTTTTGGTTAAACCCTAATGGGAGATCAAAATGTTCAGTATGCAGAGAAAAGGAGTAGAAGAGATAATGAGAGTTCTCTCACCATATTTTTTATATATAGAAAAGATGGACGGTTACGATTAGCCCAAGCATTGCGTCTTTTCAGGATGGAACTGCCATCATTATCTTTTTTGGGAAACGGCGTGCCTGTTCGAGCTATCTTTTCAGAGTTTTAATTAGTTGGATACGTCAGCAGTTCCAGTAATAGTTTAGGAAAAAGATTCTCTCGCCAAAAGCAGCATCACTTCAAGCGCCCACGTGCTAGATGGCACAAGAGGGGACATCTGTAAGGGGGATTTCCCATCTTTGAACAGATGCCACATGTATGGAAAATAATCTAAGACTATAGATGTCCAAAATGAGACGAGGACAATCGGATCAGTTCTATGAATAAGTGATCTCGTGCTTAGCATGAGTGTTTAGTGAACATGTGTTAGGCACGTGGCTGGGCGCCTCTAAGTATGATAGTTCTTCAAGCCGTTATGAACTGATATAGACAGTTTCTGAACATAAGGAAACTGAAGAGGGTGATCTCTGATGATAAGGAAGGAATCGTGATGACATATCTTAGGAGTTACATTTTTGATATAATCTTCCCATATACGATGGGACATTATGATCAATAAGGAAACTTACCTCTCATAAGATATGGTCTAGATTCAAACTTCTATAAGGAGAGGAATCCTAATAGGAAGGTGGAGTCTGAGGATGGAAGGGAACTCACAAGCGGTGAGGACAACCCTAAACCGAGGACTCTTGTAACTCTTCCTATAAGAATCAGAGGGATTCGCTCTTAGGAACTACACAAAATATGGTTTGATTCTCCTAAATCAAGAAGAAGATATGTAGGCAGCCGCCAGGCGGTTCAACCCTGAACTCGCAATCATCTCATCCCTTCACTACTCAGTCAAAGCTTCTGGATCACAAGGCACAGAGGAAGATCAGGGGATACTCGAAAACTCCCCTACAGCGACGTTATTCATTCAATTGATTTTATGAATAGAACATGTACTTGTAACTATTGGCGTATCGATAATTTCCCTTGCATACATGTTATCGCTTGTATTGGTAGTAAGGGTGATTCCTTTTATGGCTACATTGATGAAGGATATACGGTGATCGTGTTCAGGCAATGTTACTCACATTCTATCAAGCTAGTTCTGAATGGTTCTATGCCAAGACGTATGCCTAATTCTCCTGCGGTTTATCCGTGTAGTATGAAGATTAGTCCTAGTAGACCCAAGAAGAAAAGAATTGAAAGCACCAGTGTGATTCGTTAGTCTGTGATCAGTTTTGATGTTATTGGCAAACCATATGTTTTTAGTTATCTTAATTTGAGATTATTCGCTAGTCGGTTTGTTTTATTTTTTATTTGTTATAATGAAATTTATAGTCTGTAAAATTATTTATGTTGCAAGCGTAATTGACAATGCAACATTCAAGTTGCAGTCTGTTGCAATCGTAATTAAGAGTACAACATTCATATTGTAGTTGTAATTGAGAGTGCAACATTCATGTTGCAGTTTGTTGCAATCGTAATTGAGAGTGAAACATTCATATTGCATGCAGTCGTAATGCGTGAGACTTACTGAACCCATTTCTTTTAAAGGAGACTTCTCCATTTTACAGGCGCTATGCTATGTACTACAACTACATAGTTTGATGCTTCCTTTTAAACTTGGTGTTTTTGTCTTTGGAATCATGTACTCATAATATAGACAAAGCTAAACCCATTTGTTAGAAACTTGGAATTTAGGAAGCAACTGGCTGATAAGGTATTCAACGTGAACATACATAGGATACTAGTGTTTAAGAACAAGTCACCACCTGATTATGAGTACATGATTCCAAAGACAATATCTTACAATAGATACACATGATTCATAATAGAGGATTATTCACTATATCTTAGAATAGTTGGGGACAAATTAATATAACTTGAAATGTGGTAACAAATTTACAAGAGCAACAAAAGATAGAACCTTTAAAGGTAGAAGCTCTTATGTCCAAAGACTTGCAATGTGCCAGTGGTACAGGAGTAACATCAAACTGATAGCACTAATAAGAAATTTTACATAAAATGTGCCGACCAAGGACCCTACAACCATGGCCTGAATAACTACGATACTAGCTAGCTAACAACAAGATCAAAATAACTACGAGTTCACAGTGCAACATTCATGTTGCATTAATTTTTCGGCACCTAACATGGTTTGTCAGACAAAATTTTGTATGCCTTGGATCCCTGATCACAATGCATAGCTTCCTTTTTTACTGCATGTGGCATTTGTCCCTTGGCTGCCAAAGTTTCCATGAAGAGACACATGTAGAGTGCGCAGTCAGCCCTACCATATTAAAAATTAAGAACAGTTATTGCAACATTCATACTACTCTAGGGCTCTACATCAAAATTTAACAATAGAAGTAAGCCAAGTAATTCATCAGTCACTTACGACTTTAGATCTTGTTGTGTGCAAATTGTAGACTTTATCATTAGCTTAGGGTTTCTTAATTTTAAGCCTTCCATACGCCTTTTGTCATTGATCACTTGTGACACATGGATTTGCTGCAATATAAATGAAATCAATCATTTAGATACTAGATAACATAATTCAACTTTACATTTCAAAATTTAAGTTCAACTCACCAATTGTTCTGCATCTTGTAAGCAAATGTCTTCTTTGTTTCTTGGAAGTATTGAATTGTAGTGAGCCCATTTGTCTGAGATTATGTTATAAACGAGTAGAGTCCAATGATTTCCCACTTTGTCATTCTTGTACTTTCCATGAATCATAGGGAAAAAGCATAAGATGACGTCGTCGCCCAAAGACTCTATCTCGGAAATCATGTGTGATTCCACACTTGCAGTGAGATTGTCTTTTACATAGGTCTTGAATACAAATGAAAGTATGAAGTTAGACGTACTCCTTAGAAAATAATGTTTGGAGAGAATAAAAGATAGTACAAGTTCAAACTTTACCCAAAGACAATAATCGAAGAAAAATATCTCTTTTTCAACTCCCTTTACATTTTTTTGCAAATATCGACATACCGATTAATGATCTGCAGAGAAAAACTAAGAATCATTAACATATAATTATCATATTCCTCTCATTAATTTGATGCCATTGTAATAGTGCAACAACCATGTTGCCATGTGAGGTAGCAGAGTAACATTTATGTTGCATTGGGATATCCACTGCAAAACAAAACTCATCTACATGTTTGCTATTGAGCCTAATCAAATTTAAGCTAGTAGTGAGGCTATAATTGTTATCCTTACCTGACTATCTACGAATCTCCCTAACATGAGGTCCATAACCATCGCTGCACTGAGTGTTAACTCTTTCCACTCATCTTCCCACGCTATAGTACTACAAAATAAACAAAAATGAAAGAACAATTTATTAAGTATCACATGCACCAGTATAATACATCAACAAAAGCAATAATTCTTAAGCTTTGTTACTTACTCTGGTTTTGCATTCTTGAAAAATTGTTTACCCACCTTCTTCTCTTTTTTCTCCAAATAAGGCCATGTCATGCTTGTAGTGACATCAGGCATTTTTAATGACATTGGGTCGACTATTGGAGTAAACCAGTCATCCACAGTTATACGTTTGGCATCCACTTCTTTTTTCTCTTCCTTTCTCCTCTTTTTGGGGCTCTTGTTATCACCGCCCTCAGGTTTTTTCTTCTTTCTTGTTTCCAACATTGTTATCTTCTTTACCCTTTTGACCAATGAACCTATTTCTTCATTCGTTTTTTGTTTCCAGACCTCTTTTGCTAATCTCATTTTCTTCTTCAGTTTGCACGGCACTATCATCATACTACACAATCTCTAATTGCTTCTCATCATCTATAAAAGTACCATTAAACGACTCGCTCTTCTCTTCCTTCAACCTCGTATTCTCCTCATCCAAAACTTAGACCTCTTTCTTGAGATTTTCGATCTCTTCCTTGTCCTTTTTCTGATTATATCTCAATTTATCAATTAACCTTTTCAGGTTTTCATTTTCAATTTGTATGGCTTCTTCGTTTGAAACAACTTCTCTTTTAACTTCGAAGTTGAGATCTAACAATTTTTCCTCCTTGCATGATTTAGTGCCAAATTCAATTAATACCTGAAGATAGTGCACAAAAAACACAATTAAAATTCAAAACTAACATGCAATCTCATTTATTTGATGTCAATTTGACAGTGCAACATCCATGTTGCAGTGGAATTTGACAATGCAACATCCATGTTGCGGTGGTGAAGTTATGCAACAACATCCATGTTGGTGGAATTTTACAAAGGCAATATCCATGTTGCGTGTGAGAGTTTGATGCAATAATATCCATGTTGTTGTAGTAACTCACAGTGCAACATCCATGTTGCAGTGGAATTTGACACTGCAACATTCATGTTGCTGTAGTAACTCACAGTACTAGTCGAATTAGACAAAACCATGAGACTTATATTTTCAGGACCCATATCCTTTAGAGGACACTTCTCCATTGCTTCTCGGAGTATGTCCAAGCTCCACTTACAAACTCTAGGCTCGGCAGATTCAAATCCATCTATTGGTGTGATTATCTTTGTATGCTCACACAACCAATACTGCAATTTGAAACAAAAGTATTAGCAAAAGGGATTGTATTAGAAATAAAATTCATTTGCAAAACAAAACGAAACCTACCAAAAGTGAAACCACACAACCAGATCGAAACCGTCGAAATTTTGTTCCTTTTACGTCTTATCTGATCTATCAACTCTGCATGGATTACTTTCGGCCATGAGATAATTCTTCTCATCCCATTCAAATCTTTGATATGTGGAACAAAGGACCAATTGTTTCTTGTTGAGTTTGGGAAGAAGATTGTCGTAGTCAAGTATAGGGACATCAACCTCACAAAATCGTCTTCTATCTCAATCTTCTTTACAATACTTGTAATCTCATTCTTTACTCCTAACAATTTGATTTCATCCTCTCTTCCAAAGTAGGTCTTCATAAACTCCAACTTGTTACTCTTTCCTACACTTTTTAGATACAACACAACAGTTTCCCCTTTCAAAGGCAACCCAAAAATCAATGCAACGTCTTCCGGGATAAATCTAACAATCTTACCCCCAACACAAAACTCATCATCTACTCCCGAGTATGTCTCCAAAACTGAACAAACATCAATGTTTGCTTTTATTGTAGTCTTAACATTCAACCTATTATCAATAGACACTAAAAACACTTGCAAACGATGTATCCATCATTTTTTCCTTATGCACTTCCGTTATGTCACCTCTAATCAAATCCACAATCTCAACCATTGACTTCAAACTGGACCTATAACTTAACAACTCACTTTTCACCAAATTTTGTTTACCCTTCTCCTCTACCTTTTCTTTGCCTTTTGTTTTTGGGCTTACACTGGTTGAGGTAGTTGTATCCTTACTTCATTTAGGAAGGCTCAGTTTAGATTTAGATTTTCCAACAATATTGACCTTCCCTTGCAGCATAACCTGAAAGAAAATTAATGATTTAGTAGCTTGTTTCAACAAATTTCCACTGCAACATTCATGTTGTAGTGTTTTTTTTTACTGTAACATGGATGTTTCAATGGAAAACATGCCTCAAAACTCAAACAAACATCACCAATTTAAACCTCAAACTACACTCATGTTACATTCGATCCAAACACTCATGTTGAAGTCGGATTTGACACTGCAACATCCATGTTGCATTGGTAAGTGATAGTGCAAATCAACCCTAGCATATTCGATGCAACACTCATGTTGCAGTGAATACATTCAACATGTTTTAACTAATTTATTTCCAATTTTTCATAAAATGAAAATCCTAGTATATCAAAATGGTGAAACTATCAATGAAATTTGGGTTCTAACATTTTTGCCGTCTGGTTGTCTTTTTTTTGGAGTTGATTTTGTGTTTGCTTGCACATGATCACTTGAATCGTTACTTTTTTCTTCATTACGGTTCTTCATTTTGAAATTTGGGTTTAATTTGGGGGAATTAGATTTTTTTTATCTATCTGTCTAATTTTGGTTTCTGTTTAAGGGACAAATTTATAATATTACAAGAAAATGGACCGGGTGGGCTTTTGACACAATTAGAAAAGTCTGTGTCTTTTTTGAGTTTTTCGGTAATTAAATTGGAACATTGGGCTTCAAGCCCATTCTCCCATTCTCTGTTCCTTATTAGTAAAACTTAAATCAATTCTATTTCATTGAAATAAAACTAATAATGAACTTGGCTGCATGGATGCTAGCCAACCCATCCTAGTGCTTGGCTGCTGCTAGTCTTTGTATATAGTTATTAACGCGTTCAATTGTACATGAACTGTAGAGAGACTTGCGCATCGCAATTTTAGAAATTTAGAAGAACCATCATGACAAAACACAACAAGATACCAAATTGCCAGTGCTGCAGAGGTTGGAATAGAACACTGCGGATATATATGCAATGGATATGTACCATGCGTGGGTTTGGTTCCAACTTCCAACCCGGCCTAACTATACCTACGCCACACTTTGTAGGTAATTTTTCGTTATTAGTTAATAATTAATTACAATACCTCCAGATTAGAAGAAGTGATACTTTTATGACCAAAGACCATCTGGAATGACTCCAAAGTCACCTACTCAACCTAATGACCTCGCCATCTGAGATACGTGCTAACATCATTAACTTGTGCTTCCAGGAACTACACACCCTTGTGCTTTAGACTTCCGTGGACTAGTGCTACTTATGAAACAAAATTTCCTGCAGCCCACATGGCATTTCAAGGTGATAAGTCAATTGTATTGACTCATCGTCTGAAATCAACGGCCAGGATCACACGCAAGCCTTACATTGACCATATTGTATTCCGCACATATATATATCGTGTGACCTGTGCTTGCTTCTAAACTAGCAAGTATTCTGTTAGGCTTGTTCATGGAAATGAACAGCACAATTTCAAGTCCTAGTGACTGGGTTCAGTTCTATCAACGCACCCTTACAGACCAAGGGGTTGCTCCGGTCTCATCAGTGGCTGATGCCACAACAACAACAACCACATCTCCAACTATAACAACCACTGGTACAAGTAATACTGGTCATTTGAATCCTGAAGGTCGTGTATCAAAACCAACAAGAAGGCGTAGGGCGTCAAGGGCTGCACCGACGACTCTTGTCAATACAGACACGACGAACTTTCGAGCCATGGTTCAACAATTTACGGGCGCTTCAAATCCATCTCTAAGCTTTGGTACTCGTAATGACGCACAAAGTATTGATTTCAGAACCATGAGTAGCCAAAACAGTCTGAATACCAACGTGAACATGATGCCTCAAGGTCACGGTTATCGTAATCCGTATATTCAGCAGCAGCAGCACCAACAACAACAACAACATCAACATCATCAACAACAACAACAACAACAACAACGATACATGTATTCATTAGAAAATAGAAGTGATGGCTTTGTATCTGGCCTGAACAACACTAGGCCTAGCTTAGAGTCTTCAGATGGCTTTCTGATGGGGAATACTTCTTCACAAATGTTTCCAAGGTCATCAACTTCTAACAACAATAGGAGTAATGGCTACATCCAGTGACAGATTGACCGGTAAACCAAAAGTAGGTAAAGACTTGTAATAGAGGAAGACATTGACTTCTGTGAATACTTAAAGAAAATATAAATATTATCACTGTTAGTTCTATACTTCAATTACACAAGTTTTTCTTTTTTCCTCCCCTCCACCCACCCTATATCCTGTGCTATATTACTATGGCACATTTTTGTTTTCCCATTTACTTGATCTGTAGGTTAACCAACAAAGTAATAAGTAGATAAAAGGCCTATGTATAATTGAGAAGTGCGTTAGGTACTGCAATGAATAAATCTTTGAGATCTTTTTTCACTGAATGATAGCATATTTTACGAAGTGGTATAAGATCGAAGATCGAGGTGGTAATTTTTTTTTTCGATAACTATCAGAGGTGATAACTTTTGTAAGTAGCGACGCATGTTACAAGAAAATTCTAATAGATTTCTTGAACATTTTCGTTAATTCCTCTTTATAATGGACAACGCATGTGCTGCTCCAAATTAACGTTGCCCAGCTATCCAAGTTATAACTTATAACCACCATTTATATCACAATTTACACACCTATACTTAATTGTATATTAATGCAAATCGACGTAAGTTATTTCTTCTTCTTTTTTCTTTTCTTTTCGTCTTAAAAAACTTACAACTAAACTGATAATTGCTTAAAATATTTTGAGAGATAATAATTTGAGGGCACAGGCACTTGATTGAACGAATGGAAAGGAGGGTGAGAAGAGGGGATGAATGTTCCCTGGGTCCACTAGTAGCATACAAAGAAGGACTTTCAAAGTCAGGTCTAAGTGTCCACCCTCATATTTGTTTATCATATTTCATTTGTTAGGCGCCTTTTGAATCCAAAAGTTTGAATTTTCTTTGGTTGGTAAAGGATGTGAATGGATGTGTGCTACTTTCGGCGTATTTACATTAGGATTGGTCGGTACCTAAACATATATCTTCCTGTCCCTTTCTGCATTTGATCAATATTCCGAGTTCATTATGGATTCAAAAACTCCCGTGTGTGCATTATGTATGCGCAAAAATATTACATATTTTGTGCTCTTATTTAACCTTCAGTTCACTTAGAATTAAGCTATTTTCAGCGAGCAACTAAGCGTAGTAATCCTTCCCAGAATTTGTGACACGTTGTATTATAATTACACAGAAGATAATCTTGATTTCTGTGAAGATATAAAGAAAATTAATGCATAGCATAGCAAATACGAGGGTAAACTGTCTTCAATAGTTCAATACATCGTGATCAGCGATTCAGCATGTTAATTTGGGGTGTTAATTTGCACCCCCAACTAATGGGATTATCACCCCTCTAACAAATTCTCAAGTATTGGCACCATCCATTAATCCTATAACTTCCTGCACCCTTCTATTTTTACGGCAACAAACTTCCGCAATCTTAACATATTGCGACCGTGGTTTTGGAAACATCGTGGCATTTGTTTGCCTTGAGTTTTGGGATATCACTGTATCTGGATCCCAGGTGTTCAAAATTTGAGGTAAAAAAAAAAAAAATCCGACAAAGGTCTACTGTGGGCAGGGACGTCCCTGAGTTTTCAATGGCCCTGTGCAAATAACAAAATGTGGCTCTCTTCCAGTCTTCCATCAATACAAAATAGATCATCGAAATATTGCTTTTCTCGCATTTTTAGTTGCAAAATCATCAATGAAGCTTTTTAGTCTTTTTTGTGATATAGTAGATCTAAGATATGATTTCAATCATTTTAATTTTGAAAAACTTATTTCTGCAAACGCAACAGTAACGGGAACAGTCAACAAAATTCTATAAGTTATGCTTACTTGAAGAAAAATCAAAAGTTAGGTGAATAAATAATTGAAATTGATCAAAGTGAAAACTAATACAAATCTACAATTGTAAATAAAGAAATTTTGAGAACGAGAGGATACTAGATGATCAGAAGGTAAATGAGGAGGTTTTTTTTTTTTTACTCTTTTTTTTGTATTTGAGTAATTGAGGGGCGACTCAAGCAACAAGTAATTGGAGTGATTTCCAAAAGAAAACGTTATTAATTAAGGAGAGAGAGATATCTGGCCGTTGAGAAGATCTCCTCATTTATTATATCTCTTATTTTATTTTTTTTACGAAAATAATTAATGAGGAAAGAGAATATGAGAGGATATTTCGATTTTTTATTGTGAAATTTTCGATTTTTTGGGTTTTTGGTTGGTTTGGGATTTTAATTTGCCTAATAGGCATTTTCACCTAAACATATATTTTTAGGGCCTTGCATATTCGGGGCCCTATGCGATCGCCCACATAGCACCTATTCAGGGCCGGCCCTGATTGTGGGTTATGGAAACTCACGGTAACTCACTGCCGTTAAATGTGAAAACTCACGGCAATTTGTTGTCGTTAAATAAGAAAACTCAGGACAATTAACTCAGGACAATTCAGTGCAGTGGGACTATCGGGCAGTTGTGGAGTGTAAAAAAACATCTAAAGAATAGCCATTAATTCAGTGCAGTGGGACTATCGGGCAGTTGTGGAGTGTAAAAAAACATCTAAAGAATAGCCATTATTTTTTTGCCAAAAAAATGTCAATCCCATAAAATAGAGTGTAAATAACGCCGCCCGTTAATTTGGTCGTTTGTTGGTAAGAGGTCCCACTTTGATAGCATATATAACGGAGAATCATCTAAAGCTCACTCTCAGTACTATTACTTTGTAGCCAGGCCATTCAACAAAGTCAAAATCCTTAATTTGCAACGAAACGTGTTGCATGCTAAAACGAAGCAAGCCTAACTAATGTTTTGGGACTATACCTCGACGAGGACCATCTCAATATTTCTTTAAACAAAAGGAACAATTTCTGGCCAAAATCACTTTCTAAACTAGGACAGTACTTTTTTTAAAATCACTTAGACAATTTTTGGGTGAAAGTAACCATAAAAACTAATTTTCAAATAAAAATAACTTGTAAAGACAACTAGTTCAAATTTGAAATTAATATTTTTCAATTTTATCATTTATGTTAGTATGAATAATGCTTCAAATAAGTGGTTTCATACATTATGTTAAGGTATGAACAATAATTATTCATAGCTCATGCTGAGGTATGGATAGTGATTGTTTATGCCCCAAATAGATATAAATACTTATTATTCAGGAGTAATAGCCTGGTTGCCACCTTTCCTAGGTAAAAAAAAATACTAGTAAATAATTAAGGGTCCAATAATTAAAAGAAGAAGGTTTTTTTTTAAAAGATGCTAGGATTTTGCAGATCTCCATCTGTATTATAACGTTTCATAAGTTAACATTACATCATTCCTCTACTACAGAGTTCAACTAAATACATAAAAGATGAGTAAAAATAAGAGCATTTTTAGGAGAGCAACCAAAAAAACACCAAAATTTTGAACCAAACCAAACACCAAACTAAAAAAACATTAATCATCTTTAGGAGCAATATCAAATTTTCGACATCAAATGACACGGTTTTAAATAAACCGTGCCAAATAGCCCACGCGGTTTTCCCAACACCGCGCCACTTAAGCCCATGTGAGAAGCCCAAGCCCACGCAGTTTTCCAAAAACCGCGCGGTATTTTCAACACCGCGTGCTATTTCTATATATATATGACCAAAACCGTGCAGTTCAATCTCTTTCAACTTTTCTCTCAATTATAAACCCTCTCCTTAGTAAAAAAAAAACAAAAACCTACCTAAACTCTTGAAATTTTATATGGATCATTTTGAGCCTTTCGAGGGTGATGACGATAATGACAATGTGTATTGGCAGTACACAAATGACATTGGTGATGGGGGAGAAGAACCCAAGGAAGTACAAGACGGTGGGGGAGAAGAAGTCGAGGATGTCGCGCCGACTGATAGACATCCGTATGTACTTGAGTATCAGATGAACGACTTTGATTGGCAATTTAATCCCGGTGAAGCACTTGATATGCAAGTTGTGTCTTCTACACGTGATACAAAGCACATGTCGAGTGCAGTGGCTAATACTCAGATAATTAATTAGTTTTGATTAAATGTTTTGAATATTATGCATTAATTAGTTGAGTTGCATTAATTATTTTTTTTATACGCATTATTTTTTTTATATATAATATCAGCATGTTATTGACTACCGAATTAGATCGGCTTTACTTGGTGTTACAGAGTGGCGGAAGGTTATTAAGAGTTTGGATGAGTTTGTATATATTAGAGATAGTATTTTGTGTATACCTTTGGGTCTTTTGGTTGATGTTGATTATGAAAAGGATGATTGGGCAGTGGTCATATCTTTAGTAGAAAGATGGTGGAATACAACTCATACATTTTATTTTCCTTGTGCGGAATTAGGGTTCACACCACTAGACTTCACCATGATTTCTGGGTTGAGTATCGGTATAGGCCAACCGATACCTTTTAATACACATTATGAGAATATGGATAGTATGCTTAAGAGTTTTCCTCGCTTGGATACGGATGCTTATAATTCTTCTGGTATTAAGCTATCTCATATTAAGACTGCATATATGGAACCCCTCTTGCATCCTGATACACGAGCGGAGTTAGCTTTGACTGTTCTACCTGGTAGTGAGGGTGTTGATGTGTATGTTAGGGCTTTTTTGATGTTTTTTATTGGGCATGTTATGTTTCCAAATGGTCATTCTACAGTACGACTTGGATATTATGCTTATGTTTCTAATTTGCATAATATGAGAGATTATGACCTTGGTAACTCAGTATATGCCACATTGATATCAACGTTAGATAAAGCTTCACAGACATTCGGAAGTAGAAGTCCTCAGATTGCAGGATTCACAGGACTTTTAGAGATTTGGTTTTATGAGTATTTTTGATGTCTTTGTCCTAACATAGACATGATTGCTGATACTCGCCCTAGATTTGCTAGTTGGTTAGGGCCTCACTTGACTCGTAACAGGGGGCATATTAGAAATAATGTCTGTATGGCTCATGCTCAGATTGATATTAGATCATTGTCATCTATTGAGCGGAGACCTTGGCGTTTTGTCATCGCCTTTGATGATCCAACATGCAAAGATGCTTGTGTGTTGTCACGTCACAGAGTTGTTTTTGTTGCACGTGACTGTAAGGTTTGGTACTGTGGCGACAGATGTTGGAGACAGATGACTGGACGTTATGGAGTTACATGTGCTCCCATGCCAGATGTTATTGATGCAAAGTCGTGGAGTAGAACTCAAGTTCATGAAGTTCATGCCAGTTGTGGTCCTTGGCCAGATGCGTCTTCTTTTGTTGTTGAGCAGACTGATGATCAGTATTATAGATGGTGGAACCGTGTCTCTATGGGCCCGTTGTTACCCCCTGTTGGTCGGGCTAGCAACTTCGAGTTTGTGGGCCTAGAAGGGATGAGACGTGAGCTATGTATTCCTCATCCGCCACAGCCTGTTTACAACCCACAACCTCTGAATGCATATCATCCAGCTCTTGTGTCTACCAGTAATTCTCAGATGTTTGCCATGTGTGGACCTGATGGGGATGCTACTTACATTTCCATTCCTGAGGTGCCTCGTGCTCGTTGCCAAGAGTTAGAGTCGCAGATTGATCAGTACACCACGGTGAGTTTAGTTATTTTATTTTTCTTATTCATTATATATATAATATGTACTCACAATGTATTTTCTTAGATTTTCAGGCTGAGGTTCGGGAAAGATATGAGAACCAAATTTGTATGTTTGATGGGATGAGGAATGTTGTGTATCATTATAGCCAAGAAAGAGAGGAGGCATATTCTCAAACATATCAGCAATCCCAACGTGCGTATGATGAGACGCGAAAAGCGTATGAGGATATTCAGCAGGTGTACACGCAACAACATCAGGGATATGAGGAACTTCAAACTGAGGTAGTTAACCTTCGTGCAAACAGAGAAGATCTTGATTCTCAGGTTAGGAACTTAGAGGAGCAGCTTCGGAACATCCAAATAGAGAGAGGAGAGGCATCGAGTGGTAAGGGGCGTAAGAAGAGAGCAAAATAAATTTTATATAATATGATAGGTTTTGGATCATTTTGGATATTAGATCATAATCATAGATTTTAGATTGCACAATTCTTAATTTCTTTAATTTCTTAGATTTTGGATCACAATTCTTAATTTCTTCAATTGCATAATTCTTAATTTCTTAACTTCTATGCACAGTTCCTAATTTTTAGAAAAAACGCACGCGGTGTTAGTAAAACCGTGCATATAGAAGCCTAAGCCCAGGCAATGTTGGCAAAACTGTGCCATAGAAGCCCACTTAGCAGCCCAAGTCCATGCGGTATTGGAAAAACCGCATGGTTTTTCCAAAACCGCGTGAGAGATTTAGTACAGCACCAAAGCTGGAACCAAATATTGGCCGATTTGGTGTTTTGTTTGGTGTTTTTTTGGTGTTTTCATCAACATGTGACTCTCATGAAGTTGAAAAAACACCAAGTTGTTGGAAATTTGGTGTTTCCAAATCTTTTAAACACCAAATTGTTGGAAATTTGGTGTTTGATGCAAGAAAAGTGTCTCTCCTAAAGATGCTCTAAATGGTTCCATGTTTTCACCTAACTAGAATTTTGCAAGGCTGTATAGTATTTTCTTTTCAGAATACATGAATCAAAGAGTCATCAACCAAAGAAAGCATAAGTTTTCTAATGGTAGCCACCAGATTCCAACACTGCCATAGTGAAGTCTCGATATCTCTAAGAATCTGGATTGCTCGTAGTGAATCAAATGCCACTATGATCCATCACAATCTGAATAGTCTTTAATTCTTGAAACAAAATTGAGTGCACATCTCCTCCTCCAGTAAACGCAAAAATGACATTACCCTGTTCATTTCGAACCATACCACTATATTCTACATCCTCCATATTCATTGATCCATCACAATACAATTTAATATAACCTGTAGGTGGGAGTAGCCATGTAACCTATTGGGTTTTTGCCTTCTTATATTTGAAAGGGAGTCCAATTTGATCGGCAAAAACTCTTAAGCTGATAGAATCTTTAAGCTCATCTATTTGTACAAGTAGTGATTCATATCCTTCAATAACATGTTACTGATGATTGTCGGGTTCGAGAAAATTTCGTTAAACCTTTTGTTGTTTCGTTCAGTCCAAATGTAACCTAGGGTAGCACAGATGTACACTTTGATCAGTTCTACCTTTTGTGATTTTCCTCCAACCATATTGATATGATTGCACCACTCCTTGTTTGAATGGTGAACTTGTCTCCCAGGCTGATAGCATGCTTTACATTAGACCAAATCTCTTTAGTAAAGGAGCAATCGAAGTACAAATGCTTCGAATTTTCTCTGCTATTGTTGCAAAAACAATATGAAAAAGTCGGCAAAACCTTCTTATACACTAGTTTTTTTTTGTAAAGAAAAACTAGTCTATCCTGTGTAGGCATACTACCAGAGAATAATTGCCAAGCATTGAAAGAATATTTAGGTATCACTAACCTCCCCCAAACAAGGTTAGACTGTTTTACTTTGTTTCGTTTCCTTCTCGAGGATGAATAAGCAGACTTGATAGAGAATGTACCTATAGATGTTTCTATCCATACCACTTGGTCTTCTGAGAGTTTAGAGAAAATGTCCACTTTAAGAATATTTTGCTTGATACTTCCTCCAGGTCGTGCATGAACTAGAGAGTTCCAATGGCCATGTTCTATGAGATCACTAACAGTGGCATTCTCTAGTAGATTGAGGGTATTCTTTACCTCATGGTTGTACCATAGAGGCTCCTTTAGACACCAAATACATTAAAATAAGTTGACTCCTTTGCATCGAGGAATATATTTTTTTGCTGTCCAACCTAGTGTAGTAAAAGCGTGCGCAACACCCTCTTGTGCCTTAGGTGCAAAGTGCGAGGCGTGGTGCGCGCATGATTGAAGTGAGGCGCGTAGTAATAAAAAAATATATATATCAAATAAAAAATAAAATAAATATTAAATATGACATGAATTATCACTGATTTGCTTAGCCAAACTTTAAAATTAATTTTATGTGATTGTAAACATAAAACCATCGTAGTCATTTAAAAGAAAAATTTTAAGTAATAAGTAAAAAGCAAAATAAAACTCGTATCTCTCAATACAATCTAGCTCAACTTCAATAAACTAAAATAATGAACCGATCGAATTGAGCCAAATGAGTTCTTCATAAAATAGAACACGTGATTCAAATTTTAGAATCCCGTAAAACTTCATTTAAAATTTAATCCATCTTTGTGTCTTCTCTCAATCCATACAACTTAACAAAAATTAGTCAAAATTAAGTTTAAAGTGTACTCCACAATGAAACTTACTAAATTTGTACAATTTCTTATATCATACAACAATTGGATCAAGTGTAAATGTGTCACGTATAGCAAAAATTGTAAAAAAAAACGAAAAAACTGTAAAAATTGATAAGGCGCACGCCTTGTGTGCCTCGCACCTCAACAAAAGACGCAAAAAAACACAAAAAACGCATAACTTATGTTACCTCTCGCGCCTTGGTCAAGGCGAGACACTAAAGTGCACCTTGCGCCTTATACGTGCGCCTATTTGCGCCTGGACTACACTGGTCCAACCTATGTTAGTTGAAATGTTGAATCTATTAACAGCACTGTATATACTTATTCGTATGCACTAACGCTGAGGCATTCATCCCAGTCAATCAAACAGATGACCACCGATCAAATTCAACTTTGTGAGTCAACAATTTCAGTTTCTATGCAATATTAAATGGGCGGAGACAACAATTCTAGAAATCTCGTAGAACCATAAGAAGTGATATCAATCACGCAATTTTGATTCCATTATATTTGGAACCAAATCAATTGGGAGGCAGAACAACAAAATTGATCTCATCCCGAGTCCCATCTACTGATACCACCACTTGTATGTAATCTGTATACTATGGTTCACTGAAGTTCCAATTGTGAGAAATAATTTAAAGACATCAAAAGGTGTAGTGTACAATGTGATTTTAAGGTTTCTGGCAAAAGGAAAACAAAATACATGAAAAGGAAATCAATGTAGTACTAGAAACTCCATTGCATTCAGCCATTAGTATTCAGCATCAAAATTCACAATAGCATATCTGAACAGTTCAGTTTGCTTTCTTGCATGCTCTAGGACACGAAACCTAAGCAAGAGGAGCTTAATAAACGGATTAAAGCACAGAAGTTCCAGCTGTAACTTTACTTTACAACACTAGAAGTACAAATTCTTCTCATCAATGACATTCTATGCACAATATAACTCTAACAAGTCAATGTGAGTTTGGCATCGATGTTTTTCAGAGGATACCTGAATTACAATGCACGAAAAATTGTAGTTCAGATGAAGATCTCCACCTCGCCAAGATTCCTCTGACGAGGTCGTTGATACTATAGTTTTTGGAAAATCTGATGAAGTCAGTTAAAATGCTAGGATCACAACTAGCATTCAGTATCTCTGCCTCTGGCCTCGAGCACTTTCTGGCACAATCAGAACGACGAACCAACGGAGGCAAGAAATGAAATGAGTCTGCGACCTTACATCATAGCACCCTATGGCCTGTTATTGCACGTTGCAAACCAACTCTTCTACTCTGCTATCCATTATGAGATTGGAGGAAATTTTTGCCAGTTCTTCCTTCTTAGCAGATTCTGCCCTTTTCTTCTTTGCAGCTCGGATTTGATCTGCCAATGACAATTCTTTTCTCAACTTCTCCCTTTTAATGAACTCTAAATCAAGTTTCTCAATAGCTGGTTGATGGCTAGTTGGCACATCTCCAGGAATACCAACTTGACCATCAATGGACTTTTTCTGGCGAATCTAATACACATAAATATACCAACAAGTATGTCATTAACAATTTTACAACTGTAGCTAAAAGTAAATGACATACTAGCAGTGCTGCCAAAGATCAACTGTTGCTAAGATTAACCAATTGGATGATAGAGAGATTGACACCACTCTATCTATCAGGTCAACTTTTATAATGTAAGATCTACTAACCCACTACGGGGTCCCTAGATACCATATTTTATGTGAAATGCATGGCAACATAAAGTTTTATAGAAGGCAGCTTCATCTGTTCCTATAGACCATGAATCGAATAAATCATAAATGGTGTTTCTAAAGTCTACCTTGGTTATTCTTGCCTTTTGTTTTAAGCCTTTGGAATCAGCATTTGTTTCTTTGGTTTTCTCTTTGTTCCTATAGACCATGAATCGGATAAATCATAAATGGTGTTTCTAAAGTCTACCTTGGTTATTCTTGCCTTTAGTTTTAAGCCTTTGGAAATCAGCATTTGTTTCTTTGGTTTTCTCTGTCTTCTTCTCTTAACTTCTCCTTCAGATTTTGCTCTTTCTTCCTTCTCTTTCTTTTGTAGAGCACGCCTAGCCATCCTTTCTGCTCTTTCCCTTGCTGCTAATAACTTTGTTATTTCCTTCACCCTTTCCTCGTCAGCAGCCAACTGAAGCTGCTGGTGAGCTATCTCTGCTGCCAATTTCTCGTAGCTATCCCAATCAAGCTCTTGCTGGTCAAACAAACCTTTCTTAGCTGCTTCCGCGATACTTTCTGACCACATATGATAGAATTTCTCCTTTATACTTTTCAGTTTCAAGCGCTTTCTCCAAACCCTTCTCTGTCCCAAGCCTATTTTTGCCTTGATCACATCGCTGTAAGAGGAAATCAAGCTCAAAGTCGACAATATGAAGGTTGAAAAAATTGACATGAAATGGAGCTCAAGGATGTAGAACATGATTCCAACAAGTTGATTGTTCCACTTGGAGCAATCATAGCACTCTAAAGAGCATTTTGAAGAAACTCTTGTCTCTTGGTACTAATTAAATTGTCTCATTTTTTTCTCAAATATAAGCAACCAGAGCTATTGAGGAGTGGAGGACTTAGTTAAGTAGCAAGTAATGACGATCAACCAAAAAGAATTAGGAGTCTAAGAAATTGCACATTGCTTAGCAGTCTCCAACCACCTTATAAGATGAAAGGCTGCATATTAAATGAAGTCATGATCATCCATCTTCGAAACCAGTCTGGTGTTAACTTTTAGCAGATGGTAGGATTGGTAGCTGGATGTGACATCTTTGATTAATTCAAGTATAACAGTCCTTTTTGGAGGAAATTTGGGTACCTGTGGGGACGGTGACCTTCAGACATTTTCTTCCTGACCTGAGATTGAAAATATTTGGGTCAGCTAAATTCAAAACCATAAGCACGCAAAAAAAAATTAGAGAAATTTATAATCGCACGCAAGCAGGATACGAAGAGTAATTGGTAGCTAGTGTGAGTAAACTATGTAGAAGCGAAGGAGAAGGCTCAAGTATTATATGATGGCACTTCCATCTCAAAATACAAATTTGCATGAATGCCTCAACCACTTGACATGGGACGACTCACGACTGCATTTTCCAATAACTACGATGAAATGAACAGCATGTAACTGATTGTTTCTTACATGACATCACCTTGGGGTCTTTCAGAGCCTCTATTGTTCTCTGCTTGATCAGCTCACGGGTCTCTGCAGACAGAAGAAGACATCATATAAGAAAAGATACCTTTCCTAGTAGAACAGCAAAGATGTAAGTGATCTTCACCTGCACTATGCTTCCTGCCTTTGTTCCATGGTGCCTTCCCTTTGTTTGCCACCCCTATCTTTTTCCGTCTTTCGATTTCCTTATCAGCCTTCACATCCATGTCTTCAATACAACCAGAAGTAAAATCAACCTGGCGCTCCTCATCAATTGTGTGATTCCACGACAAGCTTGCACTCACTTGTGCCTTTAAAGTCCTCTGAGATGAATTTCCCACTATGTCACTGAGTTGCAAGGTTCGAGCAGAGTGAACTCTTGAAAAGAAGTTGGCAAATGTTGGTGAATGAGATCTTATATTCAAGACAGAAACTGGGGCATTTGCTTGCACTACGGTCTGTTGCAAATGATAACCATCCATCACGTAAATGAAAAGTGGCCTTGAAAGGGTGTTGGGAACATAATTATGTGGTGATGCAGGTAACAGTAATCTCCTGAATCATAAAGGAGAACTAACGAGGTTATTACTCATAAAACAAATTGAACCAATTCTGAGTCTCAAATGTCATTCCTCTAGAACAAATTATTCTTTTTCCGTGCAAGTGTGCAACACAAAATTTACCAATCTGTCTATCAGACTGTATGGTACTGAAGGTGTAGATAAGTGCGCCAGTAAAAACATATAAGCACACATGTATGGTGAAATGTGTATACATACTGAAAAGCAGCATACATTTGGCATTTATAAATGCAAATATCACACCGTACACTTGGAGTAAAAAACTTTTAATCATTTAACCGTAATGTTGAAGAAACGCTTTTAACCAGATTTGGGAGTTTACTTTGAATTCGAAACTTTTAATGAATATAGAAACAGAGCTGAAAAAAGTGATGATAATTTACTGATCAACATGAGAAAAGATCTCAAGGAAACCAACAAAATGCTGAAGTAATCTTGTGCTAGAGCGCAGCTTTCTATTCTAGCTGACTTTCAACATCTACATCCATGTTCATTTAGCTTTCCCATTATATGGTAATATCTCTCTGGATAGGCTTTCAGCCTTTGACTGCCCACCGGGAATGCCTCACAGTTGAAAATAACTCTAAAGTAGTCACGACCAAGAGGTGGATTTTTGGATAGAAGAAAAAGAGGCTGTTTTGAAATCACTCTGTCATATAATAAGTGAGTTCTTTAAGGTTTGAAACATTGAATATCGCCTAGAAAACTTGTAATATCTGAATTGACCATAGAAAACCCTTCCCAGCACCATGACCCATCCCAACGAAAACAAAAATGTTTACTAATTTAAATGCCATCATTAATATACAATAAAAATCACATATTTATGAATTAACACAAATTCAGTTAAGCAGGTCTAGAAACAATAAAATGATGAAACTCCATATTGAACAACTTACAAGTGAAGACAGTGTGGCCATTTCAGAAATGGGTTCAGTCTAGTATGAGGAGGAGGCTTGCAACCAAACATTGTAAGATATATATAGGAGATGGTCCTTTTTTACTTGGGCTTGAATTTGAACACTTTGACCCATGATTGGAAGTCCAGATGCTGTAATTTAGAGATTACAAATTGGGCCGGAGACGCGAATTCGAATTTTAAGACGTCCGAACCTTTCAATGATCCGGAATAATTTCTTGTTTTTTAAGCAAAAAGTTTTAAACACGAATTAAAGGCTAAAATACACAAAAATTAATTTCAGTACAAAAAACAAAACAAGTGGAAAGCCTTCTCTTTCCTTCCAAAACCAGTTTGCCCTAAAAATGAGAAAGTATGAGAATTGGTAAAGTTTGGTTGTTGGACACTTGAACTTGGCTTTGTTTTGGTGCTCTCATTCCTAGGGTACAACCCAAATAATGTAGAACAAGATATAGGTTCTGAAAAAAGAGATAAAAAAATCTCAATTAGTTAGAGAAGTGAAGAAAAAAGGAACGGGATTTAGACGAACAAGAACAATAAGTAAGAAGAATATGAAGATTATGAATAAAAATAGATAATAACAAAGATAGCTCAATTACGAGACTTCTTGAATAATAATCAAATCATAATAATCATAATAGGTTGGTTTACAAAATACTAGAGAAGCCATTCATATTTATAAATATGGTTTATTGGACTCTAAGCAATGCAAAATAGAAGTTTACCTCTAATTCTAATTCGACTCAAATTAAAAAATAACTTTTTTTTTTCCGACCTTGAAATATATATATTTTTTATTTTAAACTAAAACTTTTATTAAACCAACCGATATTTACATATGCCCATAACATCATAGAAAACATGCGTATTTACAACACTTGGAGCCTGATGCCACCATACCGATGAAAATGGTGGAAGAAAATACAAGTCTCCAACATGTCCAGTTGAGAACTGTACATTTGATTTCCCTAACACTCGGAAGTTTTTTACCTGAGCAGCAGAATGTGAAGCTAGAGCATCTGTAGCAAATTATGTAGCAAATTATTAATCTGAGTAACGATTCGAGCTAATAACCAATGACAGTTGACGATTTGATCTGTTAAAACCTTAAATAGTAATTGAGAATCTGTCTCTACCTCTACCTTCAAATATCCTGTTTTTGTCACAATTTGCAGTCCATATAACAGAGCAAGGAATTCCGTTTCATTGTTGGTTGCATAAAAAATGGGAATAGCTGCTCCCATTATAAACTTAGCTGCTGAATCCCTTAGAATACATCCTCCACCCGCATATCCTGGGTTCCCAATAGAAGCCCCATCAGTATTCAGTTTAACAAATCCGTGCTTAGGTGGGAACCATTTAACATAAATCAACATTTTCTCTCTATGAATCTGACGGGACATGACTTCCTGAACTAGCTGTATATGTTTCGCAGCTCTGTTGATGTATCGAACTGGATGAGGACATTTACCTTTAAACCTTATATCATTTCTTGCCATCCAAATATTCCACAGGACCCCAACAAAATAGCAACACTGCACATCGCCATTTTGCATAGTCCTTATATCCCTTATTAAGCCCGCTAATTGCTCCTTGAAGCTGACCAAATTCATATTCCTCTGATCAATAAGTCCGCTGAAATTTGTTCCATACCAAATAGCTCTAGAGAAAGAACACTAAAAAAAAACATGAAACTATGTTTCCGGAAATCTCTCACACATGAAATTATGGATAAACCTGAAAATGATGAGATGTGATAACCGTAAAAATAATAGAATCCTAAATATTAATGTTAATAACACTAATACGTAATCCTACCGTTCTTACGTTTAAATCAATTCTTCTTACTCTCAAAACATAATCATGCAATATAATGAGTAAGGATTTGTTCCACTCTTAACTGTCTATACTTAAATCGAATTCAACTAATCAAACCCAAAAAAAAACAATGGTGAGAGTAATGATTTGATGTGAAATTTCTATACTACCATTCCCAACACAAGAACAATAATAACAATAAGACATAATTAAATTAAACTGAAATTAAAACTAATTTAGAACTAAGATTGTGAATAACTAATTATGAATTTAAGACAACTAAATCTAAATAAGAATTTAAACAATAATCTAAATTGAAATGAAGAACTAATACTTTATTCTAAAAACTAAATATGATTCTAAACTAACTAATTGAATGAATGTAAAAAGACTAGATCTAGATCTAAAAACTAATCTAGATCTATCTTTTTCTAACCCTAAACTCCATTAACATTGGCTTCCTAACCTAACTACCTTTAACAAAGAGTTAAGCTTTTGTTTTTATACTTTCAGATCCAAAAATCGTGCATGGGCTTGGAGCCATATTTTGGGCCGGAAAATCGAGCCCAAAACCCAATTTCTTTAGTCCAAAATGGGCTCTTCAGCTGTAGTTGGCTTCGACAGATGTTTCGCCCACTTCTGCTCCTCTGATTGGGCCAAGGCTTGGACCATTGGAAAGCTCTTTTTGAGCCGGTCGTTTTGACATGAGGTAGGCCCAATTCTGAGGTCTGAGTCCAAAGATATGGTCTTCGGAAGTTCTGCTGACTTTGTGCACTGTTTCTACCCGCGTGGACTTTGACTTTTCAGCTTTTGACCGGGCTTTACAAAGGCTTTGTCTTCTTGAAAATTGGCCTTTAATCACAGAACTCCTTAGCAACCGACCTTTGCTCCTTTATCTCGCTAAAGTGGCACATTTCTGCACATAATGGACTTTGAAGCCTGAAATGCATAAAAACACGTAATCAATATTAACTCTTAATTATTACTCACATAATTGGTCTAAAAGTATGATTGTTAAGGGGTTAAAACTACAGTTTTGGGCTCTTATCAAACCACCCCCAAACAGCATTTTGCTTGTCCTCAAGCAAAGATGAGAAATTAGAATAAGTGACCAAAAATAGAGTTCTATCTACTCTCATTTCATTTGAGTCGCGATTGCATTGACCATATCGCAACAAGGCCTTAAACCACTAGGAATTCCCTAGTGGGACGAAGTTATAACCCTCGTGAGAGTTTTCCAGTGAAGGTACTCACAAACTTCATCTATACTACAACGATTAAGAAATAAAACTATTGTTTCCTTATTTATGTCTCAATTATTTATACATCTCACTAGCAATGAATACAGAATAATAATGTCGAAACCTAAGCTAATATATGCATAATAATCAATCATCTACTTAATAAACATATATACAATGAGTAATGCTATGAAATGCAAGAACAGTCCGTTTCAAACTTTGGAATAAGCGTCCTTAAGTAGGTTCTCACATAAAAGTCAAGACAAAAATCACTCGATTTTTCCACTCAAGTTTTTGCTACTCCGATTAATGCGTGGGCATACTTTACCTTACAATCTCAATGACACACAAGGAAGTCGAAGTTGATCAAACACATCTCCCACTTACTATCCCACTAACCTATTCCTAATTGAGCTAGAGGTCTTTATTAGGTGTTGCGGGGATTAGGAGATGGTTTAAGAAGGAAGGAAATGGATATTCAAAAGGGACAAGTCCGAGATAATAGAGTCTTCATATTATGTAACTAGAGAAAACCTTGTTATTTACTTTTTGCTTCTACACTTTGTTTCCATCCTTAGCCATAATTTTTTTTTTTTCTTTTCTTTGGCTTTTGACTCCTTTTATTTTATTTTTTTAGTTTTTTTTTATTTTATTTTATTTTTATTTTTCTTTTCTTTGGATGGAAACTTATTTTCTTTATTTTCTCAAGCAATTAACTAACTTTTGTTTACACGTTTTTTTCTTCTTCTTCTTTCTTCCTTATTCTATTCTCAGACTTATCTAAATTGGGTAGGTTAAATTTTTTTATTTTGTTTTGTTTTGTAACAGGGTAAAGGATTTGTGGTTTATGAAAGGGCTAATGAAAGGCTCAGTGAGGCGACTAGCGGAAAATATACTTAGGTCGGAATTTCTAGCTATATCGATCCAAAAAGGGCCTAAATTCTCTCTTAGGACATGGTATAGTGGTCAAGCAAGTGGACGTGTGATTTCTCTATTTGGAATATACTTCTCCCTTGTGTCATTTCTCAAATGTTTCACTCATATAAGGCTTTAGGCTATATTCTCACAGGATTTGTAGAATAAGTACTCTAGCCTAGATTTAAACTTTCTTGCCAAACAATCATAGATACTCATGTAATATATTTATAGATAGATGCAAAGATTATTACCTACATATTAACCTAAGTTTCTAAAAACTATTCTAATGCAAAAGCTACGTGAGACTTCTAGATTATTAAGAGCATAGAGAAAGAAACAATACCAATATTCCTAAGTGTATAGCATAAAATTTTTTTATTTTTATTTTTATTATTTTTAAGACAAATAATACGTAATATACAACCTAATATGTGCTTAACATTTACATCGTGTTTCTATACCACCCCCAAACAATTTGGGAGAAGAGGGTTCATGAAACAATTCAATAACACAATTAAATTATGTAACTAACTAATTTTTATAATTTTTAACATTTTATAAATAAAAGTGCGTAATTTACATCCTAAAAGTGTCTAATTTTTGCAAATGTTTCTATCCCACCCCCAAACAATCGAACGCTTTGTCCTCAAAGTGTAAAGAGATAAGGAAAGAATTTACCATAGAAGCGTAAAAAAAATTGGCGCACTGTGAATGTAAATATTGTAAAGATGATATAATAATATGAAGCACAATTAAACCGATCACGCACTAACTAACACAAACTCTATCAAGTAAACATGACAGCTTAGGGTGGCAACATGATTTAAAATGAATACCAAAAATGCCACCCCCAAACAAAATTGGAAAACTCTTTTTAAGTTTGAAAATTTTGTTTGGCCTATACTCCGAAAGTTGGTATTGTAACGAAAACTTGGGTCTTTTAAAGTCGATTCCTAGACTTTATCTAATATATATGGATTAAAATGCAGTTTACCATATATCAACAATCGAAAAAGTTGTGGGTCTTTCCACAAATAATTAACATGGAATGCACCATCAAAACGTAATTAAGCACCAAGATTTCCTATGACGTAGCTTAGTGGAATGAGAGCAAAGCCTTATAGATCTAAAACCTAATCGAGCATACAGTTTCTTCTTTGTCCTCCCCACGGGGGGATGCCAAGTAAATGAACGTGAAAAAATTGATGGTTGTGGAAGATACGTAGGATGTGGATAATTTTGAGAAGGAAAAAATGAAAAAAATGAAAAAGTGTCAGGTGGCTTGTCCTTGGGTGTTACTTCTTCACCAGTTGGTTTTAGATAGTTATGAAGCATAGGAGAAACGCCACGGTCAAGTACAAACTCAATGGTTATTTGAAAAGGTAGAGGGCGAGGAACATTCATGATGGAAGGTGAATGAGTGACATGAGGATGTGAGGTGGGTGAATGGTGTTCAACTAGTGTTCTTAGGTCTATATCATCAGAGGCCTTGAGATATGCAAGACATTCCTCAATAGGTGGGTAAGAAGAATCACTAGGATAGAGAGGCGAAAAATTCTTCTTCCGTCATGGCGTCAAGAGATGAATGGATGTCAATAGGAGAGAACTTCATGAGGCTGCAAAAAGAAGGGTTGCAAAAGAGTCGAAGGAAATCCTCCTTGATGTTATCTACATCTAGGGAGTAGAAATTGTGATCCTTGTCTTCTTCCATAAGAGGGGTATCTACTAGTGTGGGAACTAAAGTGTCACCGCGACTAATGAGGTACAAAACTCTCAATGGACTTCACTTCCCTTCTACGTGCAAACCTAGTTGTCCCTATTTTTGTCTAAACATGTTAACTTCTACAGAAAGATTTCCAAAAGAAAGAGTCATTGAGCCATCCCGACAATTGATTTGGGCATTGGGTTGCCAAGAAAGGACGCCTCTAAGATGATGGGAATGGAATCATGAGCAACTTCGTGTCAAGAATAACAAAGTCGGCCGGATAGTAAAAATCTTAAACTTTAACGAGAATATTTTCAACTACACCCTTGGGATACTTAATAGAACGATCGGCATTAACCGCAAAGTCATTTTGGTTGGTTGAAGTTTTGTTAGACCTAGTTGTTTATATAAATAAAAAGGGAGTAAGTTAACACTCGCCCCAAGTCTAATAAAGCAATTGTTATGAAGGTATCACCTAAGGTGCATTGTCTGAAGGGGGATCGACCGTGGTCCTTGTACTTAACAATTCCGTTATGTTCAGGATAAAGATGGATATTGTTCAGTTAAGAATGCTTCGTGGGGTATGTTGGTTTTCCTCTTCTTGGTGCACAACTCTTTTAGAAACTTAACGTGTCCAGTAGACTTTTTATAGCTTCTAGAAAAGGTAGGTTTATAGTCAAATTTTTAAACACTTCCCTAATCTCATCAAAATTTTCGTCCTTTTTAAACACAACTAGTCTTTGGGGATATGGTGCTTTATCGCTATTTTTAGCGAAGGGATAAAAGTTTTATTAGTCTTTGCTTTATCTCTATCCGTTTTCCATCTAGGTGTCCATATTGGAACCTCTACAGTGTAGGGTCTTCACTTTCTATTATTGGGTCTTGTAATGTTTTCCCTTTTTTGGTTGTGGTTTAACCGGTACTTCTACGGTTGTAGTGGTCTTCGGTTTCTATTATAATATTTGGTATGGTATCATTTTTAGTTTGCTTGGGTAATCTTTAGGCATAGTCACTTGGTTATCAACTACTCGCGCCTGAACGAAGGGTAGATCATGGTAGGTCCCCTTGGTTTATCTTACCATTCAAGAGAAAATCGTTTTATTTCAAAGGCGGTGTTTGTTGACTTAGGATTAGGTAATCGCTTGACTTGGAAACACGCGGTTTTGTTATTATTTTGGTTAGAAGACATGTCAATAACCTTTTGACACAAAGACTGCATCATTTGCATCTTTTGTTTCATCATATTAGAGTTTTGATCATGCTGATCTTTCATCAAGTTGGAGTTTTGTTGCATAATTTGATTTTGTTTCTCCAACAAGGTCACTACTACTTTGTCTGTTGATGGTTGTATTGGAATTAAAGCTTGTTGAGCTTTCATGTCTTGATGTTGATAGTTCTGGGTTATGGGTACTAAACCTCTATTCTGGTCACCTAAGTTCCCTTGTCCTTGATGTTGAGTTAACTGGGTGAAGTGTGATGGTTGTGGTGGTGTTTGTGCATAGACAAGAGGACAATAGAAGTCGGAATGATCAAGACTACAACCGGACATTACAACGAAAGTAGAGTTAATGTTCATGACCGGAGTGGGTTGTTGTTGAACGAGATGGCATCTACCTTTTTAGTGAGGGCATCGATAAGAGTTTTAAGCTCGGGATCATATTTAACCTCAAGAGAAGAAGAGAGAGGCCGGGAGGAATCGTTACCTCCCAATTGTTGTTCTTCTTAGATTGATCTTCTAAGAATTTATAAGCCTCCAAAGCTCCTTTACTAAGAAAACTACCCCTATCATGATATCTAGAACCTCCTTATGACGATGTAAAAGCCCCTTGAAGAAGGCACGAACAAGCGTGTCTTTCGCAAGATTATGATCGCGGGCATTCAATGAGAAGATCGGTGAAACGATTCCGTGCCTCCGAAAAGGATTCATGAGGATTCGGCGGAAGAAATGAATCTTTTAAAGCATTTCATCTGTCTTTTAGTGGTGGGTAAAATTGTTCCATGAACAATTGAACAAGTTGAGCCCATGAGTCCACGAGTTTGGCGTTTGGGCGTTAACCAAGACGCCGCCTTTGTCGGCTAGGGTGAAAGGAAACACCATAAGTTTAACTTGATCGGACTTACACTATGATGATGGAATGTAATGAGAACTTGGTCTATCCCCACGATGTCTTTGGTAAGGCTTCTCGTGGTTTAAACCATGAAAAACCGGTAACAAGTTAAATATATTAGGGGGGATTCGAAAATCCCCCACTAGGTCTGCAAGAACGATGCACGACTTAGGGCCATCGTTTAGGGCTTTATAAAAATCAGAGAGAGGAGTCTCTTGTTCTTTAGCCATTGATGCAAGTGTAGTGTGTGAAATTCTAGATAGGCGTGTTGTATTTATTTCTACGAAAAACAAGCCTGATTATACTAGAATTAAAACTCCTCTGATAGAAGAGGCGAGGAGTGGAAGAAGGAGTACCTGAATGCCTCCTTGCTACGCGTTTGAATAGCGTCTTGTATACGCGATCTCAGTGTATTTAACAAGTTAGAAACACTGAATAACTTGAAGAAATAGAAATTTGAACTAACCTGTGAAAATTGGGCTATTCACGCTGAATTTTCCTTCGAGGGCGCGGGTGCCCTCTGTTTTTTCGAATGTCTAGTGTTTTGGGCGCGGTCGCGCTCGGTTTGGGCGCAAGTCACGCTTCAGAATTTTCGAGTTTTAGGCCTTTTATCGGACTCCAAAAAATTTGAAATTTTTACAGTAATTTGCTAAGACATCTATCAAGTAGCCTGTAAAATTTCAGATCAATCGGAGCTATGAAAGTCCCTCTACTGCCCTGCAAAGTTTGCGAAACAGTTTTCGGACACAATACAAACAACCGAATGGTTAACCCATCAAAATAAAGCCAAAAATTGCCAAATTTTTACTGGAGACTCCTGACAGATTCTACTTGTTCCTGTAAAAATTTTAGAGCAATTGGAGTTCTACAACCTATCCTTATCGGCTGGTGTTCCAGATATTAAGTGTTTGCAACACTGCAGAAACACACTGGAAACACTCTACTATTTAGGTGGTCAAAACAAATCAAAAACTCGTCAAATTTTTACTACAAACTCCTGACTTAGGATAGATACTCCTGTAAAAATTATAGAATTTTTAGAACTCCCTAAGTAACCTTACTCGTCTGTTTTTCAAGAACATACGGTGTGAAAACTGAAATGCAGCATTGTAAAGATCGTATTTTTTTCACAAGGTAAACTAACTTTGAAAAATCTGAAAATATTCCAGTAAATCAACAACACATTAAATATTATGTATGAAAATTTTCAGAATTTTCGAAAATTTAGAAATACCTTCACCGCAGTGTTTTTATCTGTGAATCCGAATTTCTATGCCCAAAAGTTGAAAGGCGGTCCGAAAATTCAAGAAATAAGAATGAAAAATTAAAAGGGTGGGTGGGTAGAGAATGGGGGATTGCCCCTTGGATTCAAGCAATTGAATTCTTGTCTAAAACGAGATTAAGATGGCAGCGGCGCCATTTGATAACCGTAAAAATAATAGAATCCTAAATATTAATGTTAATAACACTAATACGTAATCCTACCGTTCTTACGTTTAAATCAATTCTTCTTACTCTCAAAACATAATCATGCAATATAATGAGTAAGGATTCGCTCCACTCTTAACTGCCTATACTTAAATTAATTCAACTAATCAAACCCAAAAAGGAACAATGGTGAGAGTAATGATTTGATGTGAAATTTCTATACTACCATTCCCAACACAAGAACAATAATAACAATAAGACATAATTAAATTAAACTGAAATTAAAACTAATTTAGAACTAAGATTGTGAATAACTAATTATGAATTTAAGACAACTAAATCTAAATAAGAATTTAAACAATAATCTAAATTGAAATGAAGAACTAATACTTCATTCTAAAAACTAAATATGATTCTAAACTAACTAATTGAATGAGTGTAAAAAGACTAGATCTAGATCTAAAAACTAATCTAGATCTATCTTTTTCTAACCCTAAACTCCATTAACATTAGCTTCCTAACCTAACTACCTTTAACAAAGAGTCAAGCTTTTGTTTTTATACTTTCAGATCCAAAAATCGTGCATGGGCTTGGAGCCATGTTTTGGGCCGGAAAATCGGGCCTAAAACCCAATTTCTTTAGTCCAAAATGGGCTCTTCAACTGTAGTTGGCTTCGACAGATGTTTCGTCCACTTTTGCTCCTCTGATTGGGCCAATGCTTAGACCATTGGAAAGCTCTTTTCGAGCCGGTCGTTTTGACATACGGTAGGCCCAATTCCGAGGTCTGAGTCCAAAGATATGGTCTTCGAAATTCTCACGACTTTGTAATTTTTTACGCCCGCGTGGACTTTGACTTTTCAACTTTTGACCGGGCTTTACAAAGGCTTTGTCTTCTTGAAAATTGGCCTTTAATCACGTAACTCCTTAGCAACCCGACCTTTGCTCCTTTATCTCGCTAAAGTGGCACATTTCTGCACATAATGGACTTTGAAGCCTGAAATGCATAAAAACACGTAATCAATATTAACTCTTAATTATTACTCACATAATTGGTCTAAAAGTATGATTGTTAAGGGGTTAAAACTACAGTTTTGGGCTCTTATCAAGATGCCAATAAATCCACTGTTGGGACGACACCTTGCAAGTATTGCCATACGAACAATCTTTGTTTAAACTAGACTTTCATCTTCCAAACATGTTTGTAAATACTGTTATCCTGAACCGATGTATTTGTTTGCGTAATCAACTGAATGCAGCCATTGTATGCAGACTTCACTGAATAATCTCCATTTTCCTCCCATTTCCAAATCAAAGTATCATCCTCATTTGGTGTAATAGGTATAGAAACAATTCTCTCCATATATTCGACAGGCCAAAATTCATTCAACCTATCCCAATCCCAAGTATTGGTATTCAAGTCAATGAAATCAGAAACAAGGTGAAAAGGACAGTAACTTAATGTACTTCTAATAATAGTATTCTAGAATCATCTAGAACATAGGTATTCTATCAACATCAAATACAGCCTTGTACATTAAGTTCTTAAATGCTTCAATTTCGCATAAATCTTGACTACGTATATAATGAGGCACATAGGAGCCAGCCGGTTAGCTGGCATGGTGTCTGACATAGTGAAATGACTATTGTATCATCCGTACATAAAATAAGTTTTAGCTGTAAGTAGGGGTATATTGGTAATTTGGAAACTATTTATTTTTATTTTTTTTCAACTGAGGTCACCCTAACCAATTTTTTTCCCCACTTTTTTTTTTTTTTTTTTTTTTTTTTTTTTTTTTTTCCAATTAGGGTCCCACTCATTTTGTGCTTTTGCTTACCTGCGAAGCACGTGCTCAAAACTAGTATAAACAAATTTATTCAAATATGTTACAGAGTCGTTCTAGCGTAGCACATGGTGTTGTTACACTAGCTTGTGACACCAACAAATTACCATACTACCACATAGGCAAGATAACTTGATACCACCAGAACCGGTTCAAAACAAAAAAAATAGGACGAAAAAAACACAAAACAAACACAAATAAAGAATGTGCATAAAAGTAAACGGCGCCACCACTAGATTGAGAGCTATCTTATCCACCTCTCTACCTCCTCCCCATCTTACTTATTCTACTTTTCTCTATCATTATTGTCACACCCCAAATTTCCAAAAAATTTGAAATAGGGAATTATCCAAGATATAATTATCTCAATCGTCACCCTATTCAATCATCTAAAAATCCAAGATGAAACGAAACCCTAATAACATATTATCAACCACGATATTAAAATATAAGATCAAATTTAAAACCAAAATGAACAATCTTTCAACCACATTACTAAACTACAAAGAAACTAACCAACTTTATTACATCTCTCTCAAAACAAAACCGTACACTTCAGAAAAACTTAAACCAGAAGACTCCAAGAGCAAATTCAAATCACGTGTCCTTATCTACTGCACTCCACCATCTATGTTTCCAAGAATACACCCACGTTGCAAAACAAAGCAAATATGAGTCAGCAAATTGAATTTGCTGGTATGTGTAAAACTAAATATGAAAACAATATGTTCAATATTTCAAATAAAGGAATATACTATTACAATCATTTCAACTTGGAAGACAAGTTAGTTCTGTTTTCTCAAAACGGCATGTAGTTTCTTCCCAAATAAGATTTCACCCCCAATATACAATTTCAAGAATCTCATATAACAGTACTCATCATTTCCACTTTCCAAAATAACTCACAACATAAATACCACTTATATTCCACTTAGTAAATGTACATATGATAACCTAATTAAATATGAGTTTGATACAACTTACCTTTAAGCCAACACGTCGTCTTAGGATAGGATATTTACGTTCCTGCATAAAAGATTAATAGATTCTACCCTCCTGCAAAACAGAGTTAGACATCACAATAAAATGATTTATCTCAGCCAGTCAAATTTTCATTCATAATCAAACCTCATTTAAGACATTTAAGTGTAATTTATACAACTTAGTTCGTCCCGCATATTCGGGGAATACCACTTTTCATAATACCTATATCAAGGGTAGTCATTCACATGATATCATTACGTCACAAATTTTCTGTGTGCATAACCATAGATCTCATACTATCACAAGTCATTAATATTTTTGTAATAACATATCAAGTTATAGTCATTTCGCAATCACATAAAATATCACCAGCATTCACTAATATTATTCACAGTCACACTTCACATCCATAACATCACACAAATTCACATACTTTTAGTTCATTCAATTCCACAATGTATCTTGTTTATTAATCACTTATTTACTGACCTCACCTTTAGTTCCTACTCCACGATTTGCACTTCACACATTTGCCAAATCACACATACCCGTGTGCCTCTCTCACACCAAGTACCACTATACGACATATGTCTCAAGCGGGGATATCGCCTCTAGGAACATATTTACATCTTGCAAACTCGTAACTTGTGAGTCACAGCCATCCCTGGCTTTCCATGCGTATAATCACAGCCTCTTATGGGCATTCAATATCTTAGGTCATTCATGGCACATTTAATGAATACCTTGGGTCATTCCCGCTACATTCAAGGAATACCCGTCATACACAAACAAGTCATTCATGGCACATTCAATGAATACCTTGGGTCATTCCCGCCACATCCAAGGAATACCCATCATAACACTACCAGGTCATTCATGGCACATTCAATGAATACCTTGGGTCATTCCCGCCACATTCAAGGAATACCCATAATAACACAAACATGTCATTCATGGCACATTCAATGAATACCTTCCTATCACATGACATCTCAAGTCATAATATATCATTACTAAATCTTGAGGTGTGGAGAGTTCTAAAGGTGTGGTCGACTCGTTGAAAACATTATTCTTAGCTCACTTATCATTGTACTAGTATTAATCATACACAACAATTGATCACACGTGCAAAAAGTTATTTTCACACATCAATGCAAATCAATCACGCATTTCAATATCATTGAACGCAACATGAATGGTCATCAATCAAATACAATTCAAACATCCACAATCACATACACAATTAAATACTAATATTATACACATATAGTTATCACAAAAACTAATATATAATATATAATATAGTGGATGCACCTGTATATAAGGCTGCCTACGTATCTAATCCTTCAAGATTGGAATCAAGCCTTCGTAGTTCTTATCAGCCACATAGTCAAAGTCAAAGTCCATCAGTGCCAATATATATAATTGCATAATACCACGCCAAATCTTTAGCTACCAATATACGCTCTATACATATAATATTCATCAAACAACCTTTATTCCAATACATGTAATAGAACTTTTTAGACAAATAAAATAATTGCTCCTCCAATCAATACACATTTATTTGAAATATTAATACGATAAAAATTGCATGATCATTACATTTTTTTCTTGTACAACTAAAACATACACTAATAAGTTACGTATATTGTTCTATGCATGAGAAATTAGTTATGACAGTTGGACCTTTGTCCATTCTAAAAATTCTAGAGAATTCATATAATCAAAGTTTTGAATCAATTATACCATTCTGAAAATTAGACAGAAAATCCATTTCAATACAAAAATTCTTAAACACTAATTTGTTTAGTATGTACCTTAAACTATGTGATGGAACAGACCTAACAACTTAAATTATGCTATTCAATTTTCTGACGCATTTTCTAGTAAAATTCACATTAAATAGAATATAAACTGGAATCAGTCAAGACCAATTGAAAATGAAAGATGACTCAGATAATAAAATTGTTTAGTTCTGTCAAAAAACTAGTTACATTATCTAATTAGTCGAATTCAAGTCAAAATCCAGTACTTGTGCAGAATTCTGCAAACATATCATCGTTTGAAACGACTATTAAAATTTCAAAACAAATAGCAAACGTTCATAATTAAATATGGAACTTTTATAAAATGATAATGAAGCATTTATTAAGCAAACAAGATAAAAATCACAAAAAAATACGATATATATATATATATATATATATATATATATATATATATATATATATATATATATATATATATATATATATATATATATATATATATATATATACAAGCTCGTTTCCTAAAAGGACCTTAAATAAGTACCAAATCTAAAACACCCACAACTTCACCTACAAAATGATTTATAATCTAATCTTTTGTGTGTATGATCTACTAACCATAAAGAACATCTCTACAAAAATTCAACTCGTTTGACAATTTTTAACATTGACAAAAGATGATTGCAAAAACTAGACATTTCTGGACCTTTATATATATTTTCAAAAGTGCAAAACAATTTTATCTAAGTTAGAGAATATCAAACGAGTTGAATTTTTGTAGAGATACTTTTTATGGTTGGTAAATCATATGCACAAAAGATTAGGTTATAAATCATTTTGTAGGTGAAGTTGTGGGTGTTTTAGATTTGATACTTATTTAAGGTCCTTTTAGGAGGGATATATATATATATATATATATATATATATATATATATATATATATATATATATATATATATATATATATATATATATATATATATTGTTTTGATAAAAATATGTCTACTCACCTGAAATTGAATTTGCAAAAGAATGCCAAAGTTTCCTTTTCTCCAATCCCTTTTTTTCTTCTTCTCATTTTTTTTTTATTTCTTTCAATCAAAAATATTCTTTTTAATGGAGGCTAGGGTTTTGTTTTTGAATAATAAGATTTTTACAGAGGAATTTCGCATGTATTCTTTTTTCAATGTTTTAAGTTTGTTTAAGTTAACCTATGGGCCACAAATGGGTCTAAAAACACCCAAGGTCCATACCTATATGAATGGATACATTCTAACAATGTTTTCAAAAAAAAAAAAAAAAAAAAAAAAAAAAAAAAAAAAAAAAAAAAAAAATCTAAAATACCCACACAAGTTCTAACAAACAATTCAAGTAAAAACAATTTTGGAAAATCAACAACAGCCAAACAAATTCTAGAACAAGCTAGACTTCATAATATAATAGTTATTTTCAATTCAAATAATGTAATTTATGTTGTTTAAAAATTGAGATTGTTATAATATACACACTTTAAAAGAATCTCGTCTCGAGATTCTAGGAAAAAGTAGATTAATCAAACAAACGTATTCCAAACAATAATTTTTCTAAGTTAACTTCTCATATCTCAACGACTGAAATTTATGTGATAATCTAAAACATGCCAGCAAGATTAATTAAACACGTCATTTACAACTTGCATCTAAAATTCGTGATAAGCAGATATAAGAAATGAAATATAGGTGTATACCTAAGTATACGCACCTTAAAAAGAATACACATACAATAATGTATAACCTTATATGTGGACATACATAAATTAAAACTACGTAATGAGATTCACCACTTTATACCATAAATGCAGAAGACCAAAATGAGGACAAAACAAACTTGAAAACAACTAGGAAACTTATCACTACAAGGAAACACTCCTACCACCTATTACTACAATCCGAGGATTACCTAGACCTTTTCATTCTAGGCTAACCTAAGCTCTGATACCAAACTTTCACACCCCAAATTTCCAGAAAATTTGAAATAGGGAATTATCCAAGATATAATTATCTCAATCGTCACCCTATTCAATCATCTAAAAACCCAGGATGAAACGAAACCCTAAAAACATATTATCAACCACGATATTAAAATATGAGATCAAATTTAAAACTAAAAGGAACAATCCTCCAATCACATTACTAAACTACAAAGAAACTAACCAACTTTATTACATCTGTCTCAAAACAAAACCGTACACATCAGAAAAATTTAAACCAGAAGACTCCAAGAGCAAATTTAAATCACGTGTCCCCATCCACTGCACTCCACCATCTATGTTTCCAAGAACACACCCACGTTGCAAAACAAAGCAAACATGTGTAAGCAAATTGAATTTGCTGGTATGCGTAAGACTAAATATAAAAACAATATGTTCAATATTTCAAATAAAGGAATATACTATTACAATCATTTCAACTTGGAAGACAAGTTAGTTCTGTTTTCTCAAAATGGCATGTAGTTTCTTATAAAGTAAGATTTCACCCCCAATATACAATTCCAAGAATCTCATATAACAGTACTCATCATTTCTATTTTCCAAAATAACTCACAACATAAATACCACTTACATTCCACTTAGTAAATGCACATATGATAACCTAATTAAATATGAGTTTGATACACCTTACCTTTAAGCCAACACGTCGTCTTAGGGTAGGATATTTACGCTCCTGCATAAAAGATTAATAGATCCTACCCTCCTGCAAAATAGAGTTAGACATCACAATAAAATGATTTATCTCAGCCAGTCAAATTTTAATTCATAATCAAACCTCATTTAAGACATTTAAGTCTAATTTATACAACTTGGTTCATCCCACAAATTCGGGGAATACCGCTTAACATAACACCTATATCAAGGGTAGTCATTCATATGATATCATTATGTCATAAAGTTTCTGCGTGCATAACCATAGATCTTATACTATCACAAGTCATTAATTTTTTTGTAATAACATATCAAGTTATAGTCATTTCGCAATCACATAAAAAATCACCAGCATTCACTAATATTATTCACAATCACACTTCACATCCATAACATCACACAAATTTACATAGTTTTAGTTCATTCAATTCCATAATGTATCTTGTTTATTAATCACTTATTTATTGACCTCACCTTTAGTTCCTACTCCAAGATTTGCACTTCACACATTTGCCAAATCACACATACCCGTGTGCCTCTCTCACACCGATTACCACTATAAGACATATGTCCCAAGCGGGGATATCACCTCCAGGAACATATTTACATCTTGCAAACTCGTAACTTGTAAGTCACAGCCATCTCTGGGCTTTCCATGAGTATAATCACAGCCTCTTATGGGCATTCAATATCTTAGGTCATTTTTGGCACATTCAATGAATACATTGGGTCATTCCCGCCACATTCAAGGAACACCCATCATACACTAACAGGTCATTCATGGCATATTCAATGAATACCTTGGGTCATTCCTGCCACATTCAAGGAATACTCATCATAACACTATCAGGTCATTCATGGCACATTTAATGAATACATTGGGTCATTCCCGTCACATTCAAGGAATACCCATCATAACACTAACAGGTCATTCATGGCACATTCAATGAATACCTTCCTATCACATGACATCTCAAGTCATAATATATCATTACCAAATTTTGAAGTGATGAGAGTTCTAAAGGTGTGGTCGACTCGTTGAAAACATTATTCTTAGCTCACTTATCATTGTACTAGCATTAATCATACACAACAATTGATCACACGTGCAAAAATTTATATTCACACATCAATGCAAATCAATCACGCATTTCAATATCATTGAACGCAACACGAATGATCATCAATTAAATATAATTCAAACATCCACAATCACATACACAATTAAATACTAATATTATACACATATAGTTATTACAAAAACTAATATATAATATATAATATAGTGGATGCACCTGTACATAAGGCTGCCTACGTATCCAATCCTTTAAGATTGGAAGCAAACATTCATAGTTCTTATCAGCCACATAGTCAAAGTTAAAGTCCATCAGTGCCAATATATATAATTACATAATACCATGCCAAATCTTTAGCTACCAATATATGCTCTATACATACAATATTCATTAAACAGCCTTTATTCCAATACATGTAATAGAACTCTTTAGACAAATAAAATAATTATTCCTCCAATCAATACACATTTATTTAAAATAATAATACGATAAAAATTGCATGATCATTATATTTTTTTCTTGTACAACTAAAACCTACACTAATAAGTTACGTATATTGTTCTATGCATGAGAAATTGGTTAGGACAATTTGATCTTTGTCCATTCTAAAAATTCTAGAGAATTCATATAATCAAAGTTTTTAATCAATTATATACCATTCTAAAAATTAGACAGAAAATCAATTTCAATACAAAAAGTTTTAAACACTAATTTGTTTAGTATGTACCTTAAACTATGTGATGGAACAAACCTACCTAACAACTTAAATTCTGCTATTCAATTTTCTGACACACTTTCTTGTAAAATTCACATCAAATAGAATATAAATTGGAATCAGTCAATGCTAATTGGAAATAAAAGATGACTCAGATAACTAAAATTGTTTAGTTCTGTCGAAAAACTAGTTACATCATCTAATTAGTCGAATTCAAGTTACAAGTTAGTACTTGTGCAGAATTCTGCAAACATATCATCGTTCCAAATGACTATTAAAATTTCAAAACAAATAGCAAACGTTCCTAATTAAATATGGAACTTTTATAAAATGATAATGAAGCATTTATGAAGCAAACAAGATAAAAATCACAAAAAAAAACGATATATATATATATATATCGTTTTTCTCCAATCCCTTTGTTTAATATGTCATTTTCTCCAATCCCTTTGTTTAAAAAAAACGATATATATATCATTTATGAAGCAAACAAGATAAAAATCACAAAAAAGAATATATATTGTTTTGATAAAAATATGTCTACTCACCTGAAATTGAATTTGCAAAAGAATGCCAAAGTTTCCTTTTCTCCAATCCCTTTTCTTTTTCTTCTATTTCTTTTTATTTTTTTCAATCAAAAATATTATTTTTAATGGAGGCTAGGGTTTTGTTTTTGAATAATAAGATTTTTACAGAGGAATTTCGCAGGTATTTTTTTTTTCAATGTTTTAAGTCGGTATAAGTTAACCTATGGGCCTCAAATGGGTCTAAAAACACCCAAGGTCCATACCTATATGAATGGGTACATTTTAACAATGTTTTCAAGAAAAAAAAAAAGATTCTAAAATACCCACACAAGTTCTAGCAAACAATTCAAATAAAAACAATTTTGAAAAATAAACAACAGCCAAACAAATTCTAGAACAAGCTAGACTTCATAATATAATAGTTATTTTCAATTCAAATAATGTAATTTCTGTTGTTTAAAAATTGGGGTTGTTATAATTATTTTCATTATTGTGGCAATCTCTTTCTTTCTGTTCATTATTCTATAATATCATTTAATTAGAACAAAATGCAACAAGTTTACACCCCAAATAATTAATCCAACATATTTTTTGGTTCACTTTAGAACTTAGCAAATAAAAGGTTTTACTTTGGAATTGAACGGGTTATTTTAAATATTTTATTCCAACACCCAATTGATTTGAAATTCTACATTAAGGACCCAAATATTTGTTTTGTCGGTTAGAGAAGACAAAATGACTGGAATGAAGAAGAAAATGGCTTGCATCGGCGTCGGCAGCATCGGAACTGCTAGTCGGTAGTTATGGTATTGTGGAGAAGGAGGTTCTTTTTAGTAGTTTACCAATCTATCTAGTTATTTAGGTTGGTTTCCATGTGGGTTGTTTCCATTGGCGTGTGTTACACTTTGAGTGTCACACATTGTGTTACACTATAATTTCCCTATGTTACGATATCATTTATTCACTTCCTTTTGAATCAGAGCGAATTTTTGGAATATGAAATTTTGCAGCAAAACATTTAAAACGCCTATAAATAGTGTAACACATAATTGCCGTTTTGCAAATTATTGACAGAATATTTGACCATATCTTTTTATTGGGAAACCCAATAAAACTTGAATCCTTCCTATATCAAATTTTTGTTGTTTCCCAAATTGCTAATAATACTCACGCTCAGTTGTGGTTTGGTTCGTTTCATTTAATTAAATGCTTTTTTTATATATATAATGACATGGTTTTTTTTTCACAAACTAAAACTGTAATCCAAAAATAATCATACAAATGTAATATAGGACAGACACGCTACAAGTTGCATAACTGGCTAGCCCTTTCTGAATTGCATCATATCCTCTTAATTATCTACAATACTCAACTTCTCTTTGGATGGAATTATGGAGGTAAGGGGCCACCTAGGGGTGCCAAAATGGCCCTCAATCCCTCAGTCCGCTGATAATCATACTTTTTTGGTTTGTTCTTTCGAGTCCAAAGTCCGTAAAATATTCGACTAGTCAAGCTACCTTACTCACGTACGTGGGTTGGTAGCATAGATCAAGTAAGAGATCATCCAAACCTTAGGACTAGGCAAAGTTCACAACTGAATTTACAGCTTTAAGGAAATTAGTGAGTAGGATTTTAGGTTATTTCTTGTGTTGCTCAATTAAAACTTGGAATGCAAGTTAACGTAGAATTACAAAGAGTGATTTCTTTAGTAAACTAGATAGAGATAGAGAGATACAGGAAGAGGGTTAATCATAATCATACAAGATCAATTACAAATTTTTAGAGTACCTTATCCTTACAACTCTAATCTGTCTCGAGTTCATAGACAAACCCGAAATGGCGTCGAGTATTGATCTCTAGTAAGATGTACTAATCTCTGAGTTCATCTCACTAGCATGAGGAGTTGAATTAACATTCCATCTTTGGAAAATCACTTCAACTCCTGGTTTAATTATACACTAGCTGGGCAAACTAGAGGGCTAACGGCTACCATAGGATCTCGTACGAGACTTGACCTAGTGTTAATTGGGTCTCACATGAGACTGATCTGGAGTATCAACACTCCAAACTTGATCAGACTCAGTCATTTTGGGACCGAATGTATAATCAAAACCTATTTTCCTAAGTAGTGATTCTGGACTACTAAAATGCAGCCTGATCCTTACATGAGCATCATTAACCCTCCATTTGGGAGGGTTTTAGCTCATGGTCCTTGGATGGATTTTATGTCTTGCATATATAAAATGAAAACGTAAAAAGAAGCAAAAGAAGAACTGGAAATTTAACTTGAAGAAAATAGATTTTATTAGAAGTTCAAGACCTCCTGTATCAACCTAACACAAACACTTCAAATGAGAGAAAATATCATGCATGAAAAGTAAACAGCAAAAATGGAATGCAAGAATGAAAAATGGAATGGCCCCTTTCTCCAACATCCCAAAAGATATACCCCCTCTCTTATGTGATGCCTTCCCAGATTTATTACAAGTTTGTCTTTTTCTTTTCAAATCATCCAAACTTTTTCACACCTTTTCTAATCAAAAGTCTAGTCATGCATTTAATTTCTTGTCTTATCTTGTTTTGCAAGGTGTCCAAGAGTGCCCATAACTTGCCACTTGTCTATGCATGATGACTCATCACTTCCTATGGGCTCGCATAGTGGGTCAACGTGCTGTGTCCAGTGTGTGGCGGCCCGGGATGTAGGCGTTTTTACAACTTTCTGTCTTTGCGTAGAGCTAGTCGCCTTGGTCGTTCTAACAGTTCACTTGCCCAAATCGGAGTTTAAGTTTGAAAGATGTGAGTTTCAGAAGTTTGCTGCTTCTTTGCACGTGGTCCCGTTCTTCACTGGTTTTGTCTCGTTGGAATCTTCGGCTCTAGTCAGGCTTTGTTGGGCTTCACTGGGGTTGAGTAGGAAGACTTCAAGTATATATGCACAGTATTCTCGTGTTTTGATACAGGTTTATCATCATATTCACGTTAACTGCAAAAACATGCAAAAGTATGAAAATATAATTATTTCATGATTATTAAATACATAATTACCTAAAATGCTATGTCTCTACGGGGTTTAGTATTACAGTTTTGGGTTCTTATCACCCGCCCGCTCCAACCTGGCCTATGGGCCAAAAAATCCCTCAAAATGGGGCCCTCACACATTCGTGGCCTGGGCCGACCTGACCCTCAAGCCTTTGAAGAAAGGGTAATTAGGGCCTACTTCAAAACTTAGGCCCTCCCCTAAGCCCGACCCTCATAGAAACCTCGTTAAGCCCTTATTAGGCCCTCAACATTTATCACATATATTTTAATGAATCTTCTTGCAATATATATTTTTTATTTTAGCATTAATACTCCAAACATCACTCAAAATAACCCTTATATTTTAAGTTTGCTAACTTTATAATTTCATAATAATATTTTATGAAATGAATTTAGTTTATTTTAATTAAGTAATACGACTTTAAAAATTTTGTAGTAGTTTGAAGTTTTAATTGTGAAATGCGTACATTTTTATCCTTTTTAATTAATATTTCTAAATTCATTTTGTAAATCAATGTATAACATAGTACCCGACCGGGCCTCAAGCTTGGCCCTCAAAGCCCTCTCGTGAGAGTTGAGGGGCAGGTAAAGGCTTCGAGATTTAAGCATTGGCCTGATCTGACTCGACCATCAAGGCAAATGAGGGTAAATCATGAGGGCTTCATTGTTTTTTAGGGTTGGGCTGCCCATTTGACACCCCTAGGGCCACCTTGGGATCTTCAAATTATATGGAAGTAGGTTGTGGATCTTTGCACTTTGTTGAATGCAATTTTATTGCATACTTATCGCGAAGGGAATTTTATGGCAGACGTTTTAGCCAAGCAAGGTTCTGGTTCTCAATTGGATGTTATTTTTGAAAACTTGGGCAATCTTCCTATAGAGGCTAGGAGGTGTACATTTTGCTTCAGATAGGATAGGGATTAGAAATTTTCGTCAGCCTAGAGGTTTATATTCTTGCAATCTTCTACTCCCATAGGTTATACATGGGAGTAGTTATTGACATGATTTTAGTATTGTAGGATGCATAATGTTGGTTTTGTAAAGGGGGGGGGGGGGGGGCAATATTATTCCATTTTGATGTTTAATAAACTAGTAGCTTAGGGGTTTGCTGAACCCCCTCCTCTTTAGAGGCTTTTGAAGAAAAAAAATGATTTTAGAATGATAAGATTTGTTATTCAGAAAAGACTTGTGGCACAACTTGTTGTATGTTTGTCCTAATTATTTATTTATTTGTAAAACTCGTTATCATTATCAATAAAATTTTCACTTGAAAAAAAAACAAAAAAAATAGTTTTTTTTATGTATCTCTTATTCTCTTAGACTCTTGGTCTATTTTTCTGACGGTTTTGCCCCTAACTATTTTAAATTATTGGTTTGCCTTTGAGCTTCGATCATATGGATGATTTAGCCCTTGACTTTGATTTTTATGACTGTTTTACCCCTATTCTTTTTTTAAGATATGGACGATTTTACCCCCAACGTACTTTTTTGTTTTGATTGTTTTCCCATGTTTTTTTTACTATATTGATGCTTTACCCCTCATTATGCTTTAAACAAAATGCACAACGTGTGTGCATCCATCTAGTAAATATAATACCTCGTGGGGTTTACTAGAAAGGCACCTATCCGGTGGGGAGAGGTTGTGCCCAGCTGGTAGGTAACTGAAATGCACCAAATATGTATTCCAACAAATTCCTAACGATGACGCATTTTCCGGATCATTTGGCTGCGGATTCCGTAGACACTTCGCAGTTAAGCATATGCTATGGCGGTAGTAGTTCAAGGATATGCCACCTCCTGAGAAGATGTTTGCCAGAATGAAAACCCCACACTGTTGGCTTGACATGAAGGGACGATTTCCTTACAGATTAATTTTGAGTGGATCGATCTATCCCACTATTTTAAGAGGCCAGACCCCCAAAAAAGCCCAGGTTCATCTAAGACAACATTCCCTTTAGGTCAGTGTTCGGTGTCCCAACTCCCAGTTAGTCCAAACACCTGTTTGTGCAAAATTCAGTTGAACGATGTCACCTCACCATTTCTAGTATATGTATCATGATAGGATCAAAATGGTTGAATGTATCCTTCTTTAGTTGTTAGTGTGCTTGATGTAAGATTACTAGCCCTTCTTTCTTGCCAGAATTTCTTCTGCTTGTGTTAAAATTATTATTTTCAAATTACAATTATTATTTATTAGGAATTTGGAATATTTGACATTTGATATTTATATTATTTTCAAATTATAATTATTACTTATTAGGAATTTGGAATTTGGAATATTTGATATTGGATATTTAGAGTTTAATTATATTTAGAAGTGCAGGTTTCTTGGTTATCAAGTATGACTTATCTATATAGGAAGGCCATTGTAGTTTAGTTCAGAAATTCAATTATCAATTATCAAACTATCAAATCTCCAAAACCTATTATATTTTTCTCCCTCAACTTCTACAATTCTTCTATTCAATCTTCTTCTTCCTTAAATTTATTCACTATTTTAAAGATCTCCGCATCATCCTTTTTTCTAAATCTCTTTTATTCCACATCAGTGCCATAATACTATTTCTTGGAGAAAAAAGATATGTAGAATAAAGTGAAAATTATTATAGCTTGAATTGTTTCAAGATGTCTGGCCGAAAATTTTCTAAGGTTACAATTTGAATCTAATAGCGGTGTGTATGAGTTTATCAGTAGCCTTGTTATGGATTACATAATACATCGTCTATAAATCGAAAAACATGATTAAACACAATTAGGGGGCGTTTGGCAACTCATCATAAGTCATAGCCATCGAGCTAAAAAGCTCTTTTTTTATTTTTTCACTTAACGCAGAGCATAAGCACGTTTGGGATATGATATTACAATTTTTAAAATCAAAAAGTTGAAACGAAATAGCCAAGAAGTTAGAAGTCTGTTTGGTAAAAACACTCAAGAGTACTTTCTCCTTAGCAAATACTAGCCATTAGGCCGGCCCATGGTCAGATTGTTACATTATATGTTTTTACTAATATAGTATTGCAAAATAGGAATAATAAAAGAATATGTGATTCGTTTGGTATAATCAATATTGAAGAAAAAACACACCTATTCAGTGAAGCCTTTCATTAACACAATCGGAATATTGTTCCTTCATAATGTCCTTTAAGATATAGGGTAATATATTTTTTGTAATGGAACGATTATATTTGCTAAAAATTCACCAATAGATGCATATATATATATATATATATATGGAATGACAGAAATGACATATGGAATTGACATACGCAATCTAAAAGCGGACTTGCAGATTGCTATAAGGACTAATTTTTTATAGATATTATCTCCCTACTGCATGGATAGTATCTCAACAAAAAATCAGGCCAATCAGATGTGTCTAGTCTTGTCAAAAGAGTGTTAAAATTTAGGACCGTCGGATAAATTTCAAATTTGAACTCAATTTTTGGTAGGGTTATCAATTGTATCAATTACCCAAACTCCAATCCTTCATGCAAAAGTTGAATGGGATATGAAAGGGATTTTTAGTAGTCGAATGTTTTTTGGTTTTTTAGGATTTGGTAGTTTGAAGTCTACGGGTTTTTTTTTTAAAGAATCCATTAATATTTGTGTTTGTATTGATTTAGATTACAATTACCATTAAATTACAATTACTATTAAATTGAAATCAATTTTAAACATCAGTATATATAGACCTCAAATATTCGCGACCTTCATTGACAGGAATGGCGGGGCTGACAAATACACTTAAGCGCTTGAACTATGAACTAGTATATCTAATAACAAGTGAGATACAAAACACAAAGCAAAAATTAAAAAGCAATGAAAATAGGTTACATAAGAAGCAATTTTTTGTCTTCTAAAAAACCTATATTTTTGTCTTTCTGGCTTTATATTTTTTTAACTTCAAGAGCGAACGTGCTTTTTGCTTTTGTCTTTCTAGAAAGTCAAGAAGTGGCATTTTGAGGTGTTGCCAAACGCCTCCTTACTAATGACTTAAGGAAGTCATAAAATGCCTTCATTTCTGGTGAAAGTCCCACGCTGTGGCCATCTAGGCATAAGACCACTTCATCCTCCCACAAGACGAGCCACTCCAAAACTCTTGCTCAAATGAATATTCCAAATTAACCTCACTATCCAATGGATATTTTCCATACATCGGTCTCCATTTCCTGCGAAATGCGAAAAAAAGATCACAGTTCACAAACAGATTAATAGAAAATTAAAAGAACAGAAAATTTGGTCTACACTTGTTGCTTGAATGTAATTAAGCTGTAATTAGCACTAATCGTACATCAAAACGTGATGTATCCTACATACAGCATGGATATTTGATACTATAAACTTAAAACCAGCATGCTTCTCGTCGTTTATTCACATTCCGTCTATCGTAGGAAGTATGTTTCAAGAGGAACTGAAAGAAGGTAAAATGGAAACAATTTCTGCACTTCCGGCCCCTACGTACCTTCAGTTTTAGCTTTACCCATGTTGCACCAGTAAAGAACAAGCAAATTTTCTGCAACAAAATGTGTGTACTATTTTTACTTCCAAATTGTGGATCAGTGGGTCTCTATTTATTTGTGATGAATTGTGAACATTATCCTCATTCCTGAATCACAGTCTACTCACAGAAACAAAAAACAAAAACAAAAAAGGAAACAAAACAAAAGTTACAAGTTACAACTAACCCACTTTTTTCTTTCTTTCAATTCTTTCTTTCTTTCTTCATGATATGTAATATACAAAAAATAACTACACCTCAAATAACGCACTTTCGAGCCGTGGCACGAGGTGTCCAATCTTCCAAATAAGGACATCAAGGGTCTGTGTTGAACACTTGAACTGTTGATGCGTTTGTAAAATGATTCCCATGAAAACTCCACTGTCCACTGCATATACAAGTTTTTAAAGTTCGTGATATAAATCATATAACCATGAATGGGATTTTATTTGGTCTCCTTGAGAACCATTTCGATGTAAAATTAAATGAGGGAAATGAAAAAACAGTTAAAGATAAAATTGTCAATCAAGGAGGGCATGCAGATCGAATTTCCCCCATGCATATTCCCATTTCTTTGACGTTTCTAGCTAGCTTCAATCTTACACGGTCATTGGGGCCAACCATCACGTGAAGATCACTACTACATCGTGTGTTGTAACGTCAAGAACAGTCAAATGCCCAACTTCGATATGTTTAGTAGCAATCAACACCACGTACCGGACTAACTCTCTAAGCTAAGCTACAAAATCACAAATTGGAGGGTAGCGGATGGTAGGACCATATTCATGTGAAGATCACGAGATTTCCACCCGACCTTCATAGTATGTTTACACTTTTAGAAATTAAATGTCATTTTGTGACAGTTCGATCTTTCCACATCGAACGTTGTCTATTGTGAATTTTGATCGTATTTCAAGCTTCAACTTGATACCATTAGGAGTTACCAAAAAAAAACTTGATGCCATTAGGTCTACAAGACCTTAAGAGTGCGTTTGGTACGTAACTGAGAGTGAAAACTACTTAAGAATATAATAGAGTTGGAATCCATTGGAATGGAATCCACTAGCAGAATAGAATCTGATTCCAATTTACAAGATGTGTATTTGACAAACTTTCAAAAATCATTGAAATTCAGTTCATATTTATCATATTTAAATTTTTGTGTTTGGGCAGTCACATAGTCCATGTAGAGGTTTGGTGTTTAGGGGACAACGACCTGATGATTTGTTTGATAGGGAATGACTGCACTCTTCTTGGGACAAGAGTTGCCTACGTATCAAGTTTCTTGGGGTAAACTTGAATCCAGCCTTACGTAGTTCATCTCTCTCTACTTATAGATGCTTGAGCTGACTTTCTTTATTTGCTCCAAGTCGTTATGAAGTGTATATCCAACTTGTGTGCTATCTTGATGATTCGTCATTACTCTGCTGTTACAAAGTAAATGTCTCCTTAATTGTTGCGTTGACTGAGCTCTAGGATTGCGCTAGTTGACTTGCTTCCATAAATAGTTGTGGCTAATGCTGGGAACAACCTGGGTTTGAGTCGTTGGTACGTTCTGATGGATAGGTACGAGCTAATGGATTGGTACGACCTGGTGTGTGGACACGTGTACTGTAGTGCAGAACGGAGGGTACTTACACAGCCCCCTTTGTTTTACTTATTATTTGGACAGGTACGGTGTGAAACTAAAAGTTAAAACAAAGCTTTTTAGCACGTGTCCATATGATGGGTTTTTGTATTTTGGAAAAATATGCGGGAACAGTTGGATATGACCCATGGGCCCAAAATCACTGCGGTTTGTGGGCGAATTATGATTGTGTTTTTTGGGAATATGAAACGTTTTTCTGTTATCAAGGTTTTGTGCAGCTGAAGGGTTTAGGATCTCTTGGTGGCTTCTCATTTTCATTCTATCAGCACGAGTCAAGAAAAAGCAGAGCGAAAGAAAAAGAAAAAAAACTTTTCCAACCTTTCGTCTTCAGGTGCGTGTTCTTGATCTAAAAAAAAGTTTGATCTTTCGTTTATATTGTTTTCGCAATGTTTATAACCAGTGATAGTTTGAGTGGTGAAGTGGAGATTGACTAGTGGAGAGAGAGAACTATAAGCGAAGAAGATGTTGAAATTAGGGCTCGTAGTGGAGTTGGGGCATTGTCATCTTCTCCATTGGAGACGATGACTGAGGAGGTGGAGTCTAGGTCGATAGGTTATTATGCTTCTTTGAGAGAGGAATTTGGTTGGGTAGAGTCCAACCTGGAGATGTACGACTTGAGTGAGGAGAGGAGGATATATAACAATGATTATATTCCTCGAGATGGGGGAGTGGTGGTTTGTTATGGGCAGTTGAAGGCTGGGATGAGGTTGTCGTTTTCCCGTCTTACTGTTGAGGTTTTGAACTATTGTGAAAAAGCCCCATGCCAGTTCGTAGGGAATAATTGGAGGGTTTTTCATGTGTTAGATTTGTTGAATGAGCAGGGTTATAATATCCGCTTAGGGGATGTGTTGGAGCATTATTCTGTGAAGAGATCGTCTGCAATGAACTGTAGTTTGCAGGTCGTAAGGGGGAAGTCTGCTGTGATTGTGGGGGTGAGTAAGGAGGAATGAGGGTGTAGGCCATTGTTGGTTGTGGGTAATTACACCCCCTCTGGGTGTGAACTGAATACCCGCTCTATAAAGTGGGCTGGTAGGTAGTTATTTTGTAGGTCGTATGTAAATCTTGTGTTTGATATGTTGTACGTTCTAATGTTTTTGTTTCCTTTTGTGCAGAGGATTCCATTCGGGGTCGTCCTCAGCTTGACGTTATAGAAAATTTTGCTTGTTTGAGTTGGAAGGAGAAACGAACTATCTTGGGGGAGGCTGCCCACTACTTTAAGAAGCGTGGTGGTGTGAAGATTAACAAGAAGAAAGCTGAGCAAAAAAAAGGGTTCGTAAACTTGTTCTTGATATCTCTGATTCTAGCTCGGACGTTGAGATGGAGAAGGAGAGCTGATAAACGTAAAAAATGAATAATTTTACTTATGAATAAAGCGATGAAACTCTAAACAAAAGTAAAACTAAACGAAATTACGTGCCTAGTTATCAAAGATTGTCTACTCTCAATCAAATTAAGATATAGTGGAGTAGGAAGTTCGTTCCACTCCTAGTTCTTTAGCATGCGATGGTTTCGTGTCAACTAATCAATCATAAGTCTAGTGAGAGATTTACGAGGGGAATTCTATACTACGAGGTGAATTCAATTAACAAGTTACGAATAACGAAATGAGAGAATACTAAGGGTTTGAATCTAGATAAAGAATTAAAGGGAATTGAATCCACCTTAACTCGACTTAATCCTACTAACAAAGACTCGTCGTGATCCAAATTGAATGCTTCGCATATCAAAATAGTAATTATAATCCCTAATTATACATGGCATTTCTACCAATTCATAACTAGCATGTGAGCGATTAAACCCATTCTCATGGTGAATTAATCGCTTCTAGAGTGGAATAATTATCACGACGATTTCTAAGTTTAACAAAGATCAAGCGTCATCAAGGCTTCTTCAACCCCTCTAATGGAGGTTTAGCCTTGATTCATACTACTATCATTTCCCATTGATTTAAAACTAGACATCATATAAAAATTCTATCTTTATACAATTTATCTAAACAATAATTGAAATCTCAGGTAATAACTAGGAAATGAATAACAAGTAATAAGGGAATTTATATCTAAACAATTGTAAATGACAAAATCGAAATGAATAAGAATCTACTAATTTATTTATCTAATCAATGAAGAACAATGATTTAAGAGTTTAATCTAAAATAAGAATTGAATTTAATTTAAACTAAACTTAATTAAAAACAATTAAAACTAGATCTAAAATTATCTATAGTTTAGGTCTAATTAGCTACCATTAACAAAGAGCTAAGCTTTTGTTTTTATATGCTTCAGATCCAAAAATCGTGCATGGGCTTGGAGCCATGTTCTGGGCCGGAAAATCGGGCCCAAAACCCAATTCTTTTAGTCCGAAAAGGGCTCTTCAACTGGATTTGGCTTCAACAGACTTTTCGTCCACTTTTGCTCCTCTGATTGGGTCAAAACTTGGACCATTAGAAAGCTCTTCCCGAGCCGGTCGTTTTGACATAAGGTAGACCCAATTCCGAGGTCTGAGTCCAAAGATACGGCCCTCGGAAGTTCTGCTGACTTTGTGTGCTGTTTCTGCCCACGTTGACTTTGACTTCTTAGCTTTTACCAGGCTTTAAAAAGGCTTTGTCTCCTTGAATCTTGGCATTTATCACAGAACTTCTTAGCAACCAATCATTGCTCCTTTATCTCGCCAAAGTAGCACATTTCTGCACATAATTGACTTTACTGCCTGAAATACATAAAAACACGTAATCAGTGTTAACTCTTATTTATTACTCACATAATTGGTCTAAAAATATGATTATTAAGGGGTTAAAACTACAGTTTTGGGCTCTTATCAAGAGCCAAAGGAGAGCACCTATTTCTGGAGTGAGAACGGCTGGAGGAGCTGCTGATAGCCGTTCTGCTTCAGTGACGACGATTGGAGGAGCTTCAGAGCATTCTGCATCCAAACGCTTTGAAGTGGGTGATGGTGACCGAGCTGGTCATGGTGGTGGGAGTGCTGGTGGTAGTGGTAATGTAACTTTTCAGAGGCCTCAGCTGAAGAGGCACTCTGAGGTGGTTGAGACTGAGGGGGCAAAGAAGTCCCGAACTGAATCTGAGGAACGACCTAGTATTGGGGGAGGTCGTTCTTCTGCAGGTCGGGATCCATTAAAGAAGCTGGACCTGAAGGAGCTTTCTACTGATGTGGGGGATGTTGATGCCCAGGGCAAGAAGAAGGCTAGTGAGAATGAGCTTGCTGCCCATAAATACAAGGGGTCGGAGAGTGCGGCCCCAAGTGAGAAGAGTGTTAATGTCGTCCTAGATTGGGTGGTTAGTTACTACGACCCGTTGAGTAGGTTGACCAAGCTGGTGAAGAACTTGGATTGTAGTTTCAAGTCTTCATCAATTGCTGGAGGACTGTTGGAGAGTGTTGCCCTGGATGGGGACAGGCTCCAGCTGGAAACTGGGAAGGATCTGGGGGCGAACCTAAGAGATATGATTCGCTCCTTGTCCTCTGTAAGTGTCCATCCGATCTTTGTTTGTGCTTTGTTAGTATCTTTTTGATCTGACTTATTTTGTTGGTTTTGTCAGGTTCTGGCCATGTACAGAAAGCTGAGGGAGATGGGCACTATCTCCGACCTTTACAAGGAGCTGGATGCGGCCAAGGAGGCTTATGACAAGTTGGTGGCTGTGCAAGAGGTGGAGAGGGCTGAAGTGACGGGGCTGAGGTCGCAGGTCGGGGATCTGGTTGGGAAGGTAGCCTTGCTGCAACTAACACTTGATGCTTCTAGGGTGGAGGTTTAACATTGGGTTAATGAGACCAAGCGAGCGCAGGACGTTCCTGAAAGAGCTAAAAAAGAATACAACGACCTGGTTGATTTGGTAGAGAGTGGGGATGTTTACGTTCTAGTGGATGACTTCATGGAACTAGAACGTAAATACAAAACCTTCAAGAGGTCGGTCTAAAGTGGGGCTACAATAGTAGATGTGGATAGTCTTTGTTGTTGTAGATGCCGAGAGATCGAATTCGATCTACCGACTGGGGTCTTTGCTCTCCGCCGCTCGGCCGACCAAGAAGATGTTGTTCCCCGAAGTGTTAGATGCAAGTGGTGATCCGGCCAGCAGCTCTGTTGGTGAAGAGGGCTGCCAACTGGATCCTTTGAATGTGCAGAATCTTCCTTGTGTCAATTGATCTTGCTTTTCTTGCCAGTTGTTTTGATGATGGATGAACTATATATTTTTTTTTACTTGTTGTGTTTGATACTGATAACTGATATTGACAATTTTGATTTTTGATGGGGGTACTGAGGTCGGTTTGCTCAGGATAACCTGGGGGCCTCTAGTATCTAACCAAATTTGTATGTAAGTAAAGATATTTAAATTACTTGTTGATATTGTGTTTGAATTTTTGCATGGATGTGATTGCCTTATTGCTATTTTAATTCGTTGTATGACGACCTGTGCTGCATAGTAGTAGTCTTGACGATTTGTTGGGCTATGGTAGATCGTCTAATGTTCGAAGGTCGTAATTTTTTGACTCACGACTTGGCTAGATGATTGTAACCATCACCTAGGTCTCCTTTTGTGTGTTTGATTGGGTCGTTCCTTTTGGGGGAACTCCGATTGACTGATAACTAGCCTTTGATTGGTAGTTATAGTTGAGCCAAGCTTAACCTTGTTCAAAGGTCTTAAGTTAACTGTGGGTCCTTTTGGGGGTCCTATATGTTTGAATTTGGCTGATAATTGCATGGAATTTACAGTTGAATCATGCCTAACCCTGGCATTAATGTTAAGTTAATTTAGAGTCCTTTTGGGGGACCTTGGGTTGGATTGATTGATAATTAACCACTACGTGGTAATTGTAGTTGAGTCATTATTTACTCCGTCTTTTATGTACGACCTGACATTGGGATGTCCTAGGTCGGGTTGCATAGTGCGAGATGCATGGTACTTATGTAATGCAAAAGATGACATTTGTACTCGAAATATTGATGAAATTTTATTCATATTGACTGATACATCTGGAGAAAAATTTATTGATAAAATCGCTTGAGGAGAGCTATATTCCAAGGTCGGGGAAGCATATCACCGAGCTGAGTTTTGATCCAGTATACTCCATTTCCAATGATGTAGGGGCCTTCCCATGTTGGGTCAAGCTTGGCTAGAGCTAGAGTCTTTTTTAGGACTAAGTCACCAGTTTGAAAAGATCTTGGGATGACCTTCTTGTTGTAAGATCATTAGATTGTTTGGTGGTACTAAACTAGGGATATTGCAGCTGTTTCCCTTCGCTCTTCTAAGAGATCGACTTTTTTTGCCAAGATGGTGTTATTTTCTCCTGATTCGACGATGTCAGAACGTATGGTTGTGATTGTGAGTTATGATGGTATGACTACCTCTGTTCCGAAGCAAAGTGTGAAAGGAGATTTATTGGTACTAGCTCTGGCTGTTATTCTGTATGCCCATAGAATGTTCTCGAGTTACTTCGGCTATTGGCTTTTCTTGCTCTCCAACTTCTTTTGGAGATTTTCCTTGATTGCTTTGTTGGTAGCCTCTGCTTGACCATTGCTTTGTGCATATCTAGGTGTAGAAAATGCTTGAATGATGTGCCATTTTTGCAAAAATGCCTTGACTTGTAAGCCAGCAAATTGAGTTCCGTTGTCCATGACAAGGGTGTGGGGGAGACCAAATATTGTGATGATATTGGTCCATATAAAGTTGATTACGTGAACTTCTTTGACTTGGACTAGTGGGATTGCTTCCACCCATTTGGTGAAGTAATCTGTGGCTGCTAGGATGTATTTGAGTCATGTTTTCTTTTGTGGGATGAATGGTCCCATAATATCTAGCCCCCACATGTGAAAGGGCCATGGGCTGGCTATGTTGATCAACTCTCGTGCTGGACTCAGATGGTTGTGTCCAAATGTTTGAGATTGGTAGCATTTGAGAACATATGTCTTTGCCTCGATGTGTATGCCTGGCCAATAATACCCTTAGGTGATTACTTTGTGGGCCAGAGATCTTGCTCCTACATGGTTGCCACATTCGCCTTTGTGAATCTCGTCAAAGATGAGTTGGTCTTCGCGTGGAGTTATGCACCTTAAGTGAGGTCCTCCTGCGGATTTGCGGAACAATCGTCCGTTGATTACAGTGTATCTAGGAGCTCAGAACTTTATGGCACGAGCATTTTTTTCTTCTCTTGGGAGCTCCCCATGTAGGATGAATTGCATAAATGGGCCCATCTAAGATTGAGTAATCTCTTCTTCGGATGATGGCTGAAAGTCTGTGAAGCTGTTGATACTTTCTTGCTGGTATGCGGGCCTCTCTAGGATGTCAATGTAGACTATGGTTGGACATGTTTCTTGTGTCTTTGAGGCTAAGAAAGACAGGATATCTGCATGTCTGTTGTCCTCTTGAGGAATATGTTCCAAGGAGAATGTTTTGAACGAGCTGATGATGTCATTGACGACCTGAGTGTACTTGGCCAGATTTTCTCTGTTTGTTACATACTCTTTGGTGATCTGCTTGACGATTAGCTGTGAGTCACTGTGAGCTTTAAGCTTTTGGACTTGTATCTGTTGTGTCATGCGGAGGTCTGTGATTAATGTTTCATACTCCGCTTCATTATTGGATGTTGCAAAGTCGATCTTGATTGACTTTTGTAGCTGTGTTCCTTCTGGTGAAGTTAACACAACCCCCAGTCCGCTGCCACTATTGTTGCATGCTCCATCTACGTAGAGGTGCCATGTGTCTGGGGTGTTTGGTTGATGAAATGAAGTGATTGGCTCGGGTTCCTAGTTGACATCTTTGACAGGGAAATCTGCCAAGAAATCAACAACGACCTGTCCTTTGCGAGACGTTTTGGGAACAAAGTCAATGTTGTGCTCGCCGAGTTCTTCAGCCCATTTGGCCATGCGGGCTGTTTTGTTGCTATAACTTAAGACCTATTTGATTGGTACATTTTTGATGACTTTGATGCTATGAGCTTGGAAGTAAGGTCGAAACTTTTCGAGCTGAGCACAACAAAGACAACATCATTTTCTCCATTGGAGAGTAATGCTTTTCTGAATCTGCTAATGCCTTGCTGGTGAAGTAGACTGGCTTCTCGATTTCTTTGTGTTCGTGAAAGAGAACCGAGCTGATAGTGAAGTCGGTAGTTGTAAGGTAAAGCCCCAATGTCTCTCCTTCAGTTGGTTTGGACAGGACGGGCGGAGTTGAGAGGTAAGCTTTCAGGTCGTTGAAAGCTTTGTGGCATTCGTCTATCTATGTGAATGTTGCGCCCTTCTTTAGTATTTGCAAGAATGGTCTGCATTTGTCAGATGCACGTGAGATGAATCTGTTGATGGCTGAGACCATGCCAGATAACTTGTAAATTTGTTGTTTGGAAGTTGGTTCTGGCATCTCAAGGAAAGCTCGTATCTGTTCTGGGTTTGCTTCGATGCGCCTTTGTGAAACGAAGTATCTCAAATACACATTTTGCTGGGTTGAGTGTCACACCCCGAATTTCGACAGAATTCGGAAAAACATTATTTGTTCCCGACTCTTCGATCTTTGAGGTGTGACGCACTCTCAACTCCCAAAAACCCATAAACAGTTTAAATATGCGGATAATTTAAAAACCAATAAAAATTTTAAATTAACAAAAGTCCTCTTCATTACAAAAATTAACAAATGAAAATGCAAATAACCTTATCTCAACTGAAAATCTATATCACCTCAAAGGAAAACAAAGCCTATCTTGAAATGCGTATTAATATGAAAACCACAAACATCAACCAATCTTCTTCAACACTAAACCTGTCAAGACTTATCAACTATGTTCATTTAATGAACACACCCGATAAGCAAACATGCAAATCGGGTCAGCATTATAAAAATGCTGGTGTGAGTAGCTCTAAAATACAACATATATTTATACATATACATACGCAATCCATAAGGCAGTTAGTTCCTCCACCGAGGCGCCTTAACACCTAACAACTAATACGACATTCTTAACTACAATAAGTAAGGCAGGTAGTTCCTCCACTGAGGTGCCTTAACTTCCCACTAACCACACAACAAACCATACGCATAATAAAAGACATTTAGTCCTCCACGAGGCGCCTTATGTTCTAACTAAACTAATAACCAGCCAACCATTTTCTATACTTACCGCATTTCATGCTCAATTACAGAGTGGGTCGTCTCTGCACAAGTAGTTAGTTTGACCCACACTTCTGCAAAACCATATACAATCATCTATCTAAAGATACATCATTAACCAACACATTACCATAATTATATTAATTAAGGCTTTCTTTGTGTGTCCCTAAAATCACGTCGTATCTATGTCTTACCTAGTTTCCCTGGCTACCACAATCGCTTCCCAACGCCGAACATGTACATCCACATGCCTCCCCTTACATAATGAACCACTCCGTGCGTAACTACCCTGAGCAGGATGCCGCACACCAGGTAACCCTCACACGAAAGCCATTATGTAAGTACTGCCATAATTCGGCATAAAATATCGCGCGTCTCGTTCTAATATTGCGAACGGAATAATCAAGCCACTATTCGGCTACGATTGCCCAACACATGGGTCAATCAACATCTTATATATACACCCTACACAAGGGCCAATCATATCACATACGCCCACACAGGGCAAATCACATGAGTTGTGGTAGTCAGGTTCTAGAATTTTCGTTACGTAATTTATTCAGGTGTCATACATTTATGACTCATAATAATTCCACTATATCACATGCAGGTCAAATACCTTATTGCACTAAGCCACAATATTTAGAAATATCTCAATTATATCTCATAACCACTTTCATTCTTTCACGTGCCAATATATTATTGCACTACGCCACACTCCCGTGGGAAATATCCACAAATACTATACTACCTCATAGTAGCATCTCACATATATAATAATGGAGTGTCTATACATTTATTTCTCCAAAACTATTGTCTTTAATATATATATCCCAACATATTATATAATGTCACAATATCAACGTCAAATCTTAATTAGATAATGACAACCAAATTTATACAAGCTTCCACAGCATTTTAACATTTGATTTGTCCATACAATTTACAACATAAAATGTAGCACAATTAAACAGTCCACCGTTCACAATCAAATCCCAAAAATCTAAAGTCCATAAAAATCAAATATGTGAAAATCTGGAAAAAGTCAACATTCCAAAGTCAACGGTCAAAGGTCAAAGTCAACGGTCAAAGTCAACAGTCAATGGTCAACGGTCAAACTATCGTTTCTATGTTCAACAGGTTCATGGTCATAGCCATGGTTCATGGCTAAGGTCAAAGGTGCATGGCTCAAGGGCTCATGACTAAGGAAATGGTTCGGACCCAACTGGCCAAGCCCAAACCTTAGAACCCGAAAGTCTAAAAGTTGAAAGATCCACTTGGATCTCTACTAAGTCCTATGGACTGGCCCCAAACAATATTAGAAAATTGGCCCAAAAACTTTAGACTGAACTGGCCCAAAACACTTAATCAAAACTGGCCCAACACACTAATGAAACTGGCCCAAGAAAACTAGTTAGTTTTTGGCCCAACCAACTTAATCTAAACTGGCCCAAAACAAAACCAAACTAGCCGGCCTAAAGAAACCAACCAAGGCCCAAGGCCCAACTAAGAGGAACAAGTCGTCCTCTTCCTTCTTCATCAGCTCACCAGCAGCTCCTCTCCACCGCCAGCCACCACTCGTGCTCCCCTTTCAACCAAGCGGTTTTAACCCCCAAGAAAACCCCCATCTACCAATACCATCATAACCCGATTCCCTCATACTGCGAAAATCAACCCCGACCGCCATTGACGCTATTCCCAGCTCCCCTCAGCCCTCAATCGCAGCCCCACACACTACAATCAACTATAAACTAGTCTAGATAAAAACCCACACTCCAATTAAACCCAAAAACAGCCCAATTGAGTTTTTCTCAAAACTCTCCACCGGCACCATTAACGCCTCCAAGCTTTGGCAGCACCTTACCAAGTTTCAATCCCGACGACACCCCATCCAAGCTCAACAACCAACTTCAAACTTTCCCCCTACCACCATTCATTCAACCAACAACCCTCAATACAAAAAGAAACAGTTCAAACACGAAAAATAAATACAAAACAAAATCCAAGATTACAAGAATGGTAAAGAATGGCGTTCTTCGGGGGGAGGAGGTTTGGGGTTTGCGCCTCCTTTACCACCACCTAATGGTGTTGACAAATCCTAACAAATCTACCAAGTTTTAAACATTCACAATAAGAATACTCTTTGAACGTAAAAATAGCGTAAAATGAAAGATTAACGTAACATGGTTTTGGACGCATGAGTTAACCGTGGTCTATATACGGGAAAAATACTTAAAAATAAACTACTCACCTCCCCTGTTACCATGAAAAAGAAAAAACTATCGAAGAAAATAATGAGAGAACCAATCCCGCCTAGCTCTCAAGACAATCCCCTCTTAGTCCAATCGTCATACCCAACGCTTCTAGCAAACGAACCCTTCCATTTTTATTATTTTTCTTCTCTAAAAACCCTATTCTCTATAACAATGTGATTATATACTTGGGTTTGAAACCCAAGCCCAACACAGACTCGGGCCCATAAATCAGGCCCGCATATCCCAAATTTAATCCAGCTGATTTTTAAATAAATAATTTAATTAATTAATAAATAGAAAAATACATATTTTAAATACGGGTGTTACATTGAGCTTCATTTTGTTTTGGCGCAGTCTTTCAAAGGCTTCCTGTATGTGAGAAATGTGATCTCTAGCCTTTTCGCTTTCAACTACCATATCGTCTATGTAGACTTCTATAATGTCGCCCAACAAGTCTTTGAACATCTTTGTGACCAGTCTTTGGTAGGTCGCGCCTACGTTCTTCAAGCTGAATGGTAGGACGTTGTAGCAAAATGTTCCCTATTCGGTTATGAAGGACGTCTTTTCCTGGTCTTTCTCTGCAAGTGGTATTTGATTGTATCCACTGTATGCGTCCATGAATGATAGGAGTTCGTGACCGCAAGTTTGATCTACCAGTACATCAATTCTTGGCAGGGGAAAGTTGTCATTGGGGAAGTGCTTGTTGATGTTGGTGAAGTCTATGCAGAGTCGTACCTGGCTGTTCTTCTTAGGAACGGCTACGATGTTAGCTAGCTAGGTCGGGTACTCGACTTCTCTAATGAATCCCACATTTTTTAGTTTTTCTATCTCTTCATTGATGGCTTTCTAAAATTTGAGAGCCAGTTTGCGAGGTCGTTGTTTGATAGGTTTTACATTTGGATTGACATTTAATTTGTGGCAAGCGACCTGTGGGTCGATTCCAGGCATATCGATATACGACCAAGCAAAAACATCTTTATTGAGAGATAAAAATTTGATAAGTTGCTCTTTGAGCTTGGGGTCTAAATTAGCCCCGACATAGATAAACTTTGGGTCATCATCTGTGCCCATATTGACTTTTTCTCCTAGTTCTATTTGTGCTTGTTTTCCTTTGAGCTTGTTTGCTACTGCTGGTGGAGGGCTGGAAGCTTAAGGATCTTGCTTCTTTGAGACGTCCTTGCTTTCGACGACCTGAAGCTTGAGTGTGGTTGTTGTGCTGACGTGATTGCATCGGTGAGCTTCTAGTTGGTTGCTTCGGAGCTCCATAATACCTCAGGGTCTGGGGAATCGCAGGACCTGGTGTAGGGTTGATGGCATTGCTTGGATCTTGTGAATCCATCGGCGTCCTAGAATGGCAGTGCAGGACGACTTGACATCGATCACACTGAAGCGTGTTGAAGTTTTGACTATGTCATCTTTTTCTCTAATGGAGACTGGTAGGATGACGTCTCTAATGGCATATGTGCGATCTTCGTTGAACTCATAGAGCGGTGCATTTGATTCTATCATCACCGAGTCTGGCAGGTGCATGTCCTTGTATGTTTGATAGAAAAGTATGTCACAAGAACTGTCTAAATTGATGATGACTCTTTTGACTGTCCACCCGTTGATTTTGACATGCACTACCAGGGCATCATTGTGGGGTAGGCACACCTTGTCTAGATCGTCCTCCGTGAATGCTATGGAGGTTGTTGACTAAGAGCTGGTAGGAGTGATGACTTCAGCTTTGTGGGAGAGGTGGTAGATCTCCTGAAGCGCTCCTACCCTTTTGCGTTTTTCCCGACCTGAGGTTTCGTCGTTAGAGGTAACAATAATCATGTTGATTACATTTTCCTCGTCGTTGTTGGAGGAGTGATGTCTCCTGTTATGCCTCGACCGACCTGGAGATTTAGATCGTCGAACTGTTCTGCTCCTGCTTCTATTGTTGGCAGGTCATTTGTGGTTGCGGCTCCTGCTTCTGTGGTGTTTGGCATCCAGTTTATGCCTGAGGTCGCTTTCTGGCAAGAACTCTTTCAGTTTGCCCTCCTCGACTAAGTCTTGGAGGTAGTGCTTGAGGCTCCAACATTCATTGGTGTCATAGTGGTAGAGCTTGTGAAAATGGCAGTATGGCCGTTCTGGTATGGCGGCTGTATATATCTTTTTCAAGATCTGGCTCGGCGTCCCAGAAAAGTTTGAGAATTTCCTTTTTGTGTAAGAGGGCTTGTGGGAGCTAGGGCCCTTGTTATTGTTGTTGTTGTTGTTGTTGTTGTTGTTGCTCGAGTAGTGTTTGTTTTATTTGGGTTCTCGCTTGTCGTTTACTGCGAGAACTTCTTTGCCCTTATGTTGGGCCAGCCACCCTTCGTACTTGATGTACTTGTCAATTTTGTGATACAGGTCGTCTAAGTGTTCTGGTTTGTTGCGCATCAGAGATCCTGCTAGGTCAGAGTCATCCAGGAAAGCATTGGTGAATGCAGAAGTTGGAAAGCTATCCTTTAAGCCTGGCTCCATTGAGAGGAGCTCCTTTTTGAAACGTCCTAGGAAAATGTGGATCATCTTGCCATGTGATTGCTTTAGTTGAAACAAGGAGTCCAGGTCAACTTGTTTCTTCCTGTTATGGATGAACTCTGCTGCAAACGTCTCAGCTAGCTTGTCGAAGTTGCTGATTGAGTCAAGAGTAAGTGTGTAGAACCATTTTGAAGCTCCGTCCTTCAGGCTGGCTGGAAAGAGCTTGCACTCCAGGTAGTCATACTCTGGAGCGATGTAGAGTGTGAGAATCTGGCTGAAACGAGCGACGTGCTGGCCTAGACACGAGCTACCATTGTACAGTGGGAACTTTGGTTGGATGAACTCTGAAGGAGGTTGCTTGTCCTTGATTTAAGTTGTGAATGGTGACGTCTTGTACGTCTGGAGTATCTTCTGAGTGATCTGGATCACGCTCGTCTTGTCGTTTGACTTCTCCAACCTTTGTGCGAAGTCTTCTAACCTTTGATTGGTGGTGGTGGGGAGGGCTGTGACGGCGTTGTTCTCCACTGCCTTTGGAGTGCCGTTGTTGGCATTGGAGGTGGCTTGCTCACGCATCGTTTGGTTTTCTTGTTGTAACTTGATGAAGGCCTCCTGGAGCGTCTTCATCTGATCTGCTAACATCTGAAGTGAGGGGTCCATGGTGGTTTTTCTGACCAGCTTCGTGGGATTGAGAAAAAAGTGTGTGTTCTTTTCTTAAAGAAACGAACCGGCAGACGGCGCCAATGTAGAGGTTTGGTGTTTAAGGGACAACGACCTGATGATTTGTTTAATAGGGAATGGCTGCACTCTTCTTCGGATAAGAGTTGCCTACGTATCAAGTTTTTTGGGATAAACTTGAATCCAGCCTTACATAGTTTATCTCTCTCCACTTATAGATGTTTGAGCTGACTTTCCTTATTTGCTCCAGGCCGTTATGAAGTGTAGATCCACCTTGTGCTATTTTGATGATCCACCATTACTCTGCTGTTACAAAGTAAATGTCTACTTGATTGTTGCGTTGACTGAGCTCCAGGATTGCGCTAGTTGATTTGCTTCCATAAATGGTTGTGGCTGATGCTGGGGACGACCTGGGTTTGGGTCGTTGGTGCGTTCTAATGGATATGCACGAGCTGATGGATTGGTACGACTTGGTGTGTGGACACGTGTACTGTAGTGCAGAACGGAGGGTACTTACAGTCCACGATTCTATTGGATTAATAGGGGTCTCTCAAAGACTTAGTAATAGGAGTTGGAGTCTGTTTAGAATTCAATTCTATTGGATTCCAAGCCTCCCAAACATACCAAAAGTGAGTGGTCCACCAAGGATTCTATTTAATTCCATTCCTCAAGTTCGATTCCTGGTAAACAAACGCACTGAATACAATTTTTTTTTTATTTGGCAGCACATGCATTCCAACTAGGACTGGAAATGAAACAGGTTCGGGTCGGATTCTCACTCAAAACTCTTTACCATATTATGATCCATCCGGATTCGGGGGATTTCGGATATCCATATCCATTAAAAAACACCAAAAAATACACTATTTTAATGATTTTCATATATAAATGTAAGATATAAATTAATGTTTAGGCATCAAAATATAAATCTTGTTAAAATGATTCGGGTTTTCAGATATTCGGGTCGGATTTTAGTCACAAACATAGAAACCATATCCGTTAAAATGGATTCGGATATGGTCGGATTCGGGTTGAATCCCGTACCATTTCCAGTCCTAATTCAAACTCCCACGCCAAAAGCAGAAGCCATCACATGTAAGATGGGCAGGCCGGACATAGGACATGGTCCTAAATTTTTCTTAGGACTACATTTGGGCTTTTGTTGGTTTATTTTTCAAGCTTTGGACTAGGAAGATAACTTTGTAGCAGTGTTCTAAAAAACGCTAGGCGGTAGTCGGGCGGTGGGAGAGCGCTTAGGCCTTCTAGGCAGTGCCTAGACGAGCTAGGCGCTAGACGGTTTGTTTTCCTAATATATATAGTAATACACACATATAAATAAAGAAAATGCGTAATAGTTGAGAAAATACACACAAGAAATGAAGAAAATCATTTACTATAATTCAAAAAATAAACACAAACAAAGATACTTATTACAAAAATGCGTAATAGTTGAGGAATATTGACTTCATATAAAAACATACTCTTTGTTATAGTGGCATATAATTTACATTAGGCTTTAAGTCTTTTAAACTCATTCAAATCTTAAGTATACATGGGTCTTTATTTTTCGACATTTAATCATTCAAAAAAATAAAAAATAAAAACTTAACTGGACCGCCTAGACCCGCTTAGTCCGCCTAATCGGTCCGTCTAGACCGCATAGTCGGTCCACCAATTTTTTAAACGACTAGGACCGAGGCGAGTCAGTTGAGCACGCCTAGCCCCAAGAGACCGCATAAACCAATTTTTAGAACAGAGTGCTATGCAGTCTGAAATTCTGTCATACTGTAGCCACTACTATGGGCTGGGCTATTTTAATGGAGAAATTTAACCACAGGTGGCAAAACGCTATAGGGCAACTTAGATTGTGTCGTTAGGCCATTTTGAGCACGAAAGATAAGGAAAACATGCAAAGACGTTTCAGTGTACTTTGTTGATGGCTCTCTATACTCCTATTCACCACTCCTCCTCCAAGCTTTCTCTTCAAAGTAAACTATTCTCTACCAAAACAAGACATGGACCAACAAGAACACAAACACCACACGTGTCAACGTTTGAAGAAGGACAACTGGAACAGCCAAAATGGGCTGGTGAAACCCCTTTGTCACGTTTTGTTGCTGCTCTAATATCCATCAAACCCCTTTACAAAATTCTTAAATTTGGTGCAAGACAAGTTCTAATCAGGTGAGCCACTCTAAAATTTCATTTTTGAAGTGTGTTTTGGTAATTATTAGGTGCTTAATTAATGGTGTGTTTATTGGCTAGAGCAGTACGGCTGAGAAAAATAAAATTCCATGGAGGGAAATGACTAAAAAGATTTTAGAATCTGAAGTTTATAAAGAATTTGAGACCATTCAAGACACTTGTCTAGTTTATCCTGACTGTATGTACTTTTCTCTTCTTTCCTTTTATTTTATTTAATTACTAATTCTGCTTCTCAGTTAAATGCTAGTATTCATTTTAGAGTTAGTCTTCAGTGCGCGAGATGTATGGTGCGCAGGTAATATGGGCCTTTGGATCAGTATTTTTGCCATGCAATACACACGCACCCCTTGGTATGAGTGGCCCAGATTTGATAGCATACCATACGACCTGCGCACCATAGATTTAGCCTTCATTTTATGCGTGGCTTAATATATCCCATGTAGGACTAAAAATCGACCATACTACAAAGTACAAACTAATGTTACATTAGGGGATGCGACCTCTGATTTGTTGAATTGTGTCGTGGATATATATCTCCACCTGTAAAGATATTTTGCATTGGGGCACTTTCAGGACATTGTGGATATATCGAGATATTGAGAAATATCCACAAGTATCATCTGATTGTGTGTGTGTCCAATGGGCATTCTTGACGGCAAATATATTTCACGACTTTAAATACAGTGATATTTATAATATGGAGTAGGTTCCGTTTACAACAATTTTATGCAAATACTTTGTACAATGCTACCCAACACACCATACAAGATGCATTAAGGGCTGGTTGGTAGATATGATCTTCGTACATAAGAGAACATCTCCACAAAAAATAATTTCAATCGAACATTTCCAACATTGCCAAAAGAGGGTTGGAAAATCGAAAATTTTAGACCGTTAAATAAATTCCTACTTTGGAAACAAATTTTGACTTCGTTCGGAATTTTCGAATGAGCTGAATTTAGTGTTCAAGGTGAGAAAATAATTTCCATAAAAAATCAGGTCCTAATCTTTTTTATAAGGGTCCAATGTATAATGTGCTATAAAAAATTAAACTATTGTGACAGAACCAACTCCATTTAATATATACTATTTAACTGTTTAAAAATAGCAAGTAGATTGTTTACACGTATTTAGTATTGCGATAGACCGTTATTAAGTCATGATTTAATTTCCAAGTACAGGTTCCAATATTTAAAAAAGAGTCGTGCAAGTCATGTTAAATTTTCAACCTTCAACAAGGTATAAAGTTAACTGCCATAAGTTTGCATCAGAAGATATAAACCATAAGTCTACTGGAAAAACAAATATCAATTATTGGAGTTTGATGTCTTGTCTCTCGTCCTCCAAAAAACACCTACTGACCTACCCTACTCGACGAAGCACCATAGTCCAACAGTGTTGATAAGTAGTATGAGACTTCTCAATTTCTCTTTGAAGGTTACGCTGGATCCCACAGTGAAGCCTTGATTGTCTCGTTTAGTATTTGCTACTTTTCTTTTGGGGTCTCTCTATATAATATGCTCTTATGTCGTTCTTTCTTATCCCTTTCCCTTTTCCTCATTATCTTACTCTTGCAAAGCCCTTCCTCGTTGAGCAGATCCTTAATTCATCATCCATTGTTAGCTTGTTGCATCGTTTCTCAAACATTTGGCGATACACGGTCACAACCAATTATATCCCTATGTCCTCCAGCTAAATGCAATTTCAATTTCAGTTGAGTCATGCCTCCACTATCCATACGTTTTTTGTCACTATCGTGGTATCCGCGGTTTCATTCGAAGTCAGCTCTATGGGCCATGAGTAAATTGTGCCTAACAAAATTTAAAGTATGTAAAACAATTGAAACAAGGTCAAGCATAATTTTCCTTTAAACAAGTAGATTTGAACAAACACATTAAATAACAATCCATATTTACTCCTTAAACATTACATGAAAGGAAATACGTAAGTTACAATACATGAAATTAAGTACAATAGAATACTTTGTTATAGTACTTTAGATTCAGTACATGAGATACAACGGATTATATGGGTTGATATTTGAGTCTCGCATGTGAACGAGCTTGCGTTTGTGCCTTCGTTATGGAATGCAAGACGTTGTTGAATGTCCTTTACTCTCTCTTCAACTAAGTCAGAGCTAATACATATTTTCTTTAATATGTTGCAAGTAATTGTTTGCCTCAACTTGTAAAACATTACGGCCATCTACTGCATTAATCTCCATACTTGTGAATAACACAACCATATTTATCTTTAACATTTTCGTCTCACAATGTAAAATTGTCAAATTAGCGTTGATTTCCACGAAAGCATCATTGAGGAGAGGTGGTTGAGAATGATCCACTGTTGTTTGTTAACAAATTGCAGGAAACAAAAATTCAGTTTATGTACATATTAAAATAATAAGATGTTATGTGATTAACACAAATGTATATTGGAAATCAAATCATTACAATCCAACACTCCAAACCGTTAGAAATCGTCACTCTAAACCATTACAAACTTACACGCAAAACTATTCCAAACCAATACTCCAAATGATACATGAGCATGGATTATTAATTAATTAGTAGTTTCTATGTTATTTGGTTTCCTAATTCAATTAGGAATAGGACTTAGAATAGTTTCTTATTTGGTTTCCAATTAGGTTTAGTAGTTGTTTTCTTATATAAAGGCATCTAGGCCTTCATTGTTAGAAGGTTATTATTGAGTATTAATTCTTTGTGAATTGTTCTTCATGTTTGAAGGTTTAAACCCTAGATTTAGGTGTTTGATTTATTAAATTTTATTGATGTTCATCCATTGTTGAAGCTTCCGCCAACAAGATACATCACCAAACCATTACAAAACAGACACCAAACCAGCACTCGGCACCCTATGATGCCAGACTCAAGAAGGGAATAGTATAATACTGGTTCCAAGTCAAGGCTTTGCCGAACCAATTCTTATAATTTTTCACGTGCAAGTTGTACGCAGACCAGTGTTCTTCCAACACAACTATCGTAAACAATAATATGGTGTCTTGGTTTTTCAACAATGGGTCGACGTTTAGGTTCCCATACTGTTTCCATTAAGATTGAGGAAACGCCTATTGTTCCTCAGGAATCACATATGTAAATTCATTGGAGCAATCATGAGATGGATCGTTCCAACCTCCATAAGATTGAAGAGGCGCATATTTTCCCCGAGGAATCACATACGTAGAAGCAGTAGAGTATTCCTCAGATGGATCATTCTATTTTCGCTAATACTTAGGATGTGCATATTCCTCTTAAGGATTCACATAGGCAGATTTAGTAAAGTATTCAAACATATTTTAACAAGTTGAAGAGTATCCATAATACTGATCATAAGAAAGTAACCCTCCCAATTCGTTTGCCAACTGATCCTCAACAAACATCTGGACCTCGGAAGAGCCTTTCTCTGTAAATTGAGGATGAGAAAATAACCCTCCAAGACTATGGGCAAGGCTTTTTCTGGCCTTGTCGTATGGAAACTGGAATGATTTTTTGTTTTGATAAGTAGACTTTATTGAGAGAAAAGTGCAAAGCAAAAGATACAGTACATTACATAGAAAAAAAAGTGAGTGAGAATTTCACCTAGTTACAGAGATAGAAAATGAAAAAAGAAAAAAGAACACCAACTATCCTCATGCAAAGTGATCACCGATAACACTTCGTCAATCTCCAGATATCACAAGACTCCATTCTAAGATTAGATCCTTAAACCTGAAGTTCCTTCTTTGTTGAGTAGTAGACAACCAATGCCATAACAACCCCTTGATCTCTAACACAGTACTCTGAACTGATGATGCTTTACCCCTGAAAATACGGTTATTTCTCGTCTTCCACAACACCCACATAGTTGCATATGGTAAGAGCATAGTTCGGGATTTCGGAATTTTCAGAATTCCGACAAATCCAAAAACCGAAATTCATCAAATTTCGACCCTTATCATATTCAGAATTTCAATTGATTTTGGAATAATCAATATTTCGACTCTATATTCGGAATTCCGGTTTTTTAAGAATTCTTGTACTGAATCAACTTGTGCTAGTAGTGGAAAGACTATGACCATTGGCTGTAGCAGTTGTGCCCATGCCTCAAGAGCAAAAGAGCAATGCAAGAAAAGATGACAGATGCCCTTATCAAACATATTGCACATAGAGCAAAGTCGACACACATTTGTACCACTATGTGTGAGTACATCAGTAGTGAGAATGCTTCCCAAAAGAAAACTCTCACTTTCAAATAAATAGGAATTTGCCATACCAATTTATGGGGAAACGAGGGAATAGGTTGGTAATCCTGATTTCTGCCTTCAGCGATTATAACATCGTAAAAAGAGCTCACCGAGAATATTCCGCTCTTAGTCGAACTCCACCAACACCTATAATCCTGTTCAGTAATTACCATTGCATCCAAAATTGCAGTCAAGTTTGCATATTGCTGCAACTCCCAATCATTACAACATCTCCTAAGAAACAAGTTCCAAGCCACTTGATTGTTGTCCGTGTGTGCATACTCATGAACAAATCCCCTTTTGTTAGTTGATGCTTGATAGATTAAGGGGAATTGCTCTGCCAGAGCTCTGTCACCAGCCCAACTATCCAACCAAAAGGAGCACTTGTTACCCCTACCAACTTTGAACTTAATTCCACACTTAAAGATGAGTAAAATATTAAGAATGCCTTTCCACAGTCCACAACCGTAACATTGATTTGTGTTATTCGGCCACCACCTAGATTTAGAATACCCATACTTTGCAGTAATAACTTCACGCCACAAGGACCCCTTTTCGGTTAAATACCTCCATAGCCACCGACCTTGAAGGGCCTAATTCATTGTCACCAACTTTCGTATCCCCAACCCACCCTCCTCCTTAGATACAAATGATCCATTTAAATAATACTCTACTGCTTTTACATATGTGATTTTGATTTCTCAGGAAAAACATGCGCCTCCTCAGTCTTATAGAGGCTAGAATGATCCATCTCATGAAGCTTCAACAATAGATAAACATCAATAATATTTAATAAAACAAACACTTAAAACTAGGGTTTAAACCTTCAAACATGAAGAATAATTCTCAAAAAATCAATAATCAATAATAACCAATCTAACAGTGAAGGTCTAGATGTCGTTATATAATAAACTTAACTTCTAAATCTAATTGGATTCCAAATAGGAAACCAACCATCCTAAATCCTATTCCTAATTGAATTAGGAAACCAAATAAAATAGAACCTACTAATTAATTAATTAATTTAGAAACTTCCATGCTCATGCATCAAATACTCTAGGGGATCTATGGATGTGGATCCCGAGGAACAACATGTGTCTCCTTAGTCTTATGGAAACTGATATAATGGACATCACATCGCAATCCACTACAGATGCTATATTGTGCTATGTACCAATGTACACACAGGAAATTTGGCATGGTGGATACTAGGTGCTAGAAGATATGGACGGCACAATTTATGCAATTGGCGTCTGTTAGTGTAACAGACAGCAAAAATTGTGTTGTTCACTTGTTAGTCACCTTTCAGTTATTCTTTTGTCTATGTTGCATGCTAATGGACAAACAGTAGAAATTGTGCCTCCGTATCTTATTTGGCTATCAAATATGGTCCAGTGCTACTTTAACATATGTTTTGCTCGGTAAAACCTTTGGGTGATGATACCAGAGGTCTGGCCCCGCCAGCATCAAAGAGTTACTGATCTCATTTTAAAACAGGCTTACCAATCAAAAAAAAAAAAAAAAAACTTTAACATATGCTATATTTGGCACCTATATGGCATGCTTGGGTTGCATGTTGCACTGGACTTGCTACTTAGGGATTAAGATTTTACCTTTCAAAATACATACTCTGTTTTCTATGCAATGTAAAACAAACTTTCCTATTTTTTAAGATGGCATAACATGGTTGAATCTTTACCAAATGCAATCTATATAATTGCAAACATCCTTTTGTCACACATGCTTCATAATTCATGACAATTACATCCTTATTGTTAATATATACTATTTAGGAGGATGAGATAAACTTAAGTGCTCAGTTGTTGTTATTTTTCCTTTTCTTAACAACTGAATTATGGAGTGGTTGCTACTGAACAGATTATCTGAATCCATTTCATGCATATGATGATGGTAACCTTTCATGGCTGGTAAACCTTTAGACTACTTTCAGTTCTAATCTTTCGTTTATTGACTAGCTTTAAACTTATTATGAATTTTCTTTGGCCAATAATGTACAGTAGGACATAGCACTTCTTAAGAAATTTTGTATTATATGGATGAAAGGAGGAACTCTTTTCAATACATACATATTCTCATGGCAGGCAGCGGCAGAAGCAGAAGCTGCGACTATGTCCATTGGTAAAAGAGCAATTCCCAATGCCTCTTCTGTTGACGAAGCAAATCAAGTTGTGCGTGGAAATTGGCTTCAAGCGATTGAACAGCATTATCAACTGTGTTCAGTAAATTCTACGATCAATGATATATTGGATATCGGTTGTTCTGTTGGTGTTAGCACAAGATTTCTTGCTGACAGGTTTCCTTCAGCAAAAGTTACCGTGAGCTTTCTTCTTCCTTTGAAGTTTACATTTATATCAATTGATATTGTGCAAGTCATTTTCTAAGTAGAGTACCCCCTCATCATCTTGGTACTTATGTTTGAGCATAATTTCAAATATGTGGCAATTTTTATAGGTAGTTCTGCTGTTATTTGTTCATTCTTCTGCTTGAGCATGACATAGTTTTGTAAAGAAATTCATAATTTTATATGTAGACTCTCTTTGCTCATCTATTTACTTTATCTCTTTAATATCCCTATCATATTGCATATAAGTTTTTTTTTTTCTATTTTTTTTTTTTTTAGTCTTTTTTTATTATATAATATAACATGAGATCAGATGGCATACTAGTAAATGAACATCAGTAAAGTGTAAAAGTGGTGAACTAGGAAATGGAATGGTGAAGAAGAAATACATACGGCTAGTTGTGCCTTGTTATCAATGCCAAGGATTCCAGATAGCATAAAACCACAGCAGAGGATGATGGAGATTTGAGATGAAAGGTCTGGAGGAGAGCAAGAGCAGGAGATCTTGCTATGTACTTATGAAAAGGCTAATTTGCATTCTGTATAGGAAAATATATTGTTCAGCCTAGAGGGGGAACAAGCAAGCTGCTTCTACCGAGTTCCCAACAGCAGCTTAGCTTAGTATTTTTAACTCTTTCTACTGGCCTGGTGCTACTGGATGCTTTTTAGGAGGAAACAATGGAGCAGGAAGAAGTTTAACGACCTCCATTCCTGGATTTTCGAATTGAGAAATATTGAGCGAGTTTAAGTATTCCCGATTGATAGACCTCCTATCTTAGCATAGCAAGTGAGAGACACAAAGCTCAAGTCACTTCCGTAAGAAGCTTGAAGAGCTGGACTCATTCCAAAAGTTTGATTCTGTCCCTGCTTGTGCAGGGGGCGGAAAAGGCTCCTTGATCTACTATCTTCAGTTGAACTGTCCATGACTCCAATATTGATATCTTTTTACTGAGTCAAAAACAGGAATTGTGAGTAGCAGAAGGAAATTGGGCGACCCCAACACAAAGTAGAATTATCTTCCAACCAAGGTTCTTAATCAGTTGATCTCGTATTCTAGGGAAAAAGGCTATTGCATCATGTTTAACATTTCTTACAAGCAAACTATATAATAGCTGTTATTTGACAGTGTAAATTAGTTTTAATACGATTACTGACCATTACCTGTATATCGTAGCATGCCCATTCTTGTTGATTCTCTTTCTTGGAGCAAAGGGCTGTTTATAGTCCGCAGCCTTTTTTCCTTGGGCAATATCTGAATCTCATCCAATTAGAGACACAAAAGTGTGCCAATGGAGTTGTTTGAAGGACACCAAGTAATATTGATTGTTAGAGATAAACTATATTGTAGAAGATGGGCATCCAACTTAAAACCAATTGGTGATAAGTGGAGAGGCCCAGGAATTTATATATTCTCATGCAAGGCTTAGCATATCCCATCCGTGACATTTGGAAAAACATATAGGTCGGAGTTGTGTCTGAAAATGTTAAAGATAATCTAAAGACACCACATTTTCTTTTTCTTTTCTGCAGCAACGCTGAAATATTTCAATTTTTGGTGAATGCAGATTTACTCTATTAGCGGGAAAAAAATTGCTGATTTACTCTGTTAATATATGATAGTGTATGGAGTAACAGAATACCCCTCTCAAATTCTCAATTACATTTACTATAATAGTCAGTCTTCTCTAGCATAAAAAAATATGCATTGTTAATTTCCACCATGTACTAAAGAATCTTAACTATGTTACAGGGGTTGGATCTATCACCTTACTTTCTTGCTGTAGCACAGTTCAAGGAGAAGGAGATGGTCCCAAGAAAGAATCCAATTAGTTGGGTTCATGCAAATGGTGAAGCCACGGACCTTCCATCCAATTCTTTTGACCTTGTCTCTCTTGCATATGTGGTACATTTTTCATTACTTTGAGGATTTAGTGGTGTTCAATTTATCATGCTTATTGTTTTGAATGAGCTCCACATGTGCTATGTTCTGTTGTGTAACTTTTGTTACATTGCCCGTCCCAACTTCCAAGCATCAGAATAAGATGATTAGATCTATCAACTCAGAACAGGAATGAAATCTGTTACCATGTAGCCTGATTGATGTAACACAAAAGTTTGTTTAGGGTCTGCACTAGAGACAATATGCGAAATCCACCTTGTCTTAAGTTGACAAGGGTTTCTGCACCTGATTCGGTGATGCTTGTTAGCTGTTGAGCTCGAGTATGGAGAGCAAGTCTAGTGTTACACATATTGAAACTACTTATCTATTAAAAACAAAGTCAATAGGAAATACCATAAAAAATTGTCAATGAGGAAATAGACATAATTTGGAATTCCGTAAGTAGAGTAGTTGATAAAATTTTAACGATGATTCTGTTTAAAGTGAGTAGTTTCAGTCGATAGTGTTGAAAAGTAGATTTTGGATGTTTGAGAATGTTGTTGAATTATTCATTTTCCTTTTTCTTATAACCCTGTATCAGTTAACAGTAATGTTTGTTGAATCACTGAGAAGTTTATTCTGCAAAGTTTGAACTTAAAAGAAACAAGGCATTTGCTTTGATAGAAGATGTAGCCACGTTATATCAAGTATGAGAAGGTTCACACCACAAACTTTCTCTGTAAAATCCCAAGAAACCAAGCGTTGGTTGCATCTGGAACCCTGTTTCTGTATGATTTTAAAATGTGCTCTTACAAATGAAGGTTTTATAATCCATCCCTCTGAGAGAATGGGAACAAATGCAGATTCATGAATGTCCTACAAGAGCAATAGTTGGCCTGGTGAAGGAAGCCTTCCGGCTTCTCCGTCCTGGAGGCATGCTTGCAATAACTGATAATTCGGTAATCTATAAATTTTTGTAGTATATGATGTCTGTTGCTGTTAGAGCCTTGATTATTAATCTAGTTCCATTTTCTTTTCATTTCAGCCAAAGTCCAAGATCCTTCAGGTTCTATCTCTTATTCCTTTATTCATCTGACAGCACTCTTCATTGAAGTACTAGTAAATCATATTCCAAATTTCCAATTAATTGATGCGATTCAAGTTTGATCACTTTCAAGTTATCTTGTATACAATGAAACTTCAGGGGAAGCTACATGCTCAGACTATGTAGTTGTAAAGGAAAACAGTGATTAATTAAAACTGGATGCTACCGATCAGAAAATATTAGAACTGGATGCTAATAAGTGAATTATCTGACTTTCACCGCTATAAGAAAAACTAATAATATGGTTCAACATTCATACATTCTTTAGTGAACCTAATCAACTCCAAAAACATCGGGCACTCACAAGAAAAAATCATTATAGTTCAGCTCTTTAGCTGTTGTGCGCTCACGTGTTTTACTGTATCATCTGCTGTGACCTGCTAATTAGCCATGTCTACTGGCTTTTGATTCTATCAACTAAATATTGCATAGGTGCTGTAGAGGTTCAGAACTTTTATTTTAAAGTGTTTAGCAGCACTGTTAAGTGATACTACGAAAAAGTGAGGAATTGAATATTGGACGTGTTGGAGATTTGCAAGCCAAAGTTAGAAAAATCTCTGACCACTCAAGATTCTTAAGATATTAAATCACTGTCTGTCAGATTACAATTTATGCTGCATTTTTTTTTTACACTGGCCCTAATTAGAAAAGCTTCGCATGAGTAGTACCTGGGCCTAGGCTGCGATGATAGTCCTATTTTTCTTTTTTTTTTTTTTTTTTTTTTTTTTTTGATAATGGATATTTCGTGACTCAAAGATTAATTGTTTGGACACTTGACTCAACAATACAACTTGGAAGAGTACTGTGAGCTGTTGCCTTAGCCGCCCAGCCAGCCAACTCATGAGCCTCCCCTATTAAAGACCTACTTAGCCAACAAAAATTAAATAGTTCAGAAAACTCCAAAATAGCAATAATATGGTATACTGCACTTCTATACTTCCAGCTGCACTCATCAGGAGGTTCATTCAGTGCTTTGATTATCACCATAGAACTGTATTTGCATACATCCCAAATCCTTTGCTAACAAAGCAGCCACCTCCGCTGCAACAACAAGTTCAGCTTCCTCTGCGGTAGTTGCACTGAAGTTCCTAAATGCAGCCTTAAGAACTTCACCTCCCCCAGTTTTAACTATCACTCCTGCTGCTGCTCTGCCACTAGACCTATCAAAAGAAGCATCGAACAGTATATTAACCATAGTACTAGTTACAGGGTTTACATTATTTGTATCATGCATGAAACTGAAAAGGAAATGGATTAGGGTTTAGAGATATTGTTGTCTTGGTCCTCCCCAAAAGCTTGTAGAGTTCTCCTCCAAACATCATCTACTCTCTTGATTATAGTGATCCTGTTTTTCTTTCCTGTATCAAACAAAATGCTATTTCTATGATCCCAAATGGTAAGCATAAGGAGGATGCTGTTTCTGATTTTTCTCCAATAGTAAAGCATTACTTGACTTGTCTCAGTCTTTTATAGGAGTTGTCACCAGTATTGTTTACACTGATGAAAAGCACAGAACCATTTTTGGATGAGTACTACCTGACTGATGTGGAAGAGACAATGACAGAAGCTAGCTTTGTAAACGTCTATTCAACTCTTACAGATCCAAGACACAGGACTGTGATGGGAACTGTACCTTAGTAGAGTATCTAATCGTCAACAATGTTCATTGTAAACTCTTTTATTCAAAGGAGACATTCTTATTCTGATTCAGTTAAATGCACTTTAATAGTTTTTGTAATTATGTATCATGTCCAAACCTGAATGTCGTTTGAATATGTATATTGTTATCCTGGAGCTTGGGGGGAGGCTCAATGTGCAGCAGTGCAAAGGCATTTATGTCAGAGCACTAGGCTGCATACTTCCACTACAAAATAAACCACTGTGTGCAAAGGCATTTATGTCAGAGCACTAGGCTGCATACTTCCACTACAAAATCAAACTATACGCAACTCCGAAGTGAAATATTTGAGTGACTTATTCCATATGGTGTAAAAAGTGAAAAAGTAAAAATTTATTGATGTTCTCTAACTAGGGCAGAGAATTAGGTTGGTTTTGACCCGAATCCAAATTGTTCTGAACCCGTTGCTCAAGTTGATTTTCATATCTGTTTATTTATTTGGATTTGGGTTTGGATATATTTTTTAGATTTTTTTTAAATTTTTAGTGTTATTTGATCGGGTGTGGGTTGGGTTTGGATTAAAGATTGAAGATTTGATTCGAATTCGGGTTCGAATATTTTCAAACTATTCTTGTTCAAATTTAGATATAACCATATCCGACTTGAACGCAACCCAACTAAAACCCGACTAAAAAAACCCAACTGCCCACCAAAAATCTGACAGCCTTTGTTGACTTTAGACTTTAGTAATGATCCACTATTTTTGTTGCCCCTTATTATCCTGGCACACCCCATAAACATTAAGATCCTCTTTGGTCACAAGTAGATCCAAAAGTTTGTGGTTGTTTTTGGGAGCACACCCTTTCCTAATTTGTTATATAGATATAGATGGGAATACTACAATTCTTCTGGCAGATCTCCCAAAGTGATGTGTTGGAGAAACTGGTCTTCACCGCTCGCTTTCAGAAAATTGGCGTTATTTTGTTTTTCAATGAAAATGAAGACCGGTTATATCCTTATGATTTTGCCAGCGGTGTGATGCTGAAGGGTCCTGTTAAAGGTTTAGAGGTATCCTCTGAGAATATAATACGACACGTTGGTGGCGGCTGTGAAGGTGATGTGGTTGATTGGGAAAACAAGAAATTGTTTTTGTTGTGTAAAATTGAAAATTGTTATATACTTAGGTTCTGAAGGAGGGACAACAAGAATGCAAAAACTAAACAAAGTCTGTTTGTTTAGCAAAGTCTGTTTGTTTGGCATCACGCATTATTCACGCGCACGTCAAATATAATGTACTTTAGGGGATTGCTATATACACCTACTGATTCTCTCAAATCAGACCCCACTTTAAAAATTAAAATACCGGACGTGTCTCCAAATATCTTCATAGTAAGACCCCATTTCATACATAGATAGAGACAGTTCGACAAGACTAACCTCTTTAGTTTTGGATAGTTGATATGAATTATTTAGTTGGTCAAAATTTGTCAATTTTTAGTAAATTTATAAAGTTCGGTCAACTTTGGGTGACAAAATTTTGATTTTAAAACTATAATTCGAAAATCATTACTAACTATATATTGTTTAAGTCACTAAAATTTGATCAAAAGTGTAGAGTTCAAAGTTGAAGGTTCTGGACTTTGTATAGATGCAAATAAAATTGTATTGGAATAACATTTTTTTCTTTATTTCAAATTTTATTATTGAATTTCGGATAACAAAAATTACTTTGGGTTTTCAATACAAGACTCTCAGTTTAGGTAGCTAATATGAACCGTTTAGTTGGTCAAAATTGGTCAACTTTTAATAATTCACTAAAAAAATTGGTTAACATTGGGTGACAAAATCTTGATTTTAAGAGTACTATGTATAAATGCAAATAATATTGGATTAGAATAATATTTTTTCTTTATTTCAAATTTTATTATTGAATTTCGGCTAACAGAAATTACTTTCGATTTTCAATACAAGACTTTCAGTTTAGGGTTTAGTTAATATGAATCATTTAGTTGGTCAACTTTTAATAATTCACTAAAAAGAATTAGTTAACATTAGGTGACAAAATCTTGATTTTAAGATAATAATTAGAAAATCAATACTAACCATTGTTTGTACACTCAAATATTTTATATTTGTTTTATATATGTTCTTCCTTCTTACTCCAACCACTTTAGGCGTATATATGAGGTAAGGGTTTAAGGCTTATGGGTAAGGTTATGTCAACAATATTTTTTATTTATTTCAAGTTTTATTATTAAATTCCAACTAACAAAATTACCTTTGTATTTTAAATATACGACTCAGTTTAGGGTTAATTTAGAGTATATAGTGAAGGAAAACAACTTGAATTCGAAAATTTTGGTTAATTGATTTTTTTTTTTTCGTATGAAGCCTTAAATGTGTTTTCATTTTATAGTTTGGGTATGAAATTTCCTACCCAAAATTTAAAATTTGAATCTAAAACACAATATTTTGGTAATTTGGTTTGTATTATTCATATTTTGTGTAATACAGTAGGAAAACATGAATTTAGTTTGTGTTTGAAGTTTGTGATATGAAATTTGAATTGAAAAATATTGTCCAAAAATAATTTGAAATTTGAAATTGGATTTTAATTTTCGGTGATATCTCAAACCCCTTGTTTTGAACAAAATGTTTCGTGGGTTTCATATTTAATTTTGTCCAATTTTTGACTTTGGAGAGGGAGAGATAAAATTAAAATTAAAATTTCCCACCCGAATTTATTTGGTTTTCAATTTTGAAATTGAACTCAGAAAGACACTAGATCTGGGCTAACATTCGACGTCCATATTAGCCCAATAAAACTAATATTATGACCTTCAGTAAGTTGGTTCTCCTAAGTCTGAAGTATATAGCGTGTAAATATCAAAATTTACATCAAGGATTATGAGTTAGTTCTTAACTATTAAGTTTAGACAATCAAGAGGGAATGGTTTTATATAGTATTAATGGTTGTTCTTCATGGGTAAGAAGATGTCTACATATCCAGCATTATGTTAGTGAGACTGGAATCAAACCATATGTAGCTTTGAAGAATGGCTTTTATAGTCATTGAGAGTGAGCATCGGGTGCGACACATATACTGATGATTACAGATGTACAGTCGAAATAGATGACATATGCCTATGAGATGCGTGTGGATAGTAGTTGTAGGTTAATCTGAGTTGGTATAGGATATAATGATGGTGTATGGCTGTAATAATACATATGTTACGGCGGGAAGGGGGCTTAAGGATAAGCTGGTAATAATGGTAGTAGGTGATGATGTTACGAGATGAAGTCGAGTGACGAGTCACTGATTTGCTGAGTATGCGAGTGCGGCGAGTATTCATATGTATAGTGGCCGCGTTATGCTGAAGGAGTCATTGTGTGTGTACATCACATGACTGATAGGATGTCCCTTACACAACTGTATAAATCACTGGCTTCTTACTCTGACTATCAATGACTATCAATGCTTTAGAGTAAGGGTGGAATTTGAGTGAAGAGGGCTCTGAGGATATTCTGGCAATTTTGAAGGAAATGGGGCTTCGCTTCGGCTCGAACATTATAATTACCGATTAAGCATGGGATTGAAAAATATTCGTTTATTAAGCTCTCGAAATCAAATAAAAGCTCGTGTAACAAATGAGCTTTGATGAAGCTCTTACTCGAGCTTCGCTTGCAAATTTCGTTTTATTATATGAAAGCCTCGAAAGCTCAAATAAAAGCTCGTGTAACAAATGAGCTTGATGAATTTCGGTAATTTCGTTTAGTTCAAAATAGCATATTTATAGTGTAAAATAACGAAGAAGGTTCGAAACTCGGCTTGGGCTTGGCTCGTTTAAGCTCGACTCGAGCTCGCTCGTTTACTATATGAGCCAAGCTCGAACTCAATTTAAAGCTCGTGTAATTAGCGAGCCGAGCTTGAGCATGGTAAAGTTCGGCTTGTTTAGCTCGAATTCCACCATTACTTTAGAGTTCATTACATGCCAACCGTTGTGTATATGATTATTATGTTGAGATTCTAGTTCCTGTAGTTGGAACTTGGAAGCAAGGAAGAAGCTAAAATGAAAATCTGCCTAGTTTTGTAGCTGTCTGACAGTTACGCTGAATTGTAATGGGGCATCAAGTACGTGGGAATCCTGAGTTGAGTTTGACGGTCATCTTCAGAGATTATAGTGGCATATTTTAACAGTATTAAGCATGGGATGTGAGTAACAACTAACATGTAACAATTACAGAACTGAGTGTTTGGTGATCTTAGAAGGGGTTGAATTATCTATATCCAAAGGTGGGACAGACCTTTGGTGGTGGAGTCATGACTCAAAACCTGCAGTACTACATACATGCATGTCACTTTCTCAGTTCCTTGGGAGTTCCAAGCAAGATAGAGGAAATGTATGGTACACTTGAGTGTTTCAAGAGTACCTCCACCACGGAGGGGATATGGTCTAGCAATTTTGAGAGAAATTAAACATGAGAGATTAAGGTCTGAATGTAGAGCTTAGTAGAGTGATCATAAATTATTACTAATGACCCCATATTGTGTTGGGCAGACAAAAAAATAACAGTTATTACAAGTGTGTCATTGGTTCTAAAAAGTCAAAAAAAAAAAACAATTATTATACGTGTGTCATTAGTTCTAAAAAGTTGTTTCGTGTTGGGCACCTCTCAAACCAACGTGAATTTTTTCTTTTCAGCCATTTTTTTCTCTTCTCTTCTCTTCCACCATCCTAAATCTTAAACCATTAAAACTATATCTTAACACTAACATTAAACATTGGGGCTGAATATGCATGTACTGCATGTGGGGAATGAGAAATCAACAAACCGAAAAACGTGTCGCTTAGGACCCGGTTGTGAAATAGTCAATTTTCAACCAAAAACGGTCCGTCATGCAGTCCAACCTGCCCGGACCGAAGTCCAAAACTATGTGGCCATGTAGTTTGGGATTTAGATTTAGAAAAATCCTCAACGATATGACCACACCGTTTGGACTAAGTCTCTAACGATATGGTCACACCGTTTGGACTAAATCCCCAACGATATAGCCACACCGTTTGAGATTTTACCTTTGAAAAAATATTAAGTTATATTTTTTGGCCTCTTTGACGGGTTGGGCACATCGTTTGGACTAAATCCCAAACGGTGTGGAAAGTCATTTGGGACTTAGTCTAAAACGATGATCACACGGTAAGTTTTTTTAAGTTTAAATCCCAAACGACTTTGGCCACATCGTTTTGGACTTAGTCCAACGACGACATTTTGGGACCGCTTGGTTTTGACAACGAATCCACTGGTCGTTTTAAAGACCTGAGTTTTCGGGAATTCAATTTTTGGGACCAATGACACACTTCAATAATTTTTTTTTTTTTTTTTTGGGTTTTTTGGGACCAATGACACTTGTAATAATTTTTTTTTTTTGTCTGCCCAACACAATATGGAGTCCGTTAGTAACAAACACCTAAATTTTTCTATAGCTATTTTTTTTGTTTTTTTTCCATTGCAAAATATCTCACAATGTATTTATCTTTTTTTTTTTTTTGCTACCTATATCATTTCTGGGATAACTTGGTCAAAAAACGAAAATTATTCAGAATTAAACCTGTGGACTTTAAATGGTTTGACATTCTCAACGGTTGCAATGGAGCTGCAGGATTACCTGCGAGGAGCCTTTTCAGTCTCATTATCGCAATTCTCAAGCTTCGTAGCTTACAAAACAACACGGTGTTTGACATATAAAGTAGATGATTGCATTATTCATTGATGAATGCCTTGGACGGGGACAAACACGTCCGGCCTGCTTCACGAGTGGAAACTGAACGTTTACTTATAATTTTTCTCTGTATTTCTATCCATGCCATGTCCTGCAGGTATTTCTATCCAATAATTCAATATCGCTGTAGCTACAAAGATGGCCAAGACATGTTTTATGGTTGTCCATGATTAAAATATCCAGACGTATGCATATGCACGTGTGAGAGTAGGACGTGGTGGTGCCAAAATATTTTGATATGGAGCCCCTAATCTTATTGCAGAAAGGGTCCTGTTTTTGACCGACTCCATTTTGTGTTGGGTAGACCTTGGCCCAATTTAGGGTCAGTAATTGTGTTGGGCGCAATCTAGAGTGTTGGGCAGACCCCATCACTAAAAGCCCGAAACCAACCCCCCGAAATAACCAGTTACACCACCAACTTCAATTTTTACGTGTTTAACATCCCAACCTTTGCCTCCGTCTCCGTCTCCTCTACTCCACCAACTTCATTCTTTACGTTTAATACATCCCAGCCTTCGTCTTCATCTCCTCTACTCCACCAAATTGTTTTGAAGCATTGTTGTTTGGTCCAAAGCATTATCCAAAGTATTATTTTGAATCAAATTAGTGTTTGCCGCCATTGTTGTTAGTCTCATCTAATTTGAGTTTGGGCAACCGGCATTGTTAAGAAATCATTGTAGCAAAATCATTTTCATCTTCTACTAAGAGGTAAATAGCTTCTCCTCAACTGTTTAATTCTTTTTCAGTAAATGCATCTCGTTTTATTGTTTGATAATTGTATTAGTAATTTATTGTTTGAAAATTGTAATTGAAGTATTCTAATGATTATGTTATATGTCGTCATGATCTCCAAACTGACACAAGTCCATATGATTTTAACTATTGCTTGAAGGCCTCTCTCTATGTGACCATCGAGTTATTATGGTGAATTAAATTGCACAAAACCTAAAACGTAATTTTTAAGTTTGGTTGAGTGTTGAAGCATCTGTTTAAAACAGTAGAACCCTCTTCAATTCTCCTTTCGTTCTTTTTATTACCCTGTGCTCCTTTTTATATATCTTTTAGTAATAACTTTGTTTGCACTTTTGGTTTAAGTTAGTTGGTTAATTTGCTTCTATGTTCATTCGGGCACACTAGATAGAATGTTCTAACTTTTAGTTTTCTTCTACATTTGTTGATGGTGATTTATTTGATTGAAATGTATCCAAACATTTACATTGATGTTGGTTGCATTTTGGTGATTCTTATTTATTTTGTAACAATGCCTCGAACAAAGAATGTGAAGAATGTAGCGAAAACTTTCTACACGGGTGCTAAGAAGTTGTTAGATGGGGAGTAGTAGTTTAGGTTGCGGTGAGGCGCCTGAGAAAAAGAGAGAAAGGGGAAATAAGACCTCGGCATCAGTCCATAAAGGGATCGAAAAGCGGATGATCCTATCAATATAGTTGTAAGTGGTGTAGAGTCACGAAAAGAAAAAGAGAAGAAAGGGAAGTATTCCGAGTGATGTAAGCAATAGTGATACGGATAGTGATTTTAATATAGATTTAGATGAAGATGCAGATGCAGATGCAGATTTAGATGAAGAAGATGTAAATATGGATCATGGGAAGAGTGTAGTTGTAACTGATGATGATGATGGTGAAGAAGATGACGAAGAAGGTGTTAATGATGGAAAGGAGGGGGAGGATGAAGAGGAGGATGAGGAGGAGGAGGAGGACGATGTCGAGGTAGCCCTGTACCTCCACAGGCTATTGTGAGAAAGTCTAAGAATGACTTGGAGTTCCAGAGAAGAAATTATGGAGGTGGCCTTTATGGGTTAAATCTTTTGTATGACTATGCGGTGCACGTGGCTCGCGATGTTTGGGAGGGGTAGGTAATATCATATAGTATCTATTAGTATTTAAGTTTTTTATTATGAAACCTTGTGCATACATTAATAATGAGTTTTTGTTGTTTTAGGCGGATCGAGGAGCGTTGAAGTGCAATGGGCACCTAACCAAGTTGTTACAATGGGATATCGTCGGAGAGTGTTCAGACTGCTCAAATTTTCATGAGGAGCTTCAAAGGACCGGCTTATGTGCTATAGTATTTGATGTATATAGGCATCAATACGTATCCTGTGTTGGTCTCTACGTTTGTACACATGTGGCATCCAGAGACCAATACCTTTCATATGCCGTGGAGTGAAATGATAATCACATTGGACAATGTTTCCCAACTCCTAGGAGTTCCGATCAGATGCAAAGCAGTAACTGGGGACACTTTTAAGTCTGGAACAGACAAAGAAACTCCTCCACAAAGGTCTTGGCATACCTATAGACAAGATAGATACGGAGATGAAAGCCAATAAGTTAACTTCCAGAGTTAGGATGGATTTCTTGTTGAAGTAGTTTGCTGGGAAGGTGACGGATCAAGATTTATGTGATAAAAATGGGGTTGTTGTGAAGAAGGCATCAACCCAGAAAGAGTTGCAGTTTGCTGTGAGAGCTTATCTCTTATTTTTCTTTGGATGTACCGCCTTCATCGACACGTCTGAAACTACAGTTCATGTTTGTTATCTGAGGCTGCTTTTGAAATTTAACAAGATCAGAGACTACGCGTGGGGTGCAGCCTTACTGGCATACTTGTACATAGGTCTTGGGATTGTGACAAGTGCCAAGGTGAAGGGTGTTTCAGGCTATTTAACTCTCCTACAGGTATGAGTATTTTCATTTTTCTTTTCATTGTTAATTTTATCTATCTATTAGAATGTTAACTGGGTGTCTATATTAATCTAGGCATGGATCTATGAGTACTTCCCAAGGTTTAGGCCATTCCCAAACTTGAATTCTAACTTGAGCATGTCGCGTACTCATAAGCACTCAGTTACTCATTTGAGCTATGCTAACACAACAGAAGCATTGAACTATACTCGAGTGATACTTGATGATTTGACTTATTCGATGTAAGTATTTTGGGTTTGTAAATAATTATATTTATTAATTGATTATTGGAGTACGTGGTTAATGATTGATTTCCTCAATCATATGCTATTTGACAGGTTGAATGGTATCCTTATGATAATGTCCGAGCCACATGCCTGGTGGATGAAATAGCTTTTTTCGAGGAATTTATATGTTTTCTTGATGTTGTGGAGCATTACAATATTTCTAGTGTTATGCATCAGTTGGGACATGTTCAGTTTGTACCCTTAGATCCCCCAAGACCAAAGACCTCGACGAGAACCCTTTCTGGACGTGGCTACGACGTGAAATATAGTATTGTGCATGCCTATTAGGGTAAATGGCAAAATCACGTGATGCAACCCCAAAATCGAGGACCTACTGCTACTTATCCATGGGAGTGTGAGAATAGGTACATATATTGGTACGAAAAGCAAACTCATATTCGAATGATTAACCGTGATCTTCTTATTCACTTCTCCCTATAGAATTGTCCATATCATAATCTGGTGAGTTAATATTCGAACTTTAGTTTTTTTTTTCTTTTGGTCTTTTGGAAATGTATATACTAATGTAGTTTTGCATTTTAATTTTGGCAGCACCTTTTGGTATTTTGGAAATGTATATACTAATGTAGTTTTGCATTTTAATTTTGGCAGCACCGTACCCCATCATCGATGAAACTATTCACTTGCTTAAAAGGGGACTTCAATTGGGTGGGACTGTGATTCCAGAGGAAGCACGGGATGAGTTCATGAATGTATACAATTTGACCCACTGCAAGCAGGGCCGGCTCAAGGGTGGATGTGGCCTTAGGCGACGATCCAAAGTGAGGCCTTTTTTTTTTCTAAGCTCATTGACAAGGTTTTTTTTTTTTTTTTTTTTTTTTTTTTTTTATTCCAACATTTCATATCCAATTCATGCAAACACTAGAAATCAATCATAATAAGCTGATTTCATGGTCTCAATACATTCACAAATAATTCCAATAAAAGACAAGTATTGATGAGCAGTTATAGCTTAAAAGAATGAAGCAGCAACGAGCTCAGCTAGACATATGCTTCATATTTCTGACAATCAGAGCACATAAAACCAACAAACTACCAAACTTGGGTAGTTGGGTAACTTGTCAATAGGCACCCTTTTAATTTCTTTAGTGTGTAACTCTGTCAATAGGCGCCAAAATGCAAAGAATTTATGAAATTGACAACAGAGAATAATATGTAAATAATAGATTCATATCAAAAAAGAAAATTATCAATTTCACATAAAAGAGTATAAATTGATCGCCTTCCAAATACAAAAGTATTAAATACCAATTTGTGAGATTGTGAGAATGTGATTTTAAGATATCAATGGTTGGGAGTGAAACAGAGAAGTAGTGAGAGAGAGAGAGACGTTGAGAAAGAGATAATTGATATAGATATTGGTAAATTTGTCTTTAATTAACTTAAGAAGAAGTGGGAAAGGCGCCATAGAATGTGGAGTTTTTGCATTAATCGTGGGATTTTCTATTTTCATTTATTATTTCTAGTTAAGAGGTCTAACTAGATGAGGACACTCACACAAAAAATGAGACTACTACGCGTTTGTAGCCATCAGATTTGTCATATAGTTTTGAGATGCAAATTATTTAGTAGACTATTGGATATTATTTCCTTTAAACCAATTCAATTCCCAAAATTTAGTGCGGTGGGGAGAATTGGAGAAAACAAATAGACGACATTGTCCCTTTTTTGTGTTTTGTTTGCTTATTAAAAAAATGGTAATATCAAACATGTGCAAGGAGAAACAAGGAATTTTTGAGGCCTTCCAAATCTGAGGCCTTAGGCGGCCGCCTAACTCACCTAATGGATGAGCCAACACTGAGTGCAAGTTCTTTGGTGGACGATATCGCACTGATACATCTTAGATAGGAAATTTGTTGTTTTGGATTTAATGTATTTGGTGTCTAATGTATTATGAGATTTGATATATGTAATTGTAGATCTTGATGTATTTTTAAGTTAAACGGATGCCTTCGTATTTGTCTTAATCTTTATTGGTTATTTTAGATTTGTCTTAATCTTTATTGGTTGTTTTGGATTTGACAGGGATATGATTTTGTTTGGATATGAAAGTTCCAAAAAACCAAATGAATTTTGCCAAGTTTGTGTCCCAAACGATGTGGCCACATCGAGAAATCCACTCCTCAACGATCTGATGGGATCGTTCCAAAGCTAAAATTTCAGCAGCATCAATTTTTTTGTCTCGAACGATCTCACCACATCGGGGACTTCACTTCCAAACGACCTGGCCATATCGTTCCAGAGCTAAAATTCCAATAGCATCATTTTTTTGGTCGGGAATGATCTCCTCACATCGAGGGACTTCAGCACCAAACAATCTCACCACATCGAGGGACTTTAGTTCCTAAACGATGTAACCACATCGAGGAATAGTAAGTCCAAATGACCCTATCACATTGTTCTAAAGGTACACTTGAAATTTTTATACTTTTGAACAAATGAATTGATATTTGTGCAAATTTTCAAATAATTTTAAAAAATTCAAAATTATTATGATTTAAATATTTTTTATTTGAATATAGTTATTCTATGAAATATGTTCAAAATTTCGATTTGGATACGAATTTTTTGTACGAAAACACTTCTTCATAAACCCTAAACCCTAAATCCGGTGCAAGTAGTTTTTAATGATAAAATGGAAAATAAAAAGTTTAGATTAAAAAAAAATAATATTAGATTAGATTTTCTTTGATTACAATTATTCTCATTCAATTTATTTTTGTAAACCTTAAGTTGGTCATACATGTATTTCGTGTTGATACCATCTGTCTTGCATGTAACAGTTTGTTACATGCAAGACTTGCTATGATTTTAATTTTTCATAATTCAATTTTTCAAATCAAATTACGATTTTTTTATCTTGATTGGTTGTGTTGATATGTTATAAACTTATAAGACATATGTCAAAACCCTAAACGTACTGAGATATACATTGAGTCGATGTAATTTGGCCGATAATTCATCCGTTTTAATCGATTATTGTTCAATTAAGTATTGTTAATTGAATTTATAAAGTTTTAATCAATTTCACAATTTGTAATATTCAATTAGCGTAAACTGTGTTGAATACATATGTCAAAACCCTAAACTTACTAAGATATACTCTGAGTCGATGTAATTTGGTCGATAATTCATCAATTTTAATCGATTATATTGTTCAATTAAGTATTGTTAATTGAATTTATAAAGTTTTAATCAATTTCACAATTTGTAATGTTTAATTAGCGTAAACTGTGTTGAATACATATGTCAAAACCCTAAACTTACTAAGATATACACTGAGTCGATGTAATTTGGTTGATAATTCATCAATTTGAAACGATTATTGTTCAATTAAGTATTGTTAATTGAATTTATAAAGTTTTAATCAATTTCACAATTTGTAATGTTCAATTAGCGTAAAATGTGTTGAATTTTGAGTCCCTTAACCCAATATTAGGCACAAATGGATAAACACAGGAATGATTCTAGCGGTGTGGGTGGGTCGTTTGGAACATAGGATAATCGATATGTCCAGGTCATTTGTAACAAAGGTTGATCAATATGGACATGTCGTTTGAAACAAACCTGCTGGAATTTTGGCCTTGGAACGATATATCCAGGTCGTTTGGAATTGACTTCCCCAATGTGGTGAGATCGTTTGAGACTAAAAATTGATTCTACTAGAATTTTGGCTCTGAAACGATCCCATCAGATCATTTGGGAGTATATTTCTCGATGTGGCCACATCGTTTGGGACAAAAACTTGGCAAAATTCATTTGGTTTTTTGGGACTTTCATATCCAAACAAAATCATATACTACCCTGTCAAATCCAAAAAAACTAATTTACTATAACGATCAAACCAAACAAACATATACATACATCCAAACTATCCAAATCAAGCAAACATACATCCATACATCAAATTCCACCAAAGAATACCATCAAATTTAAGAAAATTGTATCAAAAACCAAATTATAATTCCAACCACATGAACATTAATTAAATAGACTTATTCGATAACATGTACTATTGGTGTTTCAGACCCATCATTAGTATGCACGTCTTCTAATACTAAACTGGGAATGTTCAATGCCGTAAATTATGTTTGTCTTGCTTGTAATGCAGTATCCCAACTATCGACAATTAAGTGTTGAGCTCTGCGCCATCTTCGCATCGGTTTTGGAACCGAACAATCATCAATAAGTTCAACATAGACAAAATGACATCCATGTACGTAAGTGATACCCAACAGTTTCTTTACTCTCTCAGGATTTGCTTGGGTTATCAGTGGCAAAATAAGATAGCAGTACGTACTTCCTAAATGTACGTGGACGACATTAAATCTCGAAGCAAATAGAAATCTAGCAAAGGGCATGCTCATCCACTTATCAGGGGGTGCCCAACCTTTTTCATATGGAATTGTAGGGTTCACAAAACTAACTTCACTGTGAGTGTACAATGTACAATATAGGGGGAGTTTGTCATTAAGTTCTTGTAACAACTTATTTCTCATCCACGGTGACTATTTCTAACTTCTTCCCAATGTAATGCACATTGCTCAATACCCGCAATTGCCATCACCATCAGGGTCATCCACTCTAATAATATATTTGTGCAGTTTTTCTGGAATATCCTTACCGTAATGTTTTGGCCCCCTCAGGGTGCCAATGTATAACTTTTGAGATGATTTTTTGAAGAGGTATTCCGTTGTGTGGTTATTTTAGGTGGTAAAGGTAATTTTTGATAAGAGTTATTCCGTGGTGTGGTTGTTTTTAATGGTAAAGGTGATTTTTTAGAAGAGTTATTCCGTGGCGTGGTTGTTTTTTGTGGCAAAGGTGATTTTTTAGAAGAGTTATTTCGTGGTGTGGTTGTTTTTGGTGGCAAAGGTGATTTTTTAGAAGAGTTATTCCGTGGTATGGTTGTTTTTTGTGGCAAAGGTGATTTTTGAGAAGAGTTATTCTATGGTGTAGTTGTTTTTGGTGGCAAAGGTGGTTTCGGAGAAGACTTCTCTGTAGCTGGGTTTGGAGTAGCATATTTCGATGATGCGGGTGTTTTATGAGAAGGCTTGGAATTTGGCGTATGTTATTATTGTTGCGACGAGCCCCACTCTTCATGCTCACGTTGGGAATGTTCAAAACCAGATGGACCTCGCTTTGAAGAGTTCTCATCCTCAGTTTGAAGCTTTCTATTATAGCTACCTTTGGGCCGACCTTTGGTTTTCGCCTTCTCCTAAGGCGGTTCTAGCCATGTACTTTCTGGCACGACAATCTCCATAAGTTTCCTAACCATAACCCTCTGCTCCTCTTCAGAAGCCATTTCATACCTTTTTTGGAACATATCCACCGAAGGTCTACAATCGAGACTAACACCCACAGACACATTTGGAGAAGCAGACAAAATTTTCCAAAAGGGATCGATAGCACTCAAAGATATAGACCGCTCTTGCTTTTGAAGTTCTATAATTTTGTGAGCACATGGCAATCCATGGCTGGTGCACAAATAACACCCACAAATGAACTCAGAGTCTTTAGCAGCATGCCTTACGCGGGTATTCAGTTCTTCAAAAAGCAAGTCCAAACATTTTATAGAGACCAGGTTTCTGAGTTCACAAAATAACGGAATTTTGTGGCGGTGCTGAGTTAGAATCAGACTCTCAAAAGTACCTCTAATCTCGGACATCTGAATCTCTAAAATTGGGTGAATCAAGTAAAACATACCTAGAAAATCATGTCTGTTTATGTTTCTTAGAACACGTTTCACCTGAGCATGAGACCCTACGACTCTATTGGTCGTTGTACTCCTAAAGTGAATGTGTTGGTCTATCCAACAACATATAATTCGATCCTTGTAAGGCCACCAAGTCTCTCGCAGATAACTGACAAAATTGGAGTACATCAACCCTATAATGGTTTTCCAAAGCAGCAAATCTACGGTTGAAGATATCCTCAATCCTTGATTTCACTATAGTGTTCCACGAGAACTGGCCTTTCTCTACAAGTTATGTGGTTGGGAAAAAATCATGGCATTTCTGAAGGACACACGTAGCGATATGCCATCTACAGAGATGCTTGTGTGCATCAGGGAATACAATATCAGCGGCACACATCAAGGCTAACTCCCTATCAGACACAATCACGGATGGTCTTTCGTCACCCAGCAAGCCGTTAAACTAACGCAAAGCCCACTCATAGTCTATCGTTGTTTCAGACCGAAACAACACTTGATAGACCGTGAAAGACTTCTAGGTTGAAGTCACCCCCCACAAACTGTACAAAAGGCCATCGATACCTATTGGTTTTGTAGGTGGCATCTATGATGATAACTTTTAGAAAAGTCTGTGCCAACTTAACACCCTCTGGATAGTCCCATAGCAACCTCGTTATCTCATCCGTATTCGTATCCTCTCTCACCTCCTCGAAATAATGATTTTTGCTAACATCTCACGTAATCTCTACATTTGTGTGTAACCGTTCATATCTAACGTCCTCACCTTGTGCCTCGCATTATAGACTTGATATATGCTGGATAGGTTTTCAAGATACCTATTTTTTATGGACTTCAAAACTTCTTTAGGCTTAACTGATTTTTGAGTCATCTCTGACAAGTACTCGAATTATGGAATGGTCAACCGAGTAGCAAATGTATGTGCTTCAAAGGTCTTCGCCAGTGGATGGTTGTGAACACCATTAACAACAGCAATTTTCCAACTATCGACAATGTCGCGTTGGAAAAAATATCTTAACTTAAATGGACATCCACATTTTGCGGTTCTTGTATTTTTCTTATTAGTTTTATCTTCACCTACCTTTTTGTGTGAACGATACACACCCGAACTCTCACAAGTTAAATCCAGCCTTGGTACTCGGTTCCCCTTAGCATTCTGTGACTTTCCAATTACTACAACCACATTACAAAGTTTTCCCCGAGCAATTGCCCAACCAATTACCTCATTACGTGAAATACCTAAAGATATGAAGAAAACAACAATCAATACACTAATATTATTTCATTTAGAACATAAACAAATAAAATCAATGCCTAATCTGTAGTAAATATTTCTGTTGTATCCATTGAAAACGGTTGAACATCATCCACGTCATTCAAGTTTCTAGGGTTCTCGGAATCCCACAAAGAATCCTGCATGAAGAACAATTGTTAAAATGATGTATTATACAGATGATGAAACTAATTGATGTGGTTGGGTCGTTTGAGACTAATACAGTTCGATGTGGTTGGGTCATTTGGGACTAAGACAATCCTAAACGACCTAGACACATCGAGCTGGGTAAGTCCCAAACGACCCAGCCTAATTTGATATGGCTGAGTCGTTCGGGATGACTAAATGCGATGTGGCCGGGTCGTTGGGACTGAAAATCTCGGGTTTGCACAAACACATAATCTAGCTAGCTAGGTTTACCTTTTGTCTTGGTCATCGACGATTTCTTGGCATCTCTATTGTCTAACTAATCATATCATCTTCGTCTTCACTTCCCATTGCAACTTCTTCAGTTTCCATTGCAACTTCTTCACTTTCAATATTTTCTCTCATTTGGTCATCTTCCATTCTTCTCTCTTCTTCATGTTCTAAAAAGTTTGGGTCTTCCATTTTAGTATTTCGAAGTTTAGGATTTAGGGTATAGTTTAGGGATTAGGGATTATGAACATGGGAGAAGAGAAAGAGAAAGGCTAAATAGGTTGGCTACATGTTACCTTGATTTAGTGGGGGGGGGGAGGGAGGGTTATGATTTTCAGGTCAATGGTAAATTTGTAATAAAATGTTAATTTATGGGGTCCGTTTAACACAAAATGGGAGGTGTCCATAGCGAATACCTTGCAGAAAACATATAGCAACCAATTGTCTTTTTTTCTATTTCTCTTTATACCTTTACACTACAACACTTATAACTATACTGTGACAAAACAACTACTGAAATTTAATAATTTAAATAGAGATAAAACCGTCTAAAAAATAGACAAAGAGTTACACAAAATATTATAAAATACTATTGTGGGCACGTAGATCCATAGTACAAAATATTAGGATATGGGTATTTATCGATATTCAATTTCTGGATATCTATCATGGATATATCCCTCTCTTTGGAGATATTTGACATTGTTTCACATACAAATATCGTGGATATTGTGGATATTTTTGATATATCATGATACATTATTTATATTTATTTAAAATATAATGGTAAATATTAAATAAAATTGTTATATACACAAAATATCATCAAATATCTCCAAATATCACAAATATCGTAAATATCACCGATATTTGTAGTTGTATATATTTCTGAACATATCGTGATATTTATATATCTTTTTTTAAAATCTAGATAGATATTTCCAAATATCACGATATATCAAGATATTTTGTACTATGCGTAGGTGTGTGTATGAGTTTTTAAATTAGTAAAAGATAAACGATAAACAATAGGACTTTTTTGACTTAGCCTCCTAAAAGAACGGAACATTTTGAAAACATCAACGGACCAGATGTCGATCACCAAGTAGTATTGGAGATTTCGAGTATATATATGTATGGATTTTACGCTACAAAAATAATTTCCAAGTTTCCTGTAGGTCAATAATATCCCTATTTTATTAATGTTGAAATTTCAACTAACTTACATCATCATGTTGAATAGGATAAAGTTTAGTTGTTCGTTAAAAGAGCTGTATCTTAATTCAAAGGTGTGGTTAGTTGAAACTTGAAAGTCAGGCGGCCGCCATGCAAATATCTCTAAAATTACCATTAAAATTGCCCTTGATGTTTGACACGATGAGAAAAGTGTCTAACACTCAACCGCGGATTATATCAAACAAATGCTCGTGATAAACAAACTTGACTGGATATAAGATCTCTTTGGACGCATTTACCAGTTTTTCTGAATGAAGACTTTGAAAATTTTGTGCAGACAACAATAATGATCTAAGCTATCAGACTAACACTGTATACTACGACAGTCTCGTTTTGTATACCCTGCAACCATTTAAGTAAAATAAGAATAGGATGATTTTTATTGAATCAAGGTTTCATTTAGATCGTCGAGACTCAAATAGAAATAAAATCTAATAAATTATAATCTCTCACAGTATAAAATATTTTAGAATATATTTTTCATACACTATATATTATATATTATTTTATAATATATTAATTGATATTATCAAATTTTTTATATTTCTTACTATTCTATCATTAATAACAATTTTATGTTCCGCATCTCATTGTATACTTCATTATTATTCTGGTGGCACAACCCCGCTCTCATTCTTCTGTTTCAAGTCGTGTCGCAACAAATTCGAGAGCGATGTACTAAAAATCCACTAGGTTATCTGGTGCCTCATATGGACATATGACATTGTGCATTATTTAGGTACAAAATGTTATGAGCAGCAATTGTTTTTGTTATTGTTATTTATCTTTAAATTGTTAATGGCAGGCAGCACCTTACACGTGAAGCTCGATAGTATTTAGCTATTCTTCCAATTCAATAATTGAATAATTGACTCAAGAATTCAATTGAATCAAGTACGTACTGCTGAAAACTAAGCACCATATAACTCCAAAGAGAACAGACAAGTCGACGCCACTAGACCATTGTCGCTTTGTTCAAAATACGAGTCCCACTTAGAGAGATATGGATGTCCTTATCCAATGCAGAGATACTGCGCTTGCATAATGACCAGATTTGAACTTACTAAGAAAATTATTGATGGTATTGAAAAAAACGGAGCTTTTTTCATAAAAAGATAACGCAAGGTTATTTGTGGTATGTTAATATCGTTGTGTACGGTATACCATGTTTATTAGTGCCCTGGATATACTTTTTCATAATTTACATACCTTAATACATATCCACGCGTAACATGAAAGTTATTGGCAGTTTGGCACTACATCACTAAATCAAGTTTAACCTTGTGATATTATCCGGATTATTGCTTCATTATTGGTAAGGGAAGGCAGCACGCAACACTGTTGCAGATAAGGCAGCCAAGCTTGCAGCTGGTTTGGGAGTTGATCATAGTTTTGTTTATGGTGACAAACCTCCATGGCTTATGACATGGAAACCAAATGCCCTATGACTATTTTGTAAGGATTGTTTGATCTGATGCTCTAGTGTTCGCACCAGTGTTTAGAAAACCGGAGCCAGTAGTTGAATTGTAATTTTTTTTAAAATTTAGTTTTTTGATAATGAATATTAACCAACATACTACCCAGAAATTTATTTTGATATAAAAAAAAAAATTTGCTATATAAAACATCCCAAATATAATCTGGTTGAACCATTTTAACAAAAAATCGGTTCAATTACCGGTTCAGTTTTCAAAACATTGGTTCGCACTGAGCATTGTAATTTTTTTAATTTAGTTTTGATATGAATATTAACTTACCCAGCAAAAATAACAAAAAAAATGAACATCCCAAATATAACCCACAGTATAGCGCCCATATATGCGCCAAGTCAGCCACCCAACTTTGAAACGTATACACCTTCGATAGTACTTTCTACTTTTTCCTTGGGAGTCAAATGACATTCTCAATTGGAATACTCAAGGATGCGTCGTCATGTATTCCCATGAATATATATTGAGGGACCAAGAAACATCGATACTCGTTCTTCATTGCAACTTTGCAAAATAAAAAACATCATCAATTAAATATTTACAGTGTGTGCACTTGAAAGTTCTCTAGTTAGCTAGATACCGGAGTAGCTGCTTCAAAGTACTAGCAACTGCAACTCTATATTATATTCCATGGTAATGGGGGAAACTGTCATAAAAATAACGGAGCCATTGCTGAAGACTCACCCCAGTCGCGATGATGAATATGGAAGTAAAAAGAAAAAGGCCGTAAGTACAGATCTGTCCTCCGACAGAATTGAGGAGTATCTTGGTCAGGAGAACTTACCTTCCGAATGGTGGGCTTTGCTTATTGGTTGGGAGTTGAGACAACTATGGAGCCTCTGTGGATTGTGCATAATTATATCTGTTTTCAATTTTATGCTGAGTTTAGTTACTCAGATGTTTATTGGACACTATATGGGTAGCCTGAAGCTTGCTGGTGTATCCATAGCTATTCTTGAAATTCAAGGATTTGCTTTTATCATCATGGTAGTTACTTTTGTTCTCATTGATCCCTGTCTCTCTTTTTTATTTTTGTTGATCCTGCTAACTAGCTTATTGATTCTTCATCCAGACGGGCATGGCAATAGCGGTGCAAAGTCTCTGTGGTGAAGCTTTTGAAGCTAAGAAGTATGACTCCCTGGGTACTATATGCCAACAAGCCATCATATTGCACTTGGGAACAGCAGTGGTTCTTTCTTCTCTTTATTGGTACTCAGGCACAATCTTGCAAACGTTTGGCTTATGGGCAGCCATAGCCGACCAAAGCCAGATAGTCGCACGAGGATTACTCCCTCAACTCTTTGCGTATGCCCTCAACTTCCCACTACAAAGATTTCTTCAAGCGCAAAACATCGTCAACCCGTTGGTTTTCACCGCTGTTGGGATCTTTTTCTTACATCTGCTTCTCAACTGGGTGGTGGTTGATGTGCTCAACTACGGGCTCATGGGAGCAGCTCTAACATTGAGTTTCTCTTGGTGGCTTCAAGTCATTATAATTTTGATTTATATCATTTTTAGCCCCTCCTGTGAGAAAACATGGACAGGCTTTTCCACCAAGGCTTTCAAAGGGCTTTGGAGCTACTCAAAGATAGCATTTTCATCTCTTTTTGTGCTGAGGTATATAACTTCATACAATCTTTAATATATAAAGAACACTGAACACGTACTAAAGTATAAATTTTCGAACTGAACTGATTGCCGTCAACTTAACTTGATTGTGTATATGCAGTTTCGAGTCATGGTTCAGTATCGGACTTGTACTTTCAGCTGGTTTCTTTGCCAGTCCAGCAGTCTCAATCGCCTCGTTTGCTATATGGTAACTATTGATCCTTATTTGAACACTCCTTCGCACCAAAAATGCACAACATGCATAAAGTAAGATTTGTTATTTGTGCACTTATTTTCATTTCTTTTTCTGTATCAGCCTAAATTACTTACATTTGGATCTCGCGTTTATGTTGGGAGTATGTACAGCAGCCAGGTTTGTTTTAAACTACTAATTATGCACCTTATGACCTATTTACGTTGCGTCCAATTCTAGCCAGTTGTTTCGGCATTGTTCAATATCATTTCCTTTGTGTCTGCAGCATTCGCGTAGGCGGTGAGCTGGAAGGTGCTCACCCAACAGTAGCAAAGTTCTCAGCAGTTGTTGCCAATTGCAATAGCCTTCTCATCAGTTTAATATTCTGCGCAATTGTTTTGTTATATGGTGGTACTTTAAGCAAGGCTTTTACAAGTGACATCGAGGTTATTAAAGCAGTATCAGATTTTTCGCCATTACTTGCGTTCTCCATATTCTTAAATGGAATCGAACCCATCCTTTCAGGTAATTTGAGTGTTAACTAAGTATCCTTTACCTGTTGAACCTACCTGCTTGTAGTTAGTGATAATTAAGCAAATTTTCTTATCCTTTTAACCGTTGCTGCTTTTGGTTATGTAGGAGTGGCAATTGGAGCTGGACGGGCAGGCTTTGTTGTATGCTCTTATGCATGTAATTACTACCTGGTTGGTCTTGGCCTCGGATATGGTATTGCTTTCATGACAAACTTTGGTGTATCGGTAAGTCCGGCCATTATATATACACCATAACCAACTCAATCTCTAGTTACATTTTCTTAGAACTATTTAGATTTTGATTGCATCTTGATTCTCTGTGCGTGCAGGGCATTTGGTGGGGTGTTATACTGGGATTTCTCTTGCAGACTATCACCCTAGTCATATTAGCCATAAGGATTAATTGGAACAAAGAGTCTGAGAAACTCACTCGTAATGACAGAAAGCGGATAAGAAATAAATTTATATCAGTTGTTGCACTTATCAAATGGAAAAGGCTTTACGAACAAACGCGTCTACCCGTAAGTACAGAATGATCCGTTCGTGTTCCTCCCAAGAGGAAAGAAATTGGACCAAGGCCGAAAGGCGGTAATTTAATTCAGAATGTTCAGTTATAGATAGGGTCTTTTGTAAATGCAGCACGTATCCTTGCAACCGAAGATCGTGGGGACCGTATATAGGTAGAGAAGATTGTCTAGAGAGGATATGATGTTTAGTCAGGCGATTTACATGTCTGTGGTAAACAATGAAATATGTTAAGGGGTGGAACTCCTTTAGAGTGATATGTAATTTGTTCCAATTTCAACAAATGAATATGAGAGCAAAAGATGCATGAAGTGCATTACAATTTTTTTTTTTCGATAAAATGTGCATTACAATCTTCAGCCAGGAAGCTGTTAATTGGGACTTTTCTAACTGCTACTTTGTTTATATCTTTTTCCAGGAAATTGGGTATACGGACACAAATAGCACTTTTTTTTTTTTTTTTTGTTTTTAGGGAAAATAGCAAAAAAAAAAACTGAATTTTTGACATCTGTCTCAAATTTTTGACATCTGTCTCAAATTTCAGACTGACTTTTATAATTTTGACCTCTTTTATTAGTCCCAACTAAACCAACTACCAACAAAAAAATACTAGATACTAAAATTCCAATTAAAAGAGTAGTGGGTTAATCAAAATAACTAAAATTCGTCTTAAATCTACAAAATTCTAATTAAAAGTTGAGATGAATTTCTGGAGAGACCAAAACAATGTGAAAAACATCAACTTCAAAAACGGAAAAAATGTATGTTGATTACAACTAATTTCAATACAGTTTTTACAATTTAAAATATATCTCTGATAATTTTGAATAGCATGTTTAAGCTTGATGTAATTCAAATTGTGAAATGACAAATCGTTTTTTTTTATAAGACAATTGTATTATTTGATGAAGACATCTTGGAGCAAAAATCCTTGCCTGATGAAACGACAAATCGCACATATTTTTTTGTATTATTTATTTGTGGAAGAAATTGGCAGTTACAAATAAAAAAGTAAAAAGGAGAAATAAAATGTTTTAAAAACAGTTAATATACCCAAAAAATGACGTGTTGTTAAAATTGGAGTAGAATCAAAAGATAATATTGGTCTTTCTCTTGACAAAAAACACACTAAAAAAAATATCTATAGCCCAATTTCTAGTATCTTTTTCTAAACATGACCCTACAGCTGACGAAAGTAAACACTTACCCTAAAGTAAACACTTACCCTAAAGTATAACTTTTCCTGTTAAAGAATAAATAAAACAAAATAACAAACCATTGATATGAGGATTGCTAGCGTCCTGCCCCTTTAAAGGGGTAGGACCGTCCTACCACACTAGAAACAAACTATAGTGACCATTTAAAATTTAAAACTGATTTAACTCAAAACATCTTTTTCAAAACCACCACAAGCAATCCCCATCCAGCAGCAAAAATCCAGCACCGTCACTGTTGTTATCTTTAATATTTTGTTAGAATTAATTGTTGATAATTCTTTTTAAAACCTTTTTCATTTGATTTTTCTTTTCTTTTTCTTCCTTCCACACCACCAACACCAACAAAAATCATACACATACAAAAAATTATTGTAGTTCATTTTTTTAAACATGATGGCGTTACTTATTAATGGTTAAATTTTTATGGGAAGTGTCAAATTTCTAGAAGATTTACATCTCAAACTTGAAGGCATCTATTTTGATGCTATGATGTTATGCTTTTGTTGTATCTCAAACAAAGAACATTAAGTGTTGATTCTTCTTGTTTGAAAAAAAAAATGACCTTTAACGGATTCCGGCAGTCGGAACTAATGGGTGCTGCATTTGTTAAAAAAGAGAGAGAAGAAACTGAGTCAACTCATTAATTTTCTCAAAACAATTAAAGAAAACCTTTAGAATAGGTGAAAAAAGTATTTTCTTGTTTGTAAAACCCTTTAACGAACCATTGATATATGATCATTTCTTAGAAAGTCATCTAGAGTGGTTGAACTGTTGAAGGGTCCAACGCTTGTCTCATAAAGCAATATATTATCCAATGGGAGACAGATCAGGTAGTAGTTCAAATCAAAGTGGAAAGCACAAACAAACCTCGCCATTGTCTCATTGCTTCCACTTGGCAATTGGGGAATAGGGTGTCAACGGTCCTGTAAGAACCATTTAACTTTTCAGCTCCAGTTCTTATCGTTTTGAGTCCGGTTCTTAAAATTGTGGAACCTTATATAGAAACCGGTCCAGCGGGTGCCCACCAGTTCTGGTTCTTTATTTTGGTTCTTATGAGCTCCATTTTTATACCGTACAAACACAAATAAAAAACGCGATAACGCTTTACTTTTCTAACATTGGTATAAAATGACTATTTCATTTAATTGTATATGAAAAAAAAAAACCATTTTAAAGGTTGTTATAGCATTTCTAGGTGGCCTCAAATTCGGTCGCATTACCTGTTTGTTCACATTTTTGTTTGCAAAATTAGGCAATTTGGTTGCGGATATGGAACGACATTGGTAATGTTGTGCCAATTTTTTTTTTGATTTTGACTAGCACCATGCACCAATAGTACTGTCGCGAGAGTTATTTTTTTTTACCTTTTCAATTTGGTGTGATAGTAGGAATGTCGCGTGAGTTTTTTTTTTTTTGGACGATATTGATAATGTCGCGCAAGGTAGTCTATATTCTAAATTTGCGAATGATATTTGCGACCACTTAGAATTGGTCGAAATTTGCGATCAGATTCTTCAAATTTTTTCTTCAAATTTAAAGAGTATACTACCACCACCTAAAAATGCTCTTAGCTAACTATTCTTTTAAATTAGTACAAAAACTATACATTTTACTAACAAATTAAAATTAAAAAAAACATGTTAACTATAAGTATTTTCAAAATAATGAGTACTTACAAAGTTAATGGAATATGGTGGGCTATGATTTTAGGCATGTGGAATGGACAAGAGTTAATATTGAGGTGGTATAGGAACCTAGCTACGACCGGTGAAGTGAAAGTACTAGTAAAGAGTTTCTGATCGATTGTCAGACATCATTTTGCAAGTTCAATCAATATGAAGTATATGTGCTAGTTTGATACGGTATACACTTATTAATAGGAAAAAAAAATGAAAGATATGATACATTCGGTAACTCAGAAATTTTGAGTAGGCTAAAATCTTTTATCCTTTTATATTGGTCAAATTTTAAATTAATATATATATATATATATATCCCACCAAAAAACTTTTAAGCGTTTGTAGTAAGCCTGCCTGCCACTTAACTAATTGGTTGATTTAGCAATATAAATTAAAACAACCGAGCTATATTAATTTCTATCCCACCAAAAAACTTTTAAGCATTTGTAGTAAGCCTGCCTGCCTGCCACTTAACTAATTGGTTGATTTAGCAATATAAATTAAAACAACCGAGCTCACTTGCTCGCCGTTATAGAAATCAAACAAATTGAGACGGCAACTAAATTGAAGTACTAAATTGAAACAAATTGAGAATACGTTGTATTAATATGCGAGAAAAAAAATTTTGAATACCAGGAAAAAAAAATATAGTACTATTTAGGAAGAAAATAATAATAATAAATAAATCGTGGTACTAAATAGTTATAATTATTCTCTAAAAATTTTATATATACCAATTGGTTAGGGTTCTTATGGGTACCCACCGGATAATAACCATTTGATTATGGTTCCCCATTTCTAATTGGTTCTTAGAAAAATGGAACCGGAACCTCAATTTTTCTTCAGGTTCGATAAACGGTACCTGTTGACATCCTAAATGGGATGCCATAACAATGAAAGAAATAAAAGTAGATGGGCATAATCGATAAATTATTTTAGGATAAATTAGCGATTGCCCCCGAAAGATTGGTTTTCGATAGATTGGTTTTATTCCGGATACCTCCCACATTAATAATCGGTCAAACAGTTAGATTGACCGGCCAACTAAATCAACTAACCTGTTTTCCGTCAATCAACAAAGTCAACTAACGTTTGACTGATGGAAAATTAAAATCAACTAATTAAATTATTATGTGGGGGAAAACCAACAAAAAATCTAAACTAATTGTTTGACTTGATGGAAAATTAAAATGTGCTTACTATAGGGTAAATAAAATTAACAAATGATTGATGAAATTGGCCTATTAGTTCAAAACCAATCGGTAAAATAACCGCTCGCTCATTTAAACTCGGCTCGAGCTCATTTCGTTTAACCATACCCATTATTTTACATAGTAAATGACTTGTTTGCGAATTCCACCCTTAATAAGAAACGACATGCACAATATATATACGTTAAAAGGGGAATAATTTTGAAAAGTGCTGTGGAGAGAAGATTGAGAGAAATTAACTTCTTTGGAACATATCTATGAACACTGCTTGCGGTCTTGTCACCCCAATTTTGGAAGTTGTGTTTTGTGAGACACTGATCCCTGCGTCTTGTCACCCAATTTTGGAAGTCGTGTTTTGCGAGAGCCCACTGATCTCTTTTCAACCGCTTAAAAGTTGCTCGTAAAGTGATACAAGCAAAGATGCTCCTAACTGTTCCACGACTGAAAGATTACTCAGTCAAAGTCTCCTTTTAGTTCATTTGGGAAAAACCAATGGCTATAATTTGATTAGCTTAATCGCAAACATGAGCCTCTTTGGCAGAGTGTACTAGCATTCCTAATGCCAGTCTCTCGTCTTTCTACACTGGCCAATGAATTTGAGAGAACGAGTAATGTCTTAAAATCTCTAATTATGTTTGTTGCGTTTCTCTTCAAAGACTTTGTTTTCCTATAGACTTCAATCCATTTAAATTATATATTCGGCTTTCCTTTCTAAGCAGAGGGCATAATCTGTTCAACCTTATTGTGACGCATGAGGGTTTTGGTCTTTTTATCTTCTTGAACCATGTTTTAAAAAAAAAGATCAATGTTTCATCAACGGGGAGGGAAGTTTCCTTCCTATATAGGCAGTATCAGAGCACAATGTAGTTGTACCTGTACTCCAATCCTACATACGACACAACAAAAATCTATAGCGGCCATTCCTTTGAACTCCTACCTATTTAGTAAAATTGACTTGTGAGTTCCAAAGCAATGCTGCATCAGGTGTCCTCTGCTCATTAAAACATCCCGGAGACCTCTTCCTTCTGCGTTAGATTGTAAAATCTCCTGAAACACTCACTGAGATTGTACTGCCTGTGGAGCTATGAGCCTACGACTGTCTCAAGGACCACAATTTCTTGACTCCAAGTAACTGAAAAACCTGTTAGAGGTGCTCCCAAGCCTTCTACGTTGTGTACTCTGCGTTAATTTTGACGTAGTCATAGCTTAAGTCACAGCCCCATGCCTGTGCCCAACCCTGTCCATTTCCTGTTAAAAAGGATGAGTGAACACATTACAAAACCTTCAACATACACGGACAAACTAAAACAGAACTTCGGACCGATGACGAATTGAGGGACGAGCAGCATGGTGGATTTCCATACAATATCTTGGACAACGGTACTAACATATATTAGCAACATACTAATATTTCTTTTGAAGCAATTATAAACAGATATAGTTTTGTTTATCATTGTAGAAGAAACAGACGAACTAAATCGATGGAATTATCAAGTGTATTACATGTGCTCTTCTCTATCCCAAGGGTGTGGGTCATAGGAAGAGTCCATCGGTATTGTGTGGTGGTAGTAACCAGCGTCATAGACACCAGCTCCAACCCATGGGATGACTGACATTCATGGACCTAAGACATTGGTGTGTTTGTCCAAAAAAGACAATGTTGGGGGATCCCAAATATGCACAGATTCGACGGGACTCTTAAGTAAATGCCTTTGGAAATCTGGGTTGGAGAGGATACCTTGGTGTCGAGTTGTGATCTCGAGTAATGGTTCTGCTTGTTCGGAGTGGATGTTCCTAACCCTAATAGTCGTGGATTTTATTTTATTTTTTATAGGTAAAATGAGAATTTATATTAATATAGAAAAACTATCACACGATGGATGAGATATCCTAATAGTTGTGGATTTTGAAGAGGGATAATGAGTGTTTAGAGGCATATAGTGGATGTGGGAGTCATATCTTTTCTGGGAAGACCTGACTCAGGGCCCCATCCTTTATATATGATTGTGAAACACTGTTCAAAAAGTCATTCCTCAACGGACACAGACTTAATGAACTCATGGATAGCGGACAGGGTCCATTCTAGTAGTCTGGGATCCCATCGATAGGTTAGATTCTCTTAGGGGTAAGAATAAAGGCTACTATTCCAAGTTGATGGGACCTATACTAAGCATCCAAAGCAATGCCTAGGCACCACTCCTAACGAAGCACTTAAGGAGTTTGTTGACAAAGGCGTTTGGCCGCACCCAAGACACAATTTGGGACCAAAGAGGACCCAAATATGATAGCATAAAAGAGGACCCTAATATGATAGTTTGGTATCCTAGCAGAAAATTGATCTTAACTAATAAGTTAAATGTTGTAAATAAGTATGTAGGAAATTCACTTCCTGATTGGCAAGCCTGTTTTTTAATGAGATCAGTGCCCCAGACCTCTGGTATCATCACCCAAAGATTTTACCAACTTGGCTAGTTGGCACCAGCAACTAAATAAAAAAAAAAATGTTTCTTTATCTTAATTATCAACATTATGAAAACTTTAGCATCGATAATGGCATACCGTGTGCATGCAGGTGTTTTTGTGCTAGGTCAAAAGCTTACCAACACAAATGGATATTTTGACAGTGCCATGAGTCTCTCCAGCCCTCTTAAGATAAGAGCTGGCAGCAGCCCTGAAATTGGCTCATTGTAAGTAATAGAAGAAAAAGAAATTACCACCTTCTCAAATATAAATAACAGGGCAAAAACAAGTGACTACAATGAGAATAATGTATAAACAGTTCTGAAGGCACAAATTTCACATAACAAACACAATAAATTTCACATAACAAACACAATAACCAAATCTCCAAACTATTTCTGACAGTGCACAATTCCAACCACGCAACACCGAGTGGGAAATGACGTTGACTGAAAGGAGTTCAAAGAACCAAAAATACTCTATCGCAATAAAAACAGATAGAGAATTAAATATTTCGTTTTAGAATGACAATACATACAAATGTCACATAGCAAACACAATAAGCCAATTTTCAAACTTATTTTCTGACAGGGCACAACTCCAACCACCCAATGCTGGGAAAATGGGATGGTTTGGAACTCCAACCACCTAATGCACAAGATGAGTCCACCTTATTAACACAAAACTAGTCCTCAAACTATCCCATAGGAAAATGGACACCGTTGATTATGCATTTGCCTCGAGAAATATTCGGAATAGGATGGTTTGGAACACACATAAGATTCGCTATTACGACTCCCCATTGAAGAAATTATTTTCGAAACCCAAAGTGCAAGTTTTTTCTATCAAAATTTTGTGACTGATTACCAAAAATTTGGATCCTTACCAGGCAAGGTTATGCGCATGGATGCAGATACCAAAAATCTCTGTATTTGATGATGAGAGACGACCTTTATCTTGTTATGCTAATATAGCCAATTATCTTGTTATTGACAAAGCACTCTCCAGAGCAAGCAAGAGAGAGATTTGTTTTACTCTGAAGCCAATTTCTACTCTTGGGACAGCCCCAATCTATTCAAGAAATGTTCATATCAGATCATTGAGAGGTGCATTCCAGAGTCCGAGCAAGAATCCATTCTATTGTCGAGACCACTTTGGTCCCCAACGTACTGTACTGCAGACAAGGTACTACAATTTGGATTCTACTAGCCTACTCTCTTCAAAGATTCGCATGCATACCATCGAACTTGTCCTGGATGGCTAGATGTGAGCATCTGGGAAATATTTCGAAAGGGTTTGAATGGCCTCAACAACCACTCCTTATTTCAAAGATTTTTTTTATCTTTGGGGTATTTGATTTCATGGGACCATTTCCACCCTCTTATTGGTTACATCCTTGTTGGAAGGAGACTATGCTTCAAGTATTGAAGCTATTCCTAATTTCCTACCAAATCCGCCAATCACAAAGTCATTGTCGAGTTCTTATTACTCAAGTAAAAGATTTCCTGTATGCTGGTGCTTATTAACGTGATTCTGCGAGTGTCATCTCCTTCAGAGCAATCAAAAACTTTTCCACTCAGACTACTAACGCATAAACAACTTTGAAACTGTAAAGAATGTAAAACAACTATACTAATCGAACCGGCAACCACAACACCCGCATTTCTCCATGCATGATTCGTATAGGACATATAACAAGGGACAAACAAAAGAAAATAATAATGGTAAAGTTGCAAAAGTTATATCTTAATTTTGTCAAGATTTTTGGGTGGGATACAAGATTAAAATTACCTGTCAAATGGAAGTGGTTGGCCTTTATCCATTAGAATAGTATCTCCAAGTGATATGCGAAGGTCATTTGGATGGAAAGCAATCCCTGCATAACCAGCAGCACAAGCAAGTCTTCCCCAGTTTGGATCTCTACCGTATATAGCAGCCTAAAATGGTTATATAAATTATAAGCAACCCAGACCAGCTAAGATAAAATGCTCATAACAAAGAAAGTGAGGGATAATAGTGAATTAAATGCCTTTGCAAGTGAAGAAGATGCCACCGAACGTGCTATTTTTGCTGCCTCAGCCTCATAATTGGTACCAGTTACTGTGACCTGGACAAAAGTTAACAAAACAATTACACATCAAATATCCTATCAAGAAGGCATACGACTGACCTTGAAACAGTCTCAAGTGAAAAGTAATTTCACTAATGCATGAATCCCACAAAATCATAGTTCTAGTTGACCTGCACTAGTAAGATTCGTGACGGGGGGGGGGGGAGAATATATAAATGAGTCCAGCTCTAACCAATAATAAGTGGCTTGCGGACTTATCAAAAAACAGGATGATGATCAATAAAAGCTATGAAGAACAAATGCCAAAACAATATTTGGATTATGTACTTGATGATAATTATCCAAATTCCAACCATGTTTCTTGGTTGCTTTCTCTACTTTTAGTAAAAGTTCAAAGTATAGCTCATAAGAAGAAAGGTTTTTTTTTTTAAAAAATAAAGGATACCTCAATCAAGCATGTTGCTCCTTCTCCATCCCATGCTATTGATTTCGCGAGACCCTGCATTACCTGGAAAGAGAGATGGTCTTAAAAGGATTTCCCTGAACAACACCTAGAAGCTGTATTCTATACAGTTGGCAAATACTAAGAAATCACTTGTGCATTTTTCATTTGGATTAATGAATATCAATCACGTCAAAGAAGAGAAAGTGGGGGAAATACATACAGTTTGTGTTTGTAGAAAGCAAAATGTTTCCGAGTGACTTTGCCTGATTATATTGATTAGTGGGCTTTAAGGGCATAAGAGTGTCATCATCCCTAATAAATCTCACATTCTCATTTAAAAGACTTTATGGAGGCTGAATCGACTCAAAACCTTGCAGTTGGTTGTGGCAGAAGAGTTCTAACTAAACTTTGGATCATCCTCTATACTGAATTTGGTAGTGGGAACTCCCTTCAAACACATTTTAAACTTAAATTTGGCCAAACAAACTTTTGTGGTGCGAGAAGAAATTCTGTGCACACCTCCAAGCGTGGCTTCTATCTTATAGACTTGAAATCGGTATCCCTAGATTGCTTCGAGTCCAAGCAAAGCATCACCATAGAACTCCTGCTCTTGTTACAAAACCATCAAAGTAATCCTAAAATAAAAGGATCCTAATTGAAAAGAGTTCATAAGGTAAACTCCAAAAATGGAAGTTTCCTGTACCATAAAAGTCAAGGAATCCTTCTACAACCAAATGGTGAAATTCCAAATATAACCTAGAATCACATCTTGGATCCAGACCCATATGATATTCCGGCTGGCTCATTGGATGCCAAAGGTTCAGTGTCCTGCTATTTGTTCCACTTCCAGTCATATGAAATCTGATTTTGCAAATGATGCAAAGATGAAAACCATAGAAACTAGCCAATTAGTGAAGCATTGAAATTATTGCAAACCAGGGAGCTGAAATACTCACTGCAGATTGACTCATCAATTTCATCAAACACAAGGCAGGTACACCGCTGATTATCATTGGGTGAGAAATGGGCAACTACAGATTGAGAAATGAAGAGAAGTTGTGGTCGAAATCAAGAATCAGCCTACGTCAACTGAAGAACAATAAATATTCTTCTTAGTACTGCTGCTGCAGTCAGGGTATAACATACATAACCCATGGCAATTTTTGGAGTTGATAGACAAAACCCATGGAGATTTTGTTTTTTTCGGGGGATACAGAGTTCTAAAATCGGCCTAGGCGGTGCCTAGCCGAACTGTTTACGACTATAATCGGTGGTCCGATTAGACAGGCCCAGGCGTGCTGGTTAATCGGTCTAGGCGGGACTAGACGGGTCCAATTTTTTTTAAGAGGCCTATCCAAAATAAAAATATACTGGGATTACAGCCCAAGGACAAAACCCAATAATAGTTTCGCCCCAAGTCCACCCAAAATTTTAATTTCGGATTTAAGGAAAACTGGGCTAACATCCGCAATCTTCAATAATAATTTCGATTTGAGGACAAATCTTCATTAATAATTTCGGCTCAAGGACAAACCGGGCTGACGTCATCATATGTAAATTTGTATTTACATATGAGTAGAAATTTACACAGTTTTCTTTTACCTATATAAATTTAAATTTACATAGTATTTTACATATGTAGATATGTACAATTGTATTTACATATGACAATGTACATTTACAGCACTCTGCTTTTACAGAAGTGCATACAACATTTTTTTGTACTATTCAGTTTCACGCTAAACAACTATTTTAAGCATCTTGAAAAAAAGATCATCAGCATCTCCTTTCACCAAATGATGTTCTTTAAGGTGAGTCCAAAAGTTAAGTTTCATATCACTTACATCCTAGACCCGTTACTAAACAAAAAAAAGTTTTACAAACTATGTTCTCCAACCTTGTTACAGTGCTAGAGAATTCATCACAGTTCCAATAATACCTAATAATGTTGCACCTAGGGGTTAGGGAAACTCCGTATCAAAACTATTATAATGAAAATGCAGTCAACAATGGAAATTAATTATTCTAAAGCCTTTACCCATCGTGAAGTAACAAACTTAACTATTCATGTTGTACTTTCTTTCAAACAATTACTGGATTGATATATTGACAAAATTATTCCTTCGGAAGGGTAGTTACTATTTTACATATCACTGAAAGGGTGAGTGAGTGAGTCACGAGTGATCAGTTATTGCCAACCTAATCACATAAAAGAATTTATTTTGTAATATACTATTACAAAATCTAATCTGAATAGGGGTATGATCATAACCCGTGAGTTAACATAGAAGGGATTTACAATTAAACAGATTTATCCATTGGGAACAAAGTGATTATTAGGTACTCATAGAATCACTAATTATTCGGTAAAAAAACAAAGATCAATGGAAAACATCATTACATAAACTATAATTCTTTCGATTAAATGGGGTTAACAAACAACCACTATAAAGATTAGAATTGAAAGTTACCTATTTGAGAATTGGAGGTTACTTGTTTGAAGAAGGTTACGGAAGAAGAATACTTGAAAAAGAATGTTTTTTGGAGAATAGTTAGAACTTAGATTTTTTTTTTTTTTGGTGTGAAGAAAATGGGTGTTTTTTTTTTTTTGTGAAGAAAAGGAAAGTCGGGAAGTTTTGGAGATATAAATAAAGTTTGGAGGTTTTAGCGTGACACTCGCTAGAATGTTATGGAATGTTATAGATATGATGGTGGTTGATTAAGATTTGCCAAAGGAGGTATAGGCGCCGAAGGGAGGGTAAACTCAAATGAGGATAAGGAAATCATTGCATAATCTGTATGATTCCTTAATCCCAATAGCATTACCTCCTAATGTCTTATTAGCCTCTCGACTGTTTTGCATGTGATCTAATTCAAAAATTCAAAAAGGTTATTGACATCTGACAATGTACATTTTACATGTGAAAATTTAAATTTACACATTATTTTTTGCAATTGAAGAAGTTTATAAAATTATATTTACATAATTGTTTTGTGTAAATTTGTAAATCACATTGTTGACATCAGCTCGCGTTTCTTTCTTAAATTCGTAATTAAAATTTAGGGCGGACTTGGGGCGAAAATAATTGGAAAATTGGGCTCTCAGCCCAATTACTTGTAAAATATAAAGGCAGACTTAAAAAATTTAGTTACAAACCCAATTTGGAAAGATATGGAGAGGAAGAGTTAGAGAAATAGTGGAATATTTGATATTTTTATCCTTTTGTTTGTGTCAATTATGAAACGTGTTTGCATTGGAAATTGATATGCCTTTTGGTGTTCACTAACATGCATTTTAAGAAGTCTGTAAAGTTACATTTCTTCATTTTTCATACATATAAACACATTTACACAATTACACTATTCTATATCTTAAAATGTATTTTTCAAGTTCTATTAAAAATCTACATCATCTCCTATTAAAATGGAAATTCATTCCCTTATTAAAAAGGGAAATTTTAGCAATTCTAAATTAAAATAAGAATCATTTTTCTACTAAAACGACATACCGATTAAGTCAACTATAAAAAAGGGATCCCTCCCCCAATTAAAACGGGATTTTAAAGCACAATTAAAACAATTTGTTAGGAAATTCAAACGTTTCAATTAAAATGGGATTTTATTCCAATTCAAACATAAGATTTGTCACGAAATTATTATATGTTATTAGACAAGTTTTCAAAAGAGCCGGTGCGTATGCACGGGCCTGCTTTCTAGTATATATATAATAAATAAATAAATAAAGCCGCCTAACTCGTCTACGCGCAGCCTAGAAACTCTCCCACCGTCCCAACTACCGCCTAGCGTCTTTAGAACACCGTGGGGTGGTATTTATCAAACAGATAATGAAGGTGGTGGTAGCAAGTGACATCCATTTTTTTTTTATTCAAACTCTTCTTGGTGGTTGCTCTGATACGGGAAATAGAGATACATGGAACAATTAGGTTCAATTTCAAGTGAGAGAGTGACCCCTTTATATAGTGTTGTGTAGTTGGTATTTAGTCCCACATTGAACAACTAGGAATCTCGTGTCATGTTCACTCCTTATTTAAGAGAGTGAGCTCTATGCAATTGTTCGCCTTGCTTAAATAAATATGTCTTAGTAGTTTTATACTAGTAAACAATGGCACAATGCTATTACAGTTTTGGGAAGGAAAGTACCAATGGCCTACATGAGAACCTTTCAATGTAATTGACAAAGTAGTACGACATAGTAGCATGATTTCTTGGGCGTTACAGTAGTGAACTTTAACCTTTTTTAACTTACTATTTAGTGCTAATTTTATTCAAAAGACCCAATCTTGAGGACTGCATTGAATTTCTTCTTTAACTAACTTCAATGCATACAGGCTGATTCTAGAACTTGAAACTATAGCAACACTGCAACAGGTAAACATAAAATGGGGCACAACTTACTGCATCAAGGCAGGCTTGAAGCTGTTTCGCCTCATAACTGTTTAAAGAAGATATCTTGGTTGATCCTGATAGTCCACTAGCCAACGCAATAACAGTATCATTAGTACTTGTATCACCATCAACCTGCAGCAATTACGTGTCTTATGAGGAACCTAGTTTTTGAACTAATGCCAACTTAAAGGTTCAAATATCTACTTATCCCACTATTTAGTAGGGTACACAATCGACGTAACATGGATGGATGGTGTGGGATCCACCCTCCATATAATCTCATGGCTACAATTTGTATTTTCAAGTTCGGCTGTAGCACAAATGTGCAATAAGTAATTGAAAAAGTACATGCTGATTACCTAAGTTAGTTACAAATCATAAGATGATTCAACATATTTGTTCGAACCTAGCAACGGCTGTGACTGGCAGGGTATGATGCCTGGCAATCCACCAGTATGCTTAAAATTTTCAACCATAACCATCAACATGTATTGCATCTGACAATAACTAAAGAATATTGACTAAGAGTGAGGCGACCAAAATATTAAGAAACAAATGAACTGCAAGAGTAATCTCTGTATGCATAAATTTTGATGTGCCTTGTTAGATCAATGTGGTAGACTTACATCATCCAAGTTAATACTGCTTAACCTATTGATAGAAGACAGTTGCATCAATATGCAATATCAGATTTGTCATTGGGAATCTAGAAATTATTGTACAATCAGGATATATTTTCCTTATGTCAACTTGTGCTGATGTATTTGTCTAAGTCTTTGCCCTACAGGTATCTAGGTGTGTTTGTGTGTGTGCTCAACGTGTCTCAGACATATGGTCCCTGTTATATACATGGATGTGCCTCCTATGAAGCACCGATACGTCCCTAAGGGTGAAGTATCCGTGTCCGACACAAATATGCCCCGATACGCGTCCGATACGTGTCGGATACGCGATTTGGAGTATCCAATTTTATAATTAATTTTTTAATTTCCGACACGTAGGGGACAATAATCTCACACATACAAGAATTTTTTTTGGAACTTCAACAAAAAAAAGTAAGTGAAATAAAATCCAAGTTAAGAAGAGATGCAAGAGAAGAAAGATGAAGTGAATCCAAGTTATACATGTAAGTTGCTGCTTAATGTGTTTGAATTGGTCATTTTATGAAGTAGAATTGCCATTTTAATTTTAATTTGGTGAAAAATGCTCAATCATATAATATTTATATATATATTATTTAAACGTGTCCATGACGTATCCGTGTCCTATATTTGTGAAAAATGCTGTGTCCGCGTATCCGTGTCGTGTCGTATCTGTGTCACGTATCGGTATCCGTGCTTCCTAGTGTGCCTCTCTCCATCAGCCTCACCTTTTGGACTAATATTCTGAGAGAGAGAAGAGGTATTGTATTGTATATCATTTTCCCCCAGGTGTTGTGTGAATTTTTTCCTCTTGTTAGACCCATGGTAATGTAGATTGAAGTGGCGGAAACAACACTTCATCAAGATCTAACCTTGCAAACCCTAAAAGTCTCACCTTTTATTGAATCTCACTAAATAATTCATAAACACAAAAACAATTACTAAAACCTTAACTACAAACCCTTATTTATATTAATTGACAACAAAACAAACCGATGAAAATATGTCACATGACAAATAATTAAATAAAATAAACCAACTAAAAAGGGCCTGCCTAATGCAACCCATGGGCTTGACTTGAACTCAATGTCTACATCATTCTTCCCAACTGAAAAAAAATCCGTCCTTGAATTTCTGATCAACAAAAACTTCAAGTAAAGAGAACCACGTCCACAAACTTTAGAAAATCGGCTTACACTCCAGCTGAAAGGAATCCGACCATGAATTTTTCCTTTATAGAAGTTTCCCTGACTAAAAATCAATAACCCACAACATGCTCTTACACAGATTATGAAAACAATAACCAGAAGATGTACTAAAAAATTTCGTACCAAAGGCTCGTCTTGAAAGCTTGTAACTTCACCAACATGTGTGACTTTCTTTAAGGAAATCCAAACCTGCAATCGTACTTATCTAAAAATCAAATCACTTCGTTTGTCAAAATAATTCACAAAATTTCCCCAAAATCGGATCTTTGCACTTATCAAAAAGAGACTCATCTTCATACTTATCAGAGATTGGTGGAGCGCCCAATAGGGGGGCTTCAACACCTGTCGGCAGCCGAGTGGCACCATCATTGAGGGGTACACCCTCACGTTCCTCATTGAGAGGAGGATCCCTGTTGGTGTTATCTTTTCTGCCAACTCTATTCTCTCCGTCATTTTCTGGATATATAGGCGTAAAAGAGTTCATAAGAGGGATTGAACCATCAACGTGAGATGCATCATCAGTATTAGCCACTGAACCATTATTCTGTGGTGGTGGAGGTGGTTATTGCACCTTTCTTTGGACTGGAAATCTTGCTTCCATCAGGTTCTGGAGCATCTGTGTCATGTTTTTCATGTTTTCTTCTAAACGAGACATGGGAGTATCCATAAAAGGAGGACGACCTCGAGTTGTTTTGTGATTCACCATAATAACAATAAAAAATGATTTTTTTCACATGACAATTTGCAGTGAATGGTCCCGTAAACAATATTTTATGCACAAATCTCTCAAAAATCAACCTGCTCCGATACCAAATAATGTATATTGAAGTGGTGGAAGCAACACTTAATTAAGATCTACACTTTGCAAACCCCTAAAAGTCTCACCTTTTATTGAATCTCACTAAATAATTCATAAACACAAAAACAACTACTGAAACCCTAACTACAAACCCTTATCTATACTAACTGACAACAAAACAAACCAATGAAAATATTTCATATGACAAATAACTAAATAAAATAAACGAACTAAAAGGGGCCCGCCCTAATGCAACCCATGGGTTTGACTTGAACTCTATGTCTACATGATGCAAACATGATGCAAGGACGCTGATAGATTATCAACAAAGACATGCATAATGACTAGAGTTTATCTTTTATTCTACTTCTATTTTAAATCCTTAGTTAATTAGAATTAGACTAGCTTCTATTTTAGTTTCCCAAGTTCTATTATGATTAGGATTTGTTAACTAGTTCTCTATATAAGCAGATGTAAACCTTAAGATTTTGAGACTTGATTTATTATTAGATTGAATTTATGAAATTCGTTTTTATTCATTAAACCCTAGTTTTGGATATTTTTATACATTGTGTATCTATTGTTCTTGCTTCCGCGACAAAGATACATCAAATTGTATCGATTTTTAGGTTTTTTCTGGTTTTGCTCGTCATGGCCACTCAACGAAGAGGACGGGGACCACAAATGATGAATTCAAGATTGGTTCGTGTTGTTGAAAGAATTGCAAGCAAATTCGACCGATTTGCGACATAAAAAGATTTTGATGAAGCTCGTGCGACTTTCAACCCAAACACACCATTGGCGTTGTGGGCCGGATTCGGTGGGTGGACGATGACCCCAAGATTCGCACCACCGGTTCGAAGTTGAGTTAGTTGTTGCAGCCCCAAAATATTTCAATCGAATCGAATGCACCCGCATGAGAACTTTCCACATCCATCTTCCATTGAAAGCGATAAAGAATCGCATGTAGCTTCAAACACTAAATCACCATCTTCTCAATTGGATCGATTGGGACGACTATTGTTGATGGAAGTGGTCGATTTTGAATCCATTTGATCGATCGGGTCGATTTCCTCGTCTGATTTGGCCTTCCGAGTCAAGATCGCAGACGCGAATCACACAATTCGAGTTCCCATGTTGATCCAACTTTTCAGCATAAAGATTTTGCTCGAAATTTATTATGATGCGGATCTCGATGCAAATCGCGATAAGCTATCGTCGAAATCTGGGGCCGGCGTGGTCAAAGGCATATTGATGCTTCATTAGAATTTCGATCGGCCAAAGAGGCGATCCTATTTGCCTAATTTGGTCGGGCAAACTAATGCTCCTTGGGGCTACAATAATGCGGGCCCATGGAAGACCTCATGATACTTCGGGGCTACAAATTATATTCAAATCCAACATAATACTAGGCACGCCTGAAGAAGAACAACATTCACTGGCGACCGGGGTGCACCCCATTCGAAGTTGATTCGCCAAATACCGAAGCCGATACATCGGTTAGCACAAACTTTTGATCCTCGGACCTTTGATTCTCCATCTAGTCCTTTCTCCACTAATAACCCAAACCTTAATCAAAGCGTGGGCATCAACAAAATGTGCACCATAATACTGGTAATTTTGATATTAATCGTTTATTCGCATTTTAGAGAAGAATCGGATGGGTGATATTAAATTAGGCGTGCACGAATTTAATGGAAAATTGCGACCTAATGCTTTTGTCATTTGGTTAAATAAGATTGAAAAAGTTTTTGATTATAAATTTTTGAGGATCCTAAGTGTGTTAAATTAGTTGCGACTAAATTAACGGGCTATGCACTTGTTTGGTGGGATGAACTTCAATTGACTCGTGCTAAATTAGGTTACAATAAGATTACTATATGGGATAAGATCTTGTAGAGTTGAAAAAGAATTTATTCCTCATGACTATGAAAGGGATTTATTCATGCGCCTCCAAAACTTGAAACAACGGCTTCAAAGTGTGGTCGGGTATCTTGAGGAGTTTCTTTTTTGTTGTGCACGGGCTGATTTATGCGAATCCGTCGATCAAAAATTGGAAGTTATTTGAATGGGTTGCGAAAACCACTTCGAGAGGCATTAGCTTTCAAAGATGTTTATGATATGTCCGATGCTATTAAATATGCTCTCATTTCATCCCGCCATTCTTGCTAGTGCCACTTCTACCCATGTTCGCCGTCATCCAAACCTCCTCCTACCCGAGTGGGTCCAATCACATGCTATGAGTGTAAGGAAATTGGACATATTAAGTAGTGGATGGCCCTAAACGCATGGCGTGGGTTTAACACGGGATGAAAAAAATCTCAACCATCCCAGGAAGAAGGCGTCACCGAGATTGATGACTTTTAACTTATCGCAGATTATGGTTGTCCCCAATTGATTGTTAAATGGATTCTTTAATTACTCCGGTTGTTAAGCATGATCCTACGTCATGGCCCGTCATAATATCTTCCGTACTTCATTTGCGCTTGAATGGCATGTTATGTAATGTTATCATTGGCCGGTTTCGGTGATAATATTGTTTCTAACGATATGGTGGACAAAATTTGAAACTTCGAGGGATGAGCCACATCCCCGAACCTTACACTTTTTCTTGGTTACGGGATGGTGCCACGATCAAAGGTTACTTCGCCGTTGTCTAGTTTCGTTCTCCATTGGTCCTAAATACAAGGATGATGTTTGGTGTTACATTTGCACCCATGGACGATGCCATGCCACTTGTTACTTGGTCGTCCCCTAGCGGTATGATCTCCTTGTTATTCATGGGCGTGAGAACACTTATACTTTCACTTCTAGTGGCGAGAAAATTGTTTTGGCACCACTAACTCCATTTCGCCCACCATTCCCGGTGAAACCGGGTTTTCTCGGACGTCATTGCGGTATGTTTCTTGCTCTTCTTTGCGTCATTTCTTGCAAACCCTACTACTATACCACGTATTTACAACCAATGCTAGATTCATATTCGATGTTTTTTGAGCACGCTAATGGAGGATTGCCCACTTTACGAGATATCCAACATGCTATTGATCTTATTCACGGAGCTCCCCTCCTAACTTACCACATTATCGCATGGCTCCTTCCGAACACGCCGAAGTTACTGGAGGCAAGTTCTTGAATTATTAGCTAAAGGGATTTGTTAGAAGTATGTCCCTTGTCAGGTCGCCGACTTTACTTACTCCTAAGAAAGATGGGAGTTGGAGGATGTGTGTTGATAGCGGGGCTATTAACAAAATTGGAAATATCGTTTTCCCATTCCACGCCTTGAGGATATGCTTGATTCATTGCATGGTGCTAAGGTGTTTCCCAAGCTTGATTTTGCGATCTGGATTTCATCACATTCAGTATCCGCCTTTGGAGATGAATGGAAACCGCCTTTAAAAACAAAAGGCGGTTTATATGAGTGGTTGGTCATGCCGCCCGGTCTTTCTAATGCTCATTCTACCTTCATGCGTCTTATGATTTCGGGTTTTGAAGCCTTATATGAATAAATTTTGTGTTGTCTACTTTGATGATATTTTGATTTACAATTCTTCTGAGTCTGAACATATCAAGCATATTGAGATTCTTTTGGGTGTTTTGCGTACTGAGAAGTTTTATTTACAACTCAAGAAATGTTCTTTCATGGTTGACTCTGTGGTATTTTTGGGTTTCGTGGTTTCTGGCGATGGTATTCATGTTGATGATTCCAAAGTCCGGGCTATTATTAGTGGCTTTGTTCGCCTACGATGACTTCGGGTTAAGTAGTTTGCATGGAGACTATCACTTATCCCGATGAGATGTCAAGTTTACTAGCTATTTTGGAAAACATTATGGAAGCTTTTTAAAAGTAAGCTCCAATTTTTCTGACGCTTCCCACCGGTGATGGGCGATCGAGGTTGTAAATCGTAGTTTGGGTGACCTATTGAGGTGTTTGATTGATGATAATCCCAAATCTTGGGAACCTGTGCGAGAGTTTGCTTATAATAACTCGTCAACCGTTCTGTGCCTTTCTCCTTTCATGATTGTGATTGGAATAACTCCCTCTTCGTTCTTGATCTTGCTCTTATTCCATCGATTTGTTCCGTTTGTGCATCTGCAGAGGAATTTGCTTCGGATTCACCTTATTCATGAGGGATGTCAAAGCGTTTGGAGAAATCGTATGTCATGTACAAGACTAATGCGGAACAAACCTGGCTTGGTGACTTTCGAGGTTGGTGATTTGGTGATGGTTTATTTGAGAAAGAACGTCGGCCTTCATCTCACAAGTTGATGATGCGACGATTTGGCTCATTCCATTGTCGCCGTCATGGAGAAAATGCTTATGAATTGGACCTCCCTCCGAGATCGATATATCGCGACTCATAATGTAGCGGATCTCACTCCTTTTGTTGGCAATAGCCACGTAGATCATAAAACTTCTGGTCGGATTGAAACCGCTGTCATTGATGTTTCTACTACTACGACTTCGCCGGGGGTACTTATGATCGTTATTTGGTGAAGTGGTGTGACCGTCCATTCTCGGAAAATTCATGGATTTCGATGCTACATTTCAACTCATGGATCTACTTTCTACCGGAAGTACAAGGACTTAATCTCGAGGACGAGCTCTTCTACCAGTGGGGGGATTGATGCGAGGGGCCTTTAATAGATTATCATGTGCACATCACATGCATAATGCTTCTGACTAGAGTTTATCTTTTATTCTACTTCTATTTTAAATCCTTAGTTAATTAGAATTAGACTAGCTTCTATTTTAGTTTCCCAAGTTCTATTATGATTAGGATTTGTTACCTAGTTCTCTATATAAGCAGATGTAAACCTTAAGATTTTGAGACTTGATTTATTATTAGATTGAATTTATGAAATTCGTTTTTATTCATTAAACCCTAGTTTTGGGTATTTTTATACATTGTGTATCTATTGTTCTTGCTTCCGCGACAAAGATACATCACTACATCACATGGACTCTTCGATGTACATTGTTTTGCCTCTCTACATTAGATCACACTTCTGCAGTAAAGTGTTTTTTAACAGAACTGTTTGTTTCTTAACTTAATGGAACTCTAAAAACCTATAGGATATCGAAATAACAGTATTATAGCAAGCACCAAGTCTACTAATTATGAAATATTCTTCAAGGAAATGAACAAGCAACTACCATGCAGACATTTCAAGTACTACATGTAATCAGATAGGATGGTTAGAAAAAAGATATGATACACTAAAAGAATATGGAGTATTTTCAATGGCTAGGAAAAGAATGGCATAATGGTCAGGGTTCAATAAAGCGTTGCAATTAATTATGATTGTGGCATGTTAAGCGAAATTTACTAGTCCCAGACCCACCTGGAATTGTCATAAATATGGACAATACAGCAAAACATAGCAGAAAACAACAATTCATATTGGATAGATGCACGTTTTATACACACTGGTAACATATATAGATCGAATAAACAGCACCAAACTACAGTTCAAAGGTTGAATTAGACTCACGTTCACACTCATAATGCACTGAAAAATACTACATAGTTTGACAGTAGAGCTCGAGAAGAAGATAATTAACACTCAACTATTTTCAATAGCTTTCATTATTGACAGATCGAGATAGACAATTAGGTCCAGAATATAATGGGTTACTAATTTTTAGAATCAAACTAAGCTACGCAATTCGAAAACTCCGACTCACAGTAATTTGGTTGAAACTCCGGTTTGCCGCTGTCAGCAGCATTTTTCTCCATACATCACTGGTAACCAGTGCATCAGTCGTTATCACCTGGAACATTTTGTTATTAGATCTACAACTTCAAGATTACATAGAGGGAATAATGCAAGAGGGAAGACTGCAAAATACGTACACCAAGAAGTGTCGCCATATTTGGATGGATCATTCCAGAACCTTTGGCCATTCCCCCAACTCTTACTAAGGCACCTCCAACCTAAATATACAGTTTAAACTAGATAAATTAATCAACACTAAAATGACTCTACCATATAGGGAGTTGGGCAGCTAAAGTAAAGTATTTCTAGTTCATTGGAATGAACAGAATACAAGCTCCACAGAGGAAAAACTTAATTATCATTCTCACTTCAGTTAAAAATGAAAGAGTGAGCTTCTCTGTGTGGATGGAAATCATGTTCTAACAATATAAACTTTGCCAATCTTTACCAGTTTATTAGACTCTTTATCCATCCATCCATTTGACATATTCCAACCCTCGGTTACCCTATTGACGAAGTTGTGCTTCTCTTTCTTGCATATGAGATTGGAAGGTCAAGACTGTCAGATTGTTTGGCAAGTTTTCACAGCAGAGCTTGGGAGAGTATACTTTACGAATTCACCATTTAAAAGGGGATATTGAGGAATACGAGCCATTCAAAGATAAATATTAGTCAAGAAAAGAGTCTTCAGAAGATACAGAGTATGCATAAGTGTCTCATTTACAGCTTACAGATGATGAAACTGAACAAAACAAAGGATGATTCATTCGCCAAAACTTTTAAAAACTTTAGTTTGGCAATGACTTGTACACCAGTTCTGAAAGACATATAGAGGGGTGAACTGTAGTGGATACTCAAGGCCCTTCAATGGCATACAAGCCTAAAGCCTCAAGTATTTTGTTCATAAAAGATGTCAATGTGACTGAACTTAGTTTTGTCTCTATAAGTAGGTGCCGAATAAGATGGCCAACTCCTTAAACATGATAAAATTAGATCTATATACAGTCATTATATTCAAGACCCTGTCTTTTTGTAAAAGGATTGTGCATCTTATGTTTATAATTTAATTTAATAGAGATATTGGCTGATGGCACATACTTCACACTCGACAGCCACACTCTTGCTCACAAGGTCAGTTGTTGTAATTGCCACAGCTGCTGAGTCTCCCCTGCACACCGTCAATCAAATTTAAGTTCTATCTACAACAACTGAACCAAGGAACAAGTTTGCAAATTATTAATTGTTCAGCAAAAAACTTCGGACAACATGAATTTCTATAATGAATATAAAAATATCAGGATTCCAAGGCTAGGACTGAAAAAAAGAATCAGAAAAAAATCTTTGTATGGAGAGAGTAGGAGACAGATTTGAGATACCCATCGATAGTTGAGGAGAGTGAATCAATTAGCTTCGGAAGTGAGTGAAGAAGAGCCTCCTGTAAGGAAAACACAGACATGAATAAGATAAAGCTTAATAGAAAATTTACCAACAGACTCAACCAAAAAACATTTTTAAGAAACCACTTCTCGGGTCACTTAAGCAACGACGCACAAGCCATTGTCAGCATTTAAGGGAAACTTAGTTACATATATATACCATTGCCATGAGTACCTTTTTATTCTTTGACCAATTACACCAGTAGATTCAATCAAAACCTCTTCTGAACGCAAGTGGAGAAGCTACAGCATCAGAAACCCCAGTATGAAGGACACTTTGAGAGTTATTAACAAATATGTATGTCCCAAAAGTGAATACCTTAGCAACAGAGGTTGCACATTCTATAACATCCTGGTATCCTGCATCGCCCTGAAACAAGTTGAAACAATCCAAAAGCCACATAACAGTCAATACCTTAAATTTTATGCAACTCATCCAGAATGTAGTTAAGATCATAAATGAAAGAATATGTGTCTTTGACATCACACTACCAAGCAACATAACAAATGTGCTCACCGTGGCTGCATTAGCTTGACCAGCATTTATCAACACTGCCCGAGCCTGGAAGATATAAAAAAATATAAGATTATACAAACGCCGTACTAAGATAGAAATGTAAGCCTATGTCTAGAGAGAGAGAGATCAAATCCGTCATGGCATTAGCAAGATTAATAATGTCTAACAAAGTTAGAAAGCAAAATCACATCTTATTGTGGACTTGTCATTCATAATATGCATGCTGTGTGCAGTTCAAAATATAGGGCTGTTTGTATAAAAGGCTTACGCCTCAAGGCATTAGTGAAGTCCCTTATTTATTTTTTCTAAGCCTCGATGCTTACACTGTTGTGAAAATCCATTAAACAGTTATGAAACAAAAAAAATTCTATTTAGTTATAGATGTAAAACTTTAGCTAACATAAGTTGATTCTAAGTTTTTATTAGCAAATTTGTCATCTTCAAGCTACTTGTTTACCGTATGTTTGAAGCTACTATATACAAAAGGCGGGGTAAAGAAAAAAGTATTGCATCATACAGTATTGCAATTATCTAACGTCTTTTTGCAGTAAATCACTGGTGCAGCTGCAACCACATTTGTAGTAAAAACCCCTGAAAACACACAATCGTAAATCGTGAGCATTTAAATATATGGAAACATGACAAAAAAAATGAAATCTCTCACCTGCAGCTATAGCATCAACATCACAAGTCACTAATGCAAGGTCGGGTTTCTCTCCTTTTGCACGCAGCCCACCGTACATACCCACGGCTTTAAACCCCTTTGCAGCAATCACTCCACCTGGCACCTATATATAGTTTTCACCTCATATTATTATTAAACAAAACTATAGAGAATAAAGAGTTGTAGAATTGTTATTACCTCCTTCCAAGGTCCTTGAGGGAGAAGAATTGGAGCAGCAGGGATGTACTTGGAAGATTGGTCTAAACTCGTCATAGAAGAAGAAGAAGAAGAAGCATAAACTTTGAAACTACACCGGGCCGAAAAATTGGAAAGGATTACCTTATTATTAAGGTCTACAACTCTGATACTAATGTGGTTGTGACTGATAGAGAGAGCCATTTTTTTAGTCACTGAAACAATAAATTTTATTTTATGTTACAACTTTAAATTAACACGCTGAAAACGGCTGAGTCATAAAAAGGCACGTTTGGTTTGTCACGTACCTTGTTTTCAGAAACTTATTCTCTCGTCTACAACTTGCGAGTGTTATTATGGAGAAAATAATAATTCTGACTTTTTGAATAATCTGAAACGGTAGTGGTTTTGGTTTTAAGTGGAAAATGGAAACTAAGGGTGTGTTTGTTATGATGGAAACACTATGGAAAAGAAAGGAAAATGAGAGTGGTTCATCTTTTCCATAGTTTTTAAGGCGTTTGTTTACCCATGGAAAGGAAATGGGCTTTTCCATATGGAAACAAATGGAAAAAGTTTTGTGTCATTAACTAACCCCTGAAAATTTTGTGGAAAGGAAAGTGAAAGTAAATAGATAGATAGGGACTTACTACTAATACACCCCACCCAACAATACAATTATTCCTTTTCATAGCTTTAACAAACAAACATGATTATTCATTTCCCGGTTTTTACTTTCCTTTCCCAGTTTTTACTTTCCTTTTCTCAGGTTTACTAAACACATACCATTTAAAATTATTTCCTTTCCATTCCATTCCATTCCATTAGTAGTGGACCACCCATTTTATTTCCTTTCATTTCCATGAGTTAAAATTTAACAAACACACCCTAATTTGAAATTTTTAATATACTAAGATATCTTTGGCATTGGCGATGGGGAGTGGCGGGCTGCTGGGGGAGAGAGAGAGTTGGGTGATGTAGGGGAGAGAGATGGGTGAAGAAGAAAGAAAGTATTTTGAAGAAAAAAAAAAAAAAAGAGAGAGAGAAGATGAGGACAAAGACTGACAGAAACCAACCAAGTTGGTTTTTGTCCGCCTTTCTGTCAAAATCGTTCGCTCCGCTCACTCGAATATAGGAGGAAACTGGAAAATGCAAAATAAGAGCAAGTCCAAAGGATATAGCACCCCAAATGACCGTTACAATGGGCTGCTAGAGGGATCCTAATAAGTATCCTAAATTTGGCTTGTGTGAAAACCCAACTAAGGGCCATTTGTTTTTTACTCTTATAAGACTTTGAAGTCTTATAACCTCTTATAAGATGTGGTCGAGTGATTTTGGACATTTTTTTTGTTTGTTTTTTAAGAGGTTCTAATTCTATAAGTACTAAAATTGGATCTACTTCAATTCTACAAGTCTTATAACTTGAAAAATGACTCAAACACCCCCGTCCATATACCCCTAGCCTCATTTTTCTCTTATTCTCTTTTCATTATCTTCTTCTCCAAATAACTCTACCACCGACTATCAGCACCACCACCACTACTACCACCATCATCACCACCACCACTACCACCACTATCATTACCTTCACTACCACTACCACTGTATTATTAAGACTATCACCACCACCACCACCACCGTGCTATTAAAACCACCACCACTTTTACTACTATTACCACCACCATCACTACCACCATACAATTAAGACTAATATCATCACTTCCACTACCACCACCACCACCACCACAACCACTACCACCGTACTATTGAGACTATCACCACCACCGTCATTGTGCTATTAAGACATCCACCGCTTCTACTACTACTACTACCACCACTACTGATAACCCGTAAAAACAGTTGAATCCTAAATATTAATGTTAACAACACTAATACGTAATCCTACCGTTCTTACGTTTAAATCAATTCTTCTTACTCTCAAAACATAATCATGCAATATAACGAGTAAGGATTCGTTCCACTCTTAAACCTTCAAGACTTAAATATAATTCAATTTATCAAACACAAGGAACAGTGAGAGTGATGTGTTTGGTGTTTGGTGTTTAAACTAAACTAATTATAAATTTAAGACAACTAAATCTAAATAAGAATTTAAGCAATAATATAAATTGAAAATGAAGAACTAATATTTTATTCTAAAAACTAAATAGGATTATAAACTAACTAATTGAATGTAAAAACTAATTAGATCTAGATCTACTTTTTCTAACCTAACCCTAGCTACCATTACAAGGAACTAGTTTTCTAAATAAAACTAGATAACTTAAGAACTAAGCTTTTCTTTGTTTTTATATGTTTTGGATCCAAAATCGTGCATGGGCTTGGAGCCATGTTTGGGCCGAAGAATCGGGCCCAAAACCTAATTCTTTTCAAATTCAAAAGGGCCTATTCAAAAGTGCAGTTGACTTCGACAGGCTTTTCATCCACTTTTCCTCTTCTGATTGGGCCAAGGCTTGGACCATTGGAAACTCTTTCCGAGCGGTCGTTTTGACATAAGGTAGGCCCAATTCTGAGGTCCGAGTCCAAAGATACGGAGGAAGTTCTATTGACTTTGTCTTGTTTTCGCCGCGTGGACTTTGACTTTTCATCTTTTGGCCATTTTTGAGGCTTTGTCTTCTTGGAAATTGGCCTTTAATCGAGAACTCCAAAGAAACTGACCTTTACTCCTTTATCTCGCTAAAGTGTGGCATTTCTGCACATAATGGACTTTGAAGCCCTGAATTGTATAAAACATGTAATCAGATAACTCTTACTTATTATTCACATAATCGGGTCTAAAAGCGATTGTTAAGGGGTTAAAACTACGGTTTTTGGGCTCTTATCAACCATTGTGCTATTAAAACTACCACCAGTTCTACCACCACCACCACCACTACCACCGTACTATTAAGACCAATATCATCACCTCCACTACTACTACCACCACCACCACTACCCAAAAATTTGAAAAAATATTTGTTTCCGACTCTTCGATCTTGAGGGTGACGACGACTCAACTCCCAAAAACCCATAAACAGTTTAAATATGCGGATAATTAAAAACCAATAAATTTTTTAACTTAAACAAAAGTCATCTTCATTGCAAAAATTCACAAATAAGATTAGGTTACAAATCTCTTTTCAATAACTCTTTAATTAAATTTACAAATAAAAATACAAATAACATTGTCTCAACTGAAAATTTATATCACCTCAAGGGAAAACAAAACATATCTTGAAATGCGACGTTAATGCAAACCACAAGCAGCAACCAACCTTCTTCAACACTAAACATGTCAAGACTTATCAACTATGTTCATTTAATGAACACACCCGATAAACAAACATGCAAATCGGGTCAGCATTATAAAAATGTTGGTGTGAGTAGCCCTAAAATAAAACATATACTTATATATATATATATATATATATAATCCATAAGGCAGTTAGTTCCTCCACTGAAGCGCCTTAATTTCCAACAACTAATACAACATTCTTAACTACAATAAGTAAGGTAGGTAGTTCCTCCACTGAGGCGCCTTAACCCCCCACTAACCACACAACAAACTATACGCATAATAAATAAGGCATGTAGTTCCTCCATCGAGGCGCCTTAGGTTCTAACTAAACAAATATCCAACCAAGCATATTATATCCGTACCGCATTTCATGCTCAATTACAGAGTGGGTCGTCTCTGCCCAAGTAATTAGTTTGACCCACCCCTCAACAAAGCCATATACAATCCTCTATCTAAAGATATATAGTTAACAAACATTTTACCATAATTATATTATTTAAGGCTTTCTTTGTGTATCCCTAAAATCACATCGTATCTCTTACCTAGTTTCTCTGGCTATCACAATCGCTTTCCAACGCCGAACATGTATATCCACATGTCTCCCCTTACATAATGAACCACTCGTATGCGTAACTACCCCGGCGGGATCTTTGCACATCGGTAACCCTCATACTGAAAAGTCATTATGTAAAATCATCGCCATTATTCGGCATAAAATATCGCGCATCTCGTTCTATTTTACGAACGGAATAATCAAGTCATTATTCGGCTACGCCAGAAGGGCCATTCAGATTTATTGAAACGCCAGAAGGGCCAATCACATTACTTACGCCAAAAGGGCCATTCAGATTCACTGAAACGCCAGAAGGGCCAATCATATCACATGAGTTGTAGTAGCTAGGTTCAGGATTTTCGTTACGTAATTTATTCAAGTGTCATACATTTATGACTCATAATAATTCCACTATATCACGTGCAGGTCAAATACATTATTGCACTAAGCCAAATATATTTAGAATTATCTCAATACATCTCAATACAACTTTTATTCTTTCACGTGCCAATATATTATTGTACTACGCCACAATCTCGTGGGAAATATCCACAAAATATCCACAAATAAAATAATAGTCTACTAGAATCTCAACGGATAAAATAATATATATATATATACATTTATTTATCCAAAACTATTGTATTTAATATATATATATCCCAATATATTATATAATGTCACAATTGCTTCAAAGATATCGCATAACATTTTTGTAGCGTTTTAGGAATATTATATCTCCTAAAGTTTCTATCTCGTCACGTGTCAAAAATACACAACCTCAACGTCAAATCTATATTAAATACTGACAAACAAGTTTACACAAGCTTCCACAATATTTTAGCATTTGATTTGTCCATACAATTTACAACATAAAATGTAGCACAATTAACAGTCCACAGTCCACAATCAAATCCCCAAAAATCTAAAGTCTATGAATCTAAGCCCGTATGTAGTTTAATACTCATAAAAACATATATATCTAAGTCTTATTATCATAATTCTCCTTTGGTTACGTGCCAATCTTATATAGGTTTTACACACTACCCACGTCAAATCTTAATTAGATAATGACAAACAATGTTATATAATTTTCGACAATATTTTATTATTACAATTGTCCATAAAATCAAATATGTGGAAATCTGAAAAAGTCAACATTTCACAATCAACGGTCAAAGTCATAGTCGAAAGTCAACACGTCATTGTCAAAATCAAACTGTCGTTTCTATGTTCAACAGGTTCAGGGTCGTAGCCATGGTTCATGGCTAAAGGCAAAAGTGCATGGCTCATATCATGGCTAAAGTCATGGTTAGGGTCATTGTTCAGCCCCAACTAGCCAAGCCTATGACTCAACCAAAGGTTCAAATAATATTAGTCAGATCCAACATAAAAACCAAACTAGAAACCGGCCCAACAATAAATTTAGCCCAACTAGAAATATCTAGAGGGAACAGATCCACTTAAAACAATAATGGCCCAGCCCACAAAAATAAAAGAGAACCAGTCCATGTACACAAAAATTATAACATGCCCCAACCAAAAGATTAATATTGGCCCATAAATAAACAAAATAGAATCGGCCCAAAGGAAAACCAACTAAGGCCCAACTAACACAACTAAACTGGGCCCAAAGAAACAAAATAGAACTGGCCCAACCAACTTAAACTTGCTAAGGCCCAAGGCCCAACCCCCAACAGTTCATCTTCTCCAGGCTTCTTCCTCCACCACTAGCCCCAAATTTCGGCCACCCTAATCTCCACTCGCCACCCAAAAACAACCAACCAAAATTGGTTAGGGGGAAAAACCCCACAACATTAACAAAACCAAAACCCTCAAATCATTCAATCCATATATTCTTCAAAACTAGATCTAGAATTTTCCGACCGCCATTAATGGATTCTACAACCTCCGACAGTCCCCCACCAAATACCAACATTCAAACATACCTCAACAACCAACCAAATCACAGTTTGAATTATGTTACTGGAGGACGTCTGGGCGTGCTGCCATTAATGGACCTTCTAGCTTTCAATTAACACTCTCCAGCACTCACTCAAACCCCTCCCCACGAATCTACAACCTATCATCAGTCCACAACCAAACAAAAACGACAATGACAGTTACATAAAATTTGGACAGGCGATTCCTTGGTGCCGCCATGAATACATTTACAAAGCTCTGACAGAGCTTCGACAGCACCATCCACTGCTTCTAAACTCGGCATCAACCAACGAGATTTAATATATAAACAGTGTTCAATAATCTACAACAGTTCCAACCCGTATACAGATCAACGGTTTGTTTTGGCTCGCCGTCATTAACGGCTTCCAAGCTTAAGCTTCGAAAGTTCAAATACAAATCCGATATTTAACGAAGTTTAATAATACGACAGTCACGACGTCGAATAAAACATGATAATGAGCAGTATCAATAGGCCGAAACCTTAGACATAGAAAAATGTACACGGAAAACTATAGATTCGGTGAAATAGCAAAAATAGCTACTCACATTTATTAACAACTCCACGAATCCCTCGTAGTCCGAATCGTCACGCTCCACCCTCCAGCAATCCAGCTTTTATCTCTGCCTCCATTTTTATTATTTTATTATCTCAAACCCTATTCTCTAGAACAATGTGATTATATACTTGGGTTTGAAACCCAAGCCCAACATAGACTCGGGCCCAGAAATCAGGCCCACATATCCTAAATCCAATCCAACAAATTTTATATAAATAAATAAATAAATTAATTAATAAATAATTACATATTTTAAATACGGGCGTTACAACCACCGCACTATTAAGACTATCACCACCACCGCCACTGTGTTATTAAGATATCCACCGCTTCTACTACTACTATCACTACCACCACCACCGTGCTATTAAAACCACCACAACTTCTACTACTACTACCACCACCATTACTACCACCGTTCTATTAAGACCAATATCATCACCTCTACTACCACCACCACAGTACTATTAAGACTATCACCACCGCCGCCACCGTGCTATTAAAACATCCACCACTTCTACTACTACTACCACCATCACCACCGTGCTATTAAGACCAATATTATCACCTCCACTACTACCACCACTGTGTTATTAAGACCACTACCACCACCGCCAATTAAGGTAGTTTTCTAAAATCGATATTCTAATTATCAAAATTGATTTGAAATTGAAAATCAAACTATACGCTTGTTTCAAATTAATCTATTCAAGTTAAATGTGATGTAAAGTAGGGTTATATTTGTCAAATAACCATCTATAAGATGTCATATATTTGTTTTTTCTATTTTTACAAGTACTTGTAAGAGGAACTTAAAATGAAAAATAAACCACTTTATAAGACCCTCTTATAACACATGATCTTATAAGACCCTCTTATAACTTAACCCAAAAAAACAAATAGCCCCTAAATTTGTGCCTTGTCGAGTAGCTCCTAAAATTAGGTTCCAAAAGACGGAATTGTAACACACCTCGACAGAGTTTTGCTGTCTATAACTATTCACTTTAGAGCATTCCATGCAAGCAACTTTGAGAAGAAATAGCAACTTGTCACCCTTACCAGCCAAAAACAATTGCGAAATGCAAGGGTGACAAGAGGGAATAGTTTTTCACTAAGTTACAATGGGGATGTAGTTACCGACTTGTGATCTTTGGATGGAATTTTTCATTCTGTATCGGGTGTTTTTTCGATTTTTTGACAGGATGTTTCATTTCGTCGGGCGTGTTTTTTTTTCGATATTTTTTTATTTTTTATATTTAAACGGAATAAAACATTCCGTCGGAATTTTAAAGTAATTTTTGCATTAGACAATCCCTAATAGTTTCTCACCAAGACCGTAATTATGATGAGAAATAGTCTTATGTGGTGCCTATGTGGAGGTAACAAGTTGGTGCTTGCATTGAAAATGATCTTAGTGACACACGGACGACATAAATTGTGCCGTCTGTCTTCTTGAATTAACCCGGCCAAAAAACGCTTATTGAAACGGTCTGGCATACCAAATTTGGCTTGTATGCTATAAATGCTAAATTACTGAAGTTGCACCCATTTAACATGCCCTCCTAGTAAGTCTCACTCGAGAGTCAAATTTGTCATACCCAATACTTGAAAATTTGTTTCAATTTCTAACTGCTAAATAGATACGGACGACACAAACCCTCGAAACACAGCATGGGCAGTGAAATATCAAAACAACTGGCGCTGATATATGGTTCTGATTGACCTGATTTCAAGCGATATCGTCTATGGACTCGAAAAAGGCGAAATAAACCCAAAAGCTCTTCTCTTGCCCCGGGCATTCAGGGTTTTGTGTAACATAAAAAAGAATGTTATCTATAGACGGCACGAGAATGATATCATCCCAACGGAAGATAGCGAATGGGGATGTAATCATAGTATACGAACGGCACGATACAATGAAAGCAATTAAAGTAAGTGAGGGTTCAGAGTTACAAAACAGGTTCGGGGTATTTAAACATGGTGACTGGATAGGGAAAACATATGGGTCCAAAGTGTTAAGTAACAAAGGTGGATTTATTTACTTATTAGCTCCAACGCCAGAGTTGTGGACACTGGTTTTAAGTCATAGGACACAGATTTTGTACATTGCTGATATTAGTTTTGTGGTTTCCTTCTTGGAAGTTGTCCCTGGTTGTGTGCTTCTTGAATCTGGGACTGGTAGTGGTTCACTTACTACTTCTTTGGCTAGAGCTGTTTCCCCGACTGGTCATGTTTATACTTTTGATTTTCATGAACAAAGAGCTGCATCGGCTAGGTAAGGTGTCAATATGTTTCTATCATTGTTCATTGTTGTATGCTTTGTGATTTTGATTACTCTATTTCTTATTTATTAAGAGCTCCACATGTTGTATAATTGTCAATATGATTTTAGCCTATAAATGAGGGTTGGAACAATTCTCACGAATCATATTCCTGTAAGTCAAACACACCCTCAGATTTGAGTTGGAAGAGCTGGAGAAGAGAAGACAATGATGTATCTCGGCCTTTTGTTGGATATCCAACTACAAAATGATAATGTCGTATTTCTGCAAAACATGGAAATCTAACAGCCAATCATACATCTCAAAAATAACGTCTACTCAAGATCTTAAACCAAACAAACCAGTTTTCATCATGGAGCTCAAAACTACTCATCATCATCATCATGTCTTCTCTTCACTTCAACAAATCTCCAAAACAACAACCCTTTCTCCACACACTCAACTACTTTACCACTTAAAAAACATTCCATCCCTCTCTTCATACCAACAAACTGAGGTTTCGTGGCATTCAAGCAACTGTGAAAGCCACTTCATTAGAACAACCAGGAGGAAAAATGGTAGTGGAATTAGTTGGAGTTTTTAATGAGTTGTCAGAAAGGATGAATATGGTTTCGACTAGTTCGTCTCGTCTACTTTTTAAGGCACTTAAATTGTCCATTCCTGTTTTACAAGCCTTGCCTTTGACTAGTGATGGTCGTTCTCCACTTACTAAAGCTTTTTCTGTGGCTCTTGTTCTTACTGATCTTCAAGTATGGATTTATAGCTAATCGGTTTTTTTAAGGTTGTGGTAGCTTTATTTTTTGAATTAATATGCTATCTGTCCATGTATATATAGTTGATGTAATTGGTTGACAAATATATCAATTAATTTGATCAAAATTGTTTGCTGTAACGCGATGTTTTGAGTCGGGGCTAAGTTGTGGAGTTTGTTAGGATAATTGATAAGGTAAATTTCATGGTTGTAGTGGGAGTTTGACTTTAAGGAGGGGAAACAAATTTACTGAAATTACATATGTTCAGATACCCTTTTCTAGACAAGGGTTTCAAAGACACAACTGTTATAACAGAATCATAACCGACTCAACAAACTCTAACAAACCCAGTGACTTGTAACTGAATTAGGAGGGGTTCTTCAATCCAGCCAGCTGGTCTTTAGAGGGCACAAGCTTGATTTGAAGAGCGTGATTGGTGACAAGATCTTGCACAAAATCTAGTAGAACTTGTTTACTGCGTGTATGAAATATAGATTTGATGCTGAAGCAATTGTGTTATAATGATTTTATAGCTATTCAAGTTTAAGTATGATTCTGGCGAATCAAAATGCATTGCCTCTGTATAAAATATGGAGTTGTCATGTCATAATTGCCAATCTTCATTATCAAGTATTGTGGTTAAGATACAGAAGTATACTTTAGTCATAAATGGGTCTGAAGCTAAGTTACATTGACATGGACACATGTGTCCATATCTGACACGGATACAGAGTGTCTGACACGGCGAAATATCAAAAACTAAGGTATATCACACAATATGTGTCTGTGTGTGTCCGATATGGACACGTGGATACGTATCCGACACAGATTATTTTTGAAATATGGTGTGTCCATGTAACATAGGTCTGAAGAAATAGGAGGGCGATTAAAAAAAGCGATTGCTACAGTAAGGCGAACCCTTGCCTTTGTACATTCTTATGGCTGCTCTGGCAGCCTCGACTGAGCTTGGAGGGGCTCCGGTGAGCCTCAGACAACCCTCCAGACCCTCTTTTGCCGCTGCTGTGCGAGGTGCAGCTGCTCCTTCTCTTGATGATTTCCTTGTGGAACCGAGGTTTGAAACCAAAGAGCGATATCCTGCTATATCCTTCTCTCCTTTTTCTCAAAGAGGGATATCCTGCTAGGGCGAAACATGTCTTCGATAAAACATTGATCATGAAGCTCTCTAATGGAAAAAGGCCATCTGTTAAGGAAATTAGAGATCTCTTGTCAAATACTCGGGGTTTACAATCGGGAGTGGTTGTTGGCATTGTTGACCCAAGACACAATAATGTTGAAATTTAATTCAAAATCTGATGTTATTAAAACCTTGTCTCATGAATCTGAAAAGATCAAGGGTTTCTACTATAAGATTTTTAGGTGGTCTCCATCTTTTGAACCACCCCATTTTTGCTCCAGTATGGATTCAGATGAAGCATTTGCCATTCCATATGTTTCTACCAGGTTTTTTTGAAGAGCATCACTAGTTCTATTGGAACATATCTAAGAGTTGATAATGCTACAACAACAATGACAAATCCAAGTAGGGATAGGGTGTGTGTAGAAGTTGATCTTACAAAAGCACTTCCTGATAAGGTTTGGTTGGGTAGGCCAACAGTCGCTGGTAGATGGAAGAAGGTGGAGTAGGAAAACCTTCCTCTATTCTTCAAGCATTGCACTTTACAGGGTCATGACGAGAGTACTTTCCGAAAGCTCAATCCCGTTCAATTGAATACTCAAAATGGTATAGAAGGGGGAGTTGAACAAGTTCAGTTGAATAAGAGGGTTGAACGGCAACACAGAACTGTTCAAGAGGCATCCTCGTAGGGAAAAGAATACTAATGGTTGTGTTTGTGATAATGGTGGTGTTCGTGATGACAGTGTTAACAAGGAAGCGCCCACAAACGAAGTCTGGGATTTAATAGGTGCAGTTGCATGGGCAATGGAATTGAGAATCCGAATAATACTGCACCTAATGGTATTCCTATTAGCAATGCTTTCCAAGCCTTAACTGATCGTGATATGAATCCCATTTTGCCGAGCAATAATAATGTTAATGACAATAACTCAAGAGTATATGTGGAAATAGGGTGGACAGTAATGTGGAAAGTGATGGAGGTTAATGATATCGGCATGGTGGATCTCACAGCAAACGTGGTTATGGAAACACAAGTTAATGATGCTGTCATGGACTCATTAAATGAGAATGCTGACAATCTTTCACAGCACAGTTCTTCTAAGTTGTCGGAAGTTAATGAAAGTAGTGAAAGGCAGGATAAAGAGCAGACTACTAGAGATGCATGTATCAGTAACATTGTGGAATCTTGGGTACAAATTGCAAATTTACACAATGTGACAAATGAGGAAGCTATTTCCTAAGAACTAGAAAATCAAGCGCAGATTGCTAATAGTAATAATGGAGATGCTGGCAGGATAAATAGTGCATTCTATTCGGGTAATGATGGTGCTGAAAACATTCATAGTTCAGATGCAATGTCCAGTGATAATTACAGTTCAGGCCCTACTGATTTAGAGGAAATGGATAAGGGTTATGTGACGTAAAATGAGAATCCAACAATTGCTGTGATGAAGAAAGCGAAAAAAAAAAAAACACTCTAAAGAGGGCGGATGCTCCTTCCACAAGAGGTCATTTGGCCAAGCCAACTGCTCAAAATCCTGATTTTATTTATGGATTGTAAAACACTTGTATGGAGTGCAAGAGGGATAAAAAAATAGAAAAACACTGAGATACTTGAAAAGTATTGTTAGCATGGACTCAGTGAAGATTGTAGCTATTTTGGAACCTTTTATTCATCATGATGATGCCGGTGATATTGCTAGAAAAATTGATTTCCAAAATTTTCTGCATAATGGCAATATTGATGGCAAAGTCTGGATTTTTTGGAGGGATCCAGTTAATTTGTCTCTCTTTGGAAGAACTAATCAGATTATCTCTTGTATGATTAACGTGGCGGGTGCTCCTTCAGCAATTCTTTCTGTGGTGTATGCAAAATGTTTACTTGATCAGCGTAGACCTTTATGGGATGAAATGAAAGAAATTGCAGATATTGAAAGAGATGGTTGGGTGCATAGTAGGTGGTTTTAATGTTGTCAGGTCTGCCTCTGAGAAAGTAGGGCCTAGGGGGTCTGCCTAGTAGTCATGGTGCTGTGCAAGATTTTGAAAGTAGGTATCAATGAATGTGGCTTGCTCGAAATTCCTTTTCAGGGTTTAAAGTTTACTTGGTGCAATGAAAGGGGTGGTGGTAGGCGTATCTGGGCTAGGTTGGATAGAGTTTTTATGAACTCGGGATGGCTTACTCGTTTTCCATTGATGAAGATAGATCATTTGGCAAGGAACTGAAGGAAGGCATCGGATCATTGCCCTTTATTACTTTCCTTTGGATAGTTAGGTTATGCTGGCCCTCGACCGTTTTGTTTCCAAAGGATGTGGATCGAGCAGTCTGAATTTTTTAATTTTGACAGAGCAGTTTGGTTGCAAGGCAATCTGGGTGATGGTATGACAAGTCTGACTTTAAAGATTAAGACATTGAAATCAGTTCTCAAAGGATGGATTAAATTGGTGTTTGGAAATATTTTTCAAAATATTCACTGTTTGGAAGATAGAATTACTACATCTTTGGAAGACTCGCTTCAAGATAGATGGGATGTATCCCTGGCTGAGGAACTAAAGAATGTAAAGATTGAGCGTGAACAAGTTCTCTTACAAGAGGAACTTTATTGGCTGCAAAAATCTAATGTGAAATGGCTGCAACGCCTGCAAGACAGGCAATCAAATACCAAGTTCTTTCATGCTTCAGTAAAGGCCAAGAGAAGCAACTCAATGATCCAGAATTTTCAGTTGCCTGATGGGACAATAACTTCCAATGTTGCTCAAATTCACACAGCTGCAATTCCTTACTATGAAAGTTTATTATGCTTTACTGAGGCGGAGGAGAACCCTACTTTGTTTGAATGTATCCCAAGTCTTGTTACTGATGCCGACAACAGTTCTATTTTGGCCCCTCTGACAATCAATGAAGTGAAAGGATCAGTCTTTAGCATTCCAAAAGATTGTTCACTGGGTCCAGATGGAATTTCTTCAGCGTTTTTTAGGGTTGTTGGAACATTGTAGCACATGATATATGGAGGGCATCCATTGAATTTCTTGAAGGGAAACCTTTAGCTAATTTTTATGCGTCATCCTTTATTGTCATGACTCCTAGGGTTGATGTTCCTGTTGGTTTTGGTGACTGACTACCGATCGATCAGTTATGTTCAGTTGCTTACAAAATGGTTAGAAGGATTTTAACTAATTGGTTGAGTAAGATCCTTCCCAAACTGGTTTCTAGAGAGCAAGGGGCATTTGTCAAAGGGAATGATATCAGTAATAGTATTTCTTAACTCAAGAATTGATGCAAGAATTACCAAGGAAGAAGGTTAGGGGCAGCAACATAGTTATTAAACTGGACATTACTAAGGCTTACGATTGCGTCGATTGGGGTTTTCTTCGACGGGTTCTACAGAAGTTTGGGTTTGCTGACAATGTTATGCAACTTATTTCAAATTGTGTGGAGATCCCTTGGTACTCAGTGGTTCTACAAGGATTTTTTAAATCATCGAGAGGTCTGCGGCAAGGCGATCTGTTGTCTCCATTACTTTTTATCTTGAGTGAAGAAGTTCTCAGTAGGGCCTTAACTGACAGGTTCAATAAAAGAATGATTGGGTGGTACACTACTAAAAGTAGTTGTAATCCTATTACTCATCCTTTTTATGCAGATGATGTTGTGATTTTTCTCAGTGGATGAATCTAATGTTATGGAGGTTTGATGAAGCTTTTGGAGGAATATGAAAAATGTTATGGTCAACTTCTTAACAAAAACAAAAGTGCTTGTTTTTTGCATCATAAGGCTCCACCTCCAAGATCGACCATTGGCCAAGCAGCTAGTGGTATTCTGATCAGTTATTTTCCTTTCCTTTTACTTATTTAGGGACTTCAATTTACTCTGGTAGACAGAAACTTTCTTAATTACTTTCACAAGCTGATGGAAAAGGTTCAACACAAATTAGCAGGTTGGAAAAACAAATTGCTTTCTCAAGGTGCCCGTTTAATTTTACTCAGACATGTGCTAGCCTCTATGCCAGTTCATCTCCTTTCTGACTTGGTAATCCCTAAGTCAGTTTTACGAAGCTTAGAAAGAATTTTTGTTGATTTTTTTTTTTTTTTTTTTTTTTCTTGAATAAGAAGAGAGTTTGGTTGTCTTGGGATAGAGTAGCTCTTCCGATTGAAGATAGGTGCAGTGATCTGATGATAATGTCTCTGCACTTCAAGCCATGATTTTGTAGTAGGAATTTATCAGCGCATAAGCACATTTCCTGTGTAACATTGTTAACTCCATGGACTTCGAAGTTGATGTGAAATTTCCATTTTTGCTTTCAAAGTGGTGTAGTGATATGTAATAAGGTTAGATTTGGCAAAGTTGATAGAAGTATGTATTTACATAAAAAAAAAACATTTATCACTTGAACCACCTTGCAACTGCAATTTTTATACTGTCGTCTTATGCATGTTTATAAAATTGTGTTCCCCTTTCCAATTTAGGGAGGATTTTGAGAAGATAGGATTGAGCAGCTTAGTTACTGTGGGAGTCAGGGATATTCAGGGTGAGGGATTCCCTGAGGAGTTCTGTGGAGCTGCAGATTCAGTCTTCCTTGACCTCCCTCAACCTTGGCTGGCCATACCCTCTGCTGGGAAAATGTTGAAGCCAGATGGTGTACTATGCTCCTTTTCACCTTGCATTGAGCAAGTACAACGCTCTTGCGAGACTCTTAAAACAAACTTTACCGGTAAGTTTTTATTTCCTTTTCATTAAAGCTTCATATGTATAACCATTGTGTTCTGTGTACTAAAGAACATGAAACCCTGAAGCTGAGGCATTATTGGTGTGCTTATGTGTAGATATAAGGACTTTCGAGGTGCTACTCCGCAGTTACGAAGTTCGAGAGGGAAAGACAGACTTCACTGTAAGTGACAGTGGTGGTCCTATTGGATCTCTCCCTTGTAAAAGGAGGCATGTGTCTGAGGAAGTTAGCAATGGAAGAAACAACAAATGTAGTTCTCCTGCAGTCATGGCTAGGCCGTGTGCTGAGGCCAGAGGTCATACAGGCTATTTGACTTTTGCAAGACTCAAATGCCTCCGATAGCTGAAAAGCAACATTCCCCCACCTCAAGACGACCACTTGGACCTCCTGTTACTGGTTTGCTTTGTTAGTGGAGGAACACAAGAAGCATATGGTCATTCCAAAGTCTGAAGGGTCAACTGATAAAAGAATTTGATTGTGTCCGTTAGAGTCTCGTGTTTTTCTTTTTGGCCCAGAGAGACTACCCTGTTATTTGCAGAACAAGTTTGCAAATTGGTTTCAGTCGTACTGTTTTTTGGATGTAACAATCTACCTAGCATAACATTTTTGCTTTTGTTGAGTGTAATTATCATATTATGTTCAAGGCCTTCCGAGCATATTACAAAAAAAATCTTAAGAATTGGTTTAGTGACAACATTATTGGCTAGATCTGTAGTTTTAGAAACAGAATATGTTCTTTGTTCTTTGAGTTTATACCTATTGCTGGCAGGAAATTGGCAATATATCGCCACTGATTGATTTAATGTATCTTGTGAGAATTTTCTGCACTGTACATTTATGATCATTCTTTTTATTATTCTAGTCCCTTATTTTTTATTTATTTATTTTTGTTGGCTAGGTTAGTCCCCTGGCACATCTTGGAGGTACTTGCAAAACTAAGCTGGTCTAATACCAAAGGTCTTGAAAAGTTAATTTGACATCTGTCTATTGAAATTGTTCAGATTTTTGAGTTAACGAATTTGTCTTCCAGTCTTCCTATGATGAGACTACTGGTACTTGCTAATGTTTTGAAATTGTTGTTTCTTGTTAATCTTTAACATTGCAGTGTTGCCATTTATTTCCAAGGTGCTTGTTTTTTTTGGTTGATTTTGGTTCACTTGAGTCTAGATGCGTTGTTTCCCACCTCGATAAGATGAAGAGTTAATTATTGTGTTGGTAATTTGCACAAGTCAAGCCTTATATAACCAAGGCGATAGAATTAGTCCTACATACTTTAAAAAACTAAAAGAGTATAGGCTAAAGGAAATTCCTAATACATGACATTTAAGAAAACAATGAAAAAGATGCTGAAGAATGTTGTGATGGACAGGATCAGTAACTTGAGATAGACATTTAAGTCCCTCCCTGAGATACTAACAATTAGAATGTTTGCACTGCATTTAAATGTCATGCTGAAGAATGTTTTTCTCATTTCATTTAGATATGAAGCATTAAAAATCCAAAAAAAATTCTTCCTTTATGTATTTCATTATCCCAAAATAATTATTACTTTTGTTCTAACTACGACCAGCGAAATATGGAGGAGGAGAATTGGAAAGAGTTTTGTATAGGAATGTTTGACAACCTCTATGCTGGAAGGATCTGCGAATGATCGAACTCAAGTTTCTTGGAATCATACTCAAGAATGCAAAGGTCTTGGAGAGTGTCACTGTCACCACCAGAGTAGAAAATATTATATCGCGATATATGGAAATATCTATCTATATTTCAGAAAAAGATATATAAATATCACGATATGTTTAGAGATATATACGACTGTAAATATCAGTGATATTTCGATAATATTTGTGATATTTGTAATATTTGGAGATATTTTGTGATATTTTGCTATATTTGGTGATATTTTGTATATATAACAATTTTATTTAATATTTACCATTATATTTCAAATAAATATAAATAATGTATCATAATATATCAAGAAATATCCACGATATTTGCATGTGAAACAATGTCAAATATCTCCAAAGAGAGGGATATATCCACGATACATATCAGAAATTGAATATCGATAAATACCCATATCCTGATATTTTGTACTATGGTCACCACAAAAAGGGTATGGACGTATTGTAAAAAGAAGGCGCTGGCTAAATTCGAGGAGAAGCGACATTCTCTGCCTAGAGCCTCCATAAGTCTGACAAATACATTTTGTCAAGACTAGTGGATTAGCCGATTAGGAAAACCTCATTACAAATTATGTACGCATTTTGTGTATTTACAGGCCTAACGTCATGTTACTGATCCTTTTACATAATTATTAAGTTTAATGTCCTTTGGACTTTCATTCAGTAATTGTTGTGGAAAAGAATGTTCACAGGTATCTAAATGGAGTACTGTTCATGGAGTGGAGGCCGGGATATCTTACTAGTAAAAGTTGTGGGATTATTACTAGGGTTTTGTTACAGCCCGAATTTCTAAACAATTAAAAAAAATGAATATTTGAAATATAAATATCTCAAACATCACTTGGTTCAATTGTCTAAAAACCCAGGCTATGACGGGGTGGATACAACACATATCAAAACCAAAAACCCACATCATAAAAAATCTTAACAACAAAAATAATCTCCAAAATTCTCTTTATTACTTTATAAAAAAGTCTATCTTCCGTCCCAATAAAACATCAAACCACTCTAAGAATACTTGGTCTTCAACATCAGATTATTTTTCATGTCATATGAAAAGAAAACTACATTATTACATACTTCCAAAAGATCGGACCTAATAAAATAACCTCCCGGTTGCTCGGGCAAGAATCCAAATCACACACCACGGTTCCATCCGCCTTCCACCTATGTTCCCTAAGAACACACCCATGTTGCCAAAACAAAGCAAACATGGGTCGACAAAATGGAATTTCTTTGGTATGAGTAGACTAACCACATATAAACATTATCATACTTTAATTATCCAAACAATCACGTTATATTTTCCCATAACTTAATCATTTCACTTGAAAGACGGTAGTTCCAGTCATTTCAACCGCATAGTTTCTTCCCAAGCAAAACTTCCATTATATTAACTCATTCTAATAACTCGTTTTAATATCTAAATCATTGAATTAAAACTTTACCGATATCCATCCATTTCAGTATAAAGGGTAGGACCGCGTCCTTGCACAAAATGTTATTAAGTCCTACCCTCCTACAAAAGAAAGTTAGAACTTCTATATAACATATGTAGATATTATATTATGTATTCAAAAGTAAACCCAAACACTCGCATAATCAAAGAATACAACTAACCCGCAAGGCTTAATACCTTTAGTTCCTCTAGAAAGGCAAATCCAAACAATCGGGTCATTCATGGCACATTCAATGAATACCCCTATATAACGCTAACGGGCCATTTATGGCACATTCAATAAATGCCCACCTAATATATGACATCAACAGTCATAAAACTAAATTCCAAAATTTGAGGCGTAGAGAGTTCTAAAAGAGGTGGTAATTTTGTTTACGCATTATTGGATTTTATTGCATATATTATTTCAGAGAACGAAAGAATATCTTGATTCACATATCTTTGGTTTACGCGTTATTAAATAGATTGATGTCTAAGTGTCATAACGTTGTATATCATAAAAGACGAAAATATCACATAGTAGTTAATACACATACACACGTATATATAACGGTCTTAGCCTAAAGCCAAGCATGCTAATAGTCTTAGACCTATCCTAATAACCCAAATTATAATCCGAGTTAAAAAGTCAAATTAGGTCAATTGGTCAAAGTCAACCCTGATCAAAATTCAACTCTGGTCAAAGTCAAAGTCGACCTGCCAAGGGTCAATAGCAATCAACCAACCCCAAACTCCTCTAACCCAAAAAGCCCAAAGCCTAAAGCCCATAGTCTAAACTTAAATCAAAATTTGAAAATCCAAAAGTTAAAACATATAAGCCCACCCCGATTTGGCCCAAGCCCAAATCGAAATGCACTGTTCATCTCCTTCCTCACCAAAACTTCCACCAGCTGACCACCACAACCCACCAACCTATCTCCAATTTAAAACCCGCGGTTTGACTCCTCACAAAAAACCCAATCCACCGATACCCTCAAAACGCGATTTCCTTATACTGAAAAAAACAGGATTGACACCATTAATGGTTGCTTAGAGCTTCACAACACTCATACCATGATTCCACAACTACCAATCATTCCCCGACAACAACAACTCATCTATTCTTCACCAGACAACAACCAACAACCAATGAAAATACCGCCCTTCAAAAATCGCAGTATTGATGCCATTAATGGCGGTTCAAAGTTTCACAGCTCTCATATAACAATTCGACCACCACTAATCAGTAATCAACCAACACAATCAACATAATAACAGTTCACAATATTTTTCAGGATGAGGTTTGTGCGAGCCACCACCATTAGCACCTGTTCAAGTTTTTTTCCCAACTTCAACAGCCCAACCCAATCACCGATTCTAAACCCCCGACATCAACCAAATCAACACAAACAACCCACAGCATCACAACAGTACAACAACAATATAACAATCCCTGAAAATTTTGGTCCTTTTATTAAACGCTAAAAGCCAGAGTAATACATAAGTCGACCACTATTTTTACAGCAGCCATCATCGATTCAAACACCACTCGTTTTAAATTTTCCCGAGACAGACGTTTATTCATCATTGTATAATTAGTTAACACTAAAAAGTATACGATCCTAAAACTAAATCTTAAAACAAAGAATTGAACAAGAAAAATCATATGTTTTCCAGCCTCATGCAATCTACACTAAACGAGAACTTTATAAAAATATGAAATATCTACTCACCTGTAGCGCTCTCCGATTATCAGCTAGTTAACAGAAGAACTCTTCATTTTCTTCTTTCAGTAAAACTCCCATTTTTTTTTTCTAAAACCCTCGTTGTGTTTTTTTTTTTTCCCCAAAAACTCCACAAAAAACAAGGACAACACTTATCCATTTACCTACGGGCTTTTATCCGTAACTGCTGGATATCCTATATCTGTTTTATCTATTTTCATTATTATTATCTTTATTATTATTATTATTCTTAGAAAAAAATAAAAGAATAAAAACACGGGGTGTTATAGGTTTGATATAGCATTACAAGTCACTAATTCTGGCACGATATAGTAGTAGAAAACTATCTGCCATTAGAGATAACTAGCTTTCAAACCCTGTCCTACGAACAGGTGCCGTTATATTAAATTATTCTAAAAATATTTGAACTATGTAGATAGATCTATTTATGATATATAAATATTGCATTGGTCACTCATCCAAATTTCTTGCAACTTGAAAACCACACTCCAGAAAATAATAATAATAATAATAATGTACTTTTATAAAAACCCTTCGAGTTCTTTTTGTTGTTTAATAATAGAAGTTTGATAAAATTTTTGTGAGAATGCCCAATGAGACGAAATTCATATTGAATATACTTGAATAGCAAGTCATTCCCAATCATATACTTGTCGAGACATTTCCACTACACATAAAACAATGATGTTTTGAGATTTGTTCAATGCATTAGCATTTAATTTCTGATTTTCTGTTAAATATTTTTTGAGATCAGTTCATTGCATTTGTATTCAGTTTTTGATTTTTGTTAATTTATCTTTGAGGTTAGTTCAATGCAATTATATCCAGTTTCTGATTTTCGGTTTTTAATTTTTGTTAATTATTCTTTGAGATTAGTTCCATGAATTTGCACTTAGTTTTGGATTGCACGTTAATAACTCTATGAGGTTATATCAATACATTTGCATTTAGTTTCCTATTTCAAGTTAATTATCATTTGAGTTTAATTAGTTCAATGCATTTACATCCAGTTTTCGATTTTTCGTTAATTATTTTTTTAGGTTAGTTCAATGTATTTGCATCTAGCTTTCGATTTCTAGTTAATTATTCTTTGACGTTAGTTTGATGCATTCACATCCAGTTTTCGATTACACCTGAATGATTCTTTAAGATTAGTTCCATGCATTGGCATCATGTTTCCGATTTGTCGTTAATTATTCCTTGAGGTTAGTTCCATTCATTTGCATCCAATTTCTGATTTCCTGTTAATTATTCTTTAAAGTTAGTTCACTTGCAGTTGCATCCAGTTTTCAATTTTCCGTTAATTATTCTTTGAGGTTAGTTTGATGCAGTTGCATCCACTTTCCGATTTTCTGTTAATTTTTCTTTGGGGTTAGTTTGATGCAGTTTCATGTTGTTTCCGATTATCCGTTAATTATTCTTTGAGGTTAGTTTGATGCATTTGTATCCAGCTTCCGAGTTTTCGTTAATTATTCTTTGAGGTTTGTTGAATGCATTTGCATCCAGTTTCCGATTGTCTGTCAATTATTCTTTTAGGTTAATTAGTTCAATGCACTTGTATCCAGTTCCTGGTTTCCTATTAATTATTCTTTGAGGTTAGTTCATTGCAGTGTTACATCTAGTTTTCGATTTCCCGTTAATTATTCTATGAGGTTAGTTCATTGCAGTGTTGCATTCAGTTTCCGATTTACCGTTAATTATTCTTTTATGTTAGTTCATTACATTTGCATCCATTTTTCAATTTTCATCCCACTAATTTTTTTGAGGTTAGCTTAATGCATTTGTATCAAGTTTCTGATTTTCTGTTAATTATTCTTTGAGGTTAGTCGATGCATTTGCATCCGGTTTTTGATTTTCCATTAATTATTCTTTGAGGTTAGTTAGCTGGATTTGCATCTAGTTTCCGATGTCATGTTAATTATTCTTTGGTTCAGTGCAGTTGCATCCATTTTCTAATTTCCCGTTAATTATTCTTTGAGGTTAGTTAAATTCATTTGGATCCAGTTTCCAATTTCACGTCAATTATTCTTTGAGGATAGTTTGATGTATTTGCATCCAATTTTTTATTTCCCGTTAATTATTTCTTTGAGGTTAGTTTATGTAGTTGCATATAGTTTTTGATTTATTGTTAATTATTATTTGAGGTTAGTTCAATGTATTTTTATCCAGTTTTTTATTTATCGTTAACTTTTCTTTGGCGTTAGTTCAATATAGTTGCATTCAGTTTCCAATTTTCCACTAATTATTTTTTGAGGTTAGTTCGATGCATTTGCATCAAATTTTCGATTTCCGTTAATTATTCTTTTATGTTAGTTCAATGCAATGTTGCATCCAATTTCCGATTTCTCGTTAACTATTCTTTGAGATTTCTTCAATGCATTTGCATTAAGTTTCCGATTTCCCATTAATATTCTTTGACGTTGGCTGGTTCAATGCATTTGCATCCAATTTTCCGATTTTGCATTAATAACTCTTTGAAATTAGTTCGATGCATTTACATGCAGTCTCCTATTTCCAATTACCCGTTAATTATTCTTTGAGGTTAGTTCGATGCACTCACATCCATTTTCCGGTTACCCATTAATTTTTCTTTGAGATTTGTTCAATACAGTGTTGCATCCATTTTTCTATTTTCCGTTAATTATTTTGAGTTAGTTCAATGCAGTGTTGCATCCATTTTTTTTATTTCTCTTTAATTACTATTTGAGGTTAGTTCAATGTTGTTGCATCCAACTTGCGATTTCTCATTATTATCCTATTTCCCATTAATTATTTTTTGGGGTTGGTTTAATGCATTTGTGTCCAGTTTCTGATTTTCTGATAATTATCAAAGTTGGTGTATAATACCAACTTCTATTTATCGTTATATACAGTCCTCAAAGCAGATAATAAGAATGTTCGTCGTTTGCTAATTCATGTTAGCACGTAAAAAACATGAGCACTGATATGTGTATTGATTCAATGACCCTTTTTCCAAAAAACTCAGGTACTCCTCTTCATGGTTTAATATTTGAAAACCATCAGAGACAAATGTGGAATGTGGTCCATGGTAGAAGGCAAATAAATACTTAATTTACTAATAGTGCAATTATAAAACAAAATCACTCTTAAAAACATGAAAATTTCAAAATAAATCTGTGATAAAAATTTCAATTTTGTTCTACAAAAGAAATCTATTAATTAGAATCCCATTACAAATTAAAGTGAAGTAAAACATAAGAAAGAGTCGAATTAATACTAATCATAGCATCACTCTATATTAGAAATGAATTCAGACTGCAACACTAACAAAAACAAAAAGTTGGATAAGTTGCCTTTAAATATATATCAGCTGCTCTGTAGAGTCCATCATCAATAACTTGGGCATAGTCAAGCAAAATTTCAATGATAGCAATGAATTTCCGTAGATCTAGATATGGATCGATCAGGCGCAATTTCCGCTAGATAAGAATCAATGAGTCGTCCAACTTTCAGGACTGAGCCATGACTTGGAGAACCAAGACCTTCAAATTCATACCCAAAATGTGATGCTTTTTTAGATTCTTCATCTTCAATTTGTTGCAAAAGAAACAAAGTGCTAAGAAATCCTTCCTTTTGTAATTGTAAATGGGACGAAATTATCAATGAAGTAGCTTAAGGCTAACAAAAATATAGTAAAACAACGCATATGAAAGAAAATCAGCATTATATTAGATTAATAACACACCTGAATCTAAGAATATACAAAACAATCAGGTTAGAAAATCAATCAAACGTATCCAACTGGGTCGAAAAACGCAGTACCGATTGCTTTAACTTTAAGATACATTAAACATTAACTTGTGAACCAAAAAATCGGGGAAACCGACTTCCACAAAATTTAAAAAATATCAAATATGAATTATGTTGTGTGTCTGAACTTCAAATTTAAGAAAATAAATCCATATGAACATATTACTCAACTATTATGGTACATGATCATGGAACCGTTAGGTTTCCCTCAAGTATCTATATTATCATGTGGGTTTACATCATTTTACTTTAAGTATGCATTTGAAGAATGTTAGTCTGAACGGCACAAATATTCCAACATAAACATATGTACACAATAAAATTAGTGCGGCTAAAAATTTTAGAAGTATAGTTTCAAGTTTTGAATATATAGTCCAACAACTTCACAAAAACAACCAACCTAATTGTATTAGGGTTTCAGGTTATATATATATATTCAAGTATCTATATTATCATGTGGGTTTATATATTTTATATATTCATTTGAAGAAACATTCCCTAAACATAAAAATAAAAACCTAAAAATTTTAGTCTGGTTTCAAGTTTTGAATATATAGTAACTCACAAAACACAACCTAACTCAGTTATAAGAATTTCCTATATTATGTTTCCAAAAAGACCCTCCTCATTTAGTCTACTAACTCATATTCATTTGAAGAATCTCGTATTTGTGTTTCCATTAAGAAATTTATCTTAAGAAATTTATCTACTCCAAAATATCATTGGCATGCAAACTACTAACACACAAACCTTAAACATGTACAAAGTAATTAATTCCCACCTGAGTACACTACTAACACCAAGAACCCCATTCAAAATTTAAACAACGACCATGAACTTATCAGATTATGCAAATATAACCAAATAACAATCAAATAAGTAGAGTCAACTTCTAAAGATATTATGGATAAAATCATTGATGTCTACCCATACACGAATTGGTCTAGAAATGCTTTTAGGAAATTAAGAGTGAAGAATAAAAAATAACAACCACATATTGAAACAAATAAAAATAATATAGAATATGGGGAAAAAAAAACACTTGGTTATCAAATCCATCAATAAGTAACTACATTTACATATCTTTAGGATGCACTGAAATCTTATTATTATGTCAAAAGAAGTTTATCCGTTAGCATGGATGGGGCATGCTAATAACTACATAAAAAGGAAATATAAGTCTTAAACACATTATATAAAATACAGCTAGTAGATGAGGATTAGGTGAGTGAAAATAGTTACTTGAAAATTTTTATTGATAAAGAATTGCTCATATGAAAGAGAAGTTCAAAGCTCCAAAACTATACATGTAAGGTTTAAAACTTTAGATCCACTTACTAACGTTTTTATGGAACATACAAAAATATGTGGATAGTATATAGATAGTGACAACTAAAATAAATAACTTAACCTTCTCCCTAGATGACGAATTAGATTGAGTTGATAAACAGTTAGGGTTGGTATATATACGTAAAATGTATGGTTTGTCAATCTCGGAAGTCACAGTCAAACGTACTAATGTTAGACCTGCATTACCTTCTCCCTTAACACTCCAAACTTTATGATAAACACAAATCAAAAGAAAGAAGCAAGACTTTTGAAATCAGCACATACTGGGGAGGTAGAGAAAGAAGACTTGTAGAAAGAAGACTTTTGAAATCAGTACAATAGTTGTAAATTGAAGAACTTGAGAATATGGGATACTTGGAAGTTCAAGAATTGGGACTTTTAGTTCCTATTTAGTTTTTTTCTCGCAGTTTGTTTCTCTACCTTTTTTATCAGCAATTTTTTTCTCCTGATTTGAATAGAGTCTCTAGTGTAATCTTTATTATTCTTTGTTTGGATGTGTATATATTAGGAACATGAAGCATAATTAATTAGGACTCTTGAAGAAGAGAGTCTCTCCTATATTCCTTATTATTCTTTGTTTAGATGTGTATAGATTAGGAAACAAGAAACATAATTAATTACTACTCTTGAAAAGAGATTTAGTATATAAAGGAAACATAATTAATTAAGATTCTTGAAAAGAGAAGAGATTTAGTATATAAAGGAAACATAATTAATTGGGATTCTTAATTACTATTTTTTTTCTCCTATTTTTTCTTAATTTCCCTACTTACGTGGACAACCTCAATGAGCCCGAAAAGGGACTGCTATTATATATGTATATATAAAGATACCGAAATCAGCACTTTTAGCTTCAAAAAAGCACAAAAAAAAAAAAAAAAATAAAATAAAAAAATAAGGCCCTTCAGCTTCAATGCTTCATACACGAGAGTGAATCGTGAATGAATTGAAGACATTCCCTCCCTGAGATACTAACATTCTAGCAACAATGCATATGAATTTCGGCTACTATATAAAACCATGGCATTTCGAATCAAATTGTTAAAGCGTTGTCGGGAAAATAGTATGGGCCCAGAAGGCGAACAAAAATCATTGAAGTGATGAGTGGGGCCAGTAGTAACCCCACCAAAGAGGAACAGCTTTCCTGGTAGGAATATATAACTCGTCCAAAAAAACTTATTTCCTTTTCTTGTTTCTTTCTGTCTTCTGGTAGGAATATATATTCTCGTCCAAAACTTATTTCCTTTTCTTGTTTCTTTCTGTCTCCTCATCAACTCCCACTTTCAACGTTTCCTCTTTTTTTCTTCTCCTAAAAGTTAAGTACAACCTCCCCTTCTCCTCACTTCGCATGTAATCTTCTTGTAGATTCTGTTCCACTATATTAGTAAGGTACTTCTTCTCTTTCTTTCTTTCCAGCTCTTCTTATTAACATATATGTATTAAGTTGATCAACTTTTTGTTTAATTCTATCTTATGTTCAGTGTTCTGGTATGTTTTTACTTTATTATATGAGCATGTTATTATAGTGTTTCTGAACTGGTGGGTTTTGGGTTTATGATATGTATGAGTCTGTATTTATTTATGCTCTACAGTAGTTGCATTAGTCTTAATTTATTGATTTTTTAGATTATCATGGGAAGTTCTCAACTGTTTGAGCTGTAAAACACCTTCGTATTGTTGATTTAATGACTGGATTTTTCTTTATCTATTGCGTAGTTTTGTTGTTAATGATACCAATTTTCGCGTGTTCTTAAGGAAAGATTTAGCACCGTTCGAAGGGGGCGAAATCTTTCAGTAAGATTGTTAGAACCGGGGTTTGGAAACAACCAAGAGGATGAGGACAAAACAAACAGTAGCTACCAAGGCGTGTTAGACACTATCCTTAAGGAAATATTTCGCCCCCTTTCGAACGGTGCAGAAAGGCTACAGCAGACGTCTTCCTCACAGTATAAAATGGTATACATTAGACTGATATGCACTTAAACAGGCTACTCTCAAGAACGACAATACAACTCTCTCTGGCGGCTTAAGTGAGAAGAGAAAGAAGAAGAGTTTTAGGGTTTGATGATCGAGTAATTAGATCTGGACATGAGTCCTGATTTTATAGAAATCCAAAGACAGTTCAGTTTCTAATACAGTATTAGAATCCTACTGTAATTAGAAAACATAAACGTGGTGGAGAAGCAAAAACACTTTAAGGAATTGGCCAAGCCCACTAACTTGTCACACCCGAGCTGTCACGTCAAGACGCGACTCGGCTCGGTGCGGTGCGGTCATGCACCCATGGCTTTGTGTGCGTTCTCCCTCCTAACACAAAAGCATTTGTACCCTAACGGCACACCCTTATGCTATAGAAAATCAATATATACTTGCAAGGTTAGTGGTGGCTTACCAATGTGGGACTATCACCAAAGCCCAAAATGAAGAACCACTTTGCACACTCACAAGTAGTTTGAAATACCTCAAGAGAATTCCAACAGTGGTTTGCTTAAGCCGACTTGGATATTGCTGCTACTTCTTATTGGATCATCCCTATGTCTGTTTAACATATATTTCCTCGTACATTGGTGACAAGGCTAACATCATTTTCCAAATACTTTGTCATGTAATACTCAATGAAATTTTGAATGTGCGCAGACAAGCAGAATCGGGTGGAAGTGGAGGAATTTCAGATACGCAATACTTATTGATGTTTGATATGGATTTTAAGTTGAAAGGTATGAAATGGGTCGGAAATGTATGTCAAAAGCTTGAAATTATGTTCGAGGAAGTGGAGGAAAAATTATGCCAGGTATGTGCTTCTTCCCAAAGACCTATTTTGGTTAATATGCTGGGAATTAGCTAAGAACTTTAGAAGAATTCTGGAATTCACAAAATACTGAAAATCCAAAATTTCAGCTAAATTTAACGCTTTTTTTATTTTAAATAATAAATACTTTCTGATGGTTTTCTTGTAGTGTTTGGTTGTTATAGTTTGTTTGAAACCTGTCAATATATGCAAATTCATATATATATCCTTCATATATCCAATAATGAAAAGGCCCCGAGTCACTTAACTGTAATGCGCTATGATGATTGCTGTAGATACTAGGATATCTATTCTGAAGAAGGAAACCCAATGAAATAGCACGACTTCAAATTTCTCTCTTACTGAAATGTGAAAAAAAAAAAAGAATAAGAAAGTAAAGTAGGTGCTTCATGGTGTTTACATATTTACATAAACAGAAAAATGGTCTGCAGGAAAGGTGAGCATTTTATAAAGAATTTAAAATGTAGTACAAAATTTATAAGTAAAAATACAAGGAGATAAAAGAAGGAAAACAGAAACATAAAGGAGTGGAGCACAGCTCCTTACATCTCAGATTCGACTGACATTGTAATGTTCTAGTCAAATCTATAACTGACGTTGTAATATCCTAATTGGCTTGTAAAAAAAGAGCAAGACAGAAATCATATCTTTTACAAAATCAGTTCATGTGTCTCTGTTTGGAGTGGAACTGATATAAGAACATCATCTTTTTCTTGAACAGGATGCTAAATTTGTTGAAAGTCAAGTGGAGACAGTTGGTGTCAATGTCAATAAATTTTTTGCTGGAATCGTGCATGATTTCCTACCTCCATCTTGCACGCCTCCTGCACATGAGATAGATTCGGTTCATCTGTAGTGAAAAATGGTATTAGCAGAGATCATTTAGAAGGGAAGCCCTCTGATAAGGATTACTGTGTAAGTGGTTCTTCAATGGAAAATTCATGTCAATCCTCTATATCCACTGAAGACTGTAGCGTCAAGGATGGTGATCTGCTTCTTCCTTCTTCTGTTGACCTCATAGGGGGTGCAGGTGGTTTGGAAATTACTCTTGATGAAAATTACATTCTTAAGATATCAAAACCAACTAGTGAAGAAGAGGATTCAGAAAAGATTGAGAAACATCCTCCTTGTCTGTCAGATGTGGTTGCTCCTATTGGGAATCAAGCATCATTATCGAGCAGTTCTCACAACACAATTCATATCGATCCTGAAGCTTCTTTAAACCCCGCCAAAGGGATAGGTTCTAACTCAACTGTGAAAGAGGATGAGGACATCCAGATACATGAGCTGTCCTGTTTAGGTCTTGAAGGAAATACTGTCTGTGTGGAACCACCGTCATCCATTTTTACTGAAATCAGCAATGAAGGTCATGAAAATGCATGCGAGTGTGAGCAGTTTTCTGTACGTCTTGAAGAAAATGCTGTCAATGTGGAAGCACAACCTAATGAGGCATCAAACTGTCCTTCCTTGAACAAACTGAGTCCATCATCCTTATCTACAAAAATCAGCAATGAAGATCATGAAAATGCGTATGGCTATCTGATATATGAGCTGTTTTCTGCCAGTTTTGAAGAAAATACTGTCAATGTGGAACCACAACCTACTGGGGCTTCAGATGTTCCCACCTTAAAAGATTTGAGCTCATCATCCAATTTATCTGAAATCATAAATGAGGATCATAAAAGAGCATGTGACTCTTTGGTATATGAGCAGTCTTGTGTAGATCTTGAAGGAAATACTGTCTATATGGAACTGCAAACTGTTGGGGCATCAGATATTCCGACCTTGAAAGATTTGAGTCCATCAGTCATTTTCACTAAAATGAGCGATGGAGTTCATGAAAAACCATGTGACTCTCTGATATATGAGCGGTACTGTCCAAGTCTTGAAGGAAATGCTAAGAATGTGGAACCACAACCTCCCAAGCCATCAGATGTTCCCGCATTGAAAGATTTGAGTCCATCATCCATTTTCACTGAAATAAGCAATGAAGTTCATGAGAAGGCATGTGACTCTCTGACAAAACTTCCAACCACTGGCTTTGGGGAAAATATCGGGAATGATTCCTCTCAAGAATCAAAAATTTTGTACAACAATGTTTTAGATGCGAGTGACTGTATCTGTGATGTTTCAAGTTCTATAGCATCGTCCAATTTGGTTCTTCCAACTGTACACTATGATGATTTAGCATTCGGATCCTCTCTTGCCAGCAGCATGTTATCAACTGAATCAAATGGTATACATTATCTTACTTTTATACATCTAGTTAACTTATTTTTGTAGGCAGTGACAAGTACACCATTATTTCAACTCATGCATCAGTAAAATGTCATTTTACACCGAACTAGATTTAAGCTGTGAACCGTAAGCAGCTAGACCGAAAGATTCTATTCATATCTTCATTTTCCTTTCAAGACATGTCTCAACTGGTCGTACTTCTGTCATGTTTAGGGTGTGAAATTCTAGTACCTAAAGGTGAAACTTAAATTAAGAGAGAAAAAGAGTAGAAATTGGAAGGCTTTATTCAGTACGTTTGATCCATTGGATGCCTAGGGCGACTTTTTTTTTTCTCCATAAGAGTTAGACTATCAGTTATGATTCATGTATGATTTTCATGCAAAATATAGATAAAGACAGGTTCTCAGTAAGTTTCATCTTTGTTCTGCACTCTGAACAAAAATGCATTTCATTTGTGCTTCTCAATATGGTATACTCGTGAAAAATGTATTTCCATTAATTATACCTGCTGTCCGGAATGGTAGAGTGCTTAGTTTTCTATGTAAATACTCTTCCCTTGGATTTCTGTAATGAAAGCATTCAGGGAGAAAATAGAATATCTTAAGATATTTTTTCTTAATATCTTAATATATTATCAAATGAAGTGTACCCCATTTTTTCTTACCATTCGGTGGAAGTCTTCATTCGCATTATTGTATTTATAGTACAATCTTGCCTAGTTATTCCATGTTGCTTTGTGGCTAAGCCATGTCATACATCTTCATCATGTATTTACAGTACTAACACCATTTTTGCTGTTACAGGAAGATCAAGCCTTGATCCTGTGGAATCATGTATGGATGACATTGAACTATTTGATGATGTACAGCTCGGGGATAGTTGTATACTGGTGGATAATAAAGATTTGTTCAGGTCTCTTGCTGCTGGCAACCACAGATCATACAAGGTACATAGCTTCTAACCCCCTTTGATGTTTCTCTCCTTATCTTTGCCTTTTCTCATGCAGACAAAAATTTACCATTCTTTTTTTTAGAAAAAAATCAAGCATGCCTTGGCTTCTAGAATGAGATCAAAGCGCCGGGAGTACGAGCAGCTGGCAATTCTGTATGCCGACTTGGACTCTGATATCAACCCTAGAAGAGAAAGTTCAGCTCCTTGTATCCTCGACAAGGACTTGCACTTCAAGAAAATATCTGCTCATGATATATCTGAATCTGATTGGGAATTTGTGTAAGTAAAATGATCACTAAGCTAGTTTAACTTGCTAGCCGGATCACTGTCCATATGAGGAATGAAGGTAGTGCTGGTGTACATTAATAATTGAGGGTCAAGTTCCTCCTGCATACTAAACAAGCTTTATCAGTGAATAAAAGGAAAAAGACAATAAAGTCCAGTTTATCAGATCTCGGCCTGGATATGGTTTAATGGTTGTGCTTATGGGTGTCTCTTTTTGCCGAATTTCCGATTTTTTCGAAATCCGACCTGAAATTGGTATGGCTCTGGTGTAGTTTTCATGAGCCGATTTTCCGATTTCCAAAAATTCCAAAAAAAAATTGGATCGGATTCGGATATAACTCTAAAAACCAATCCGATCTGAAAGTTTTGATATATAGCCGATCCAAAATTTTCGATATTATTGCCAATTATTTTGAAAATATGTACTTCTCTCACTATCCATTTGATTATATCTCGACCGTTCATTCATTTTATAGTTTTTTACTTCCAAAAACAAAACAAAACCATAACCTAGCCACTACTTCCCCACTTGAATTGGACCACTCCACTGTCATTACACCGTCTGCCATAACAACAATGATATGAAAAAAAATGCTATTGAGTCATACAATGAATTCCAGACCAACCCAAAAGCCAAATTGCAATAGATAGAATGTTATGTAAAGCTATTTAGAGTCCAAAATCAGAATCTATTATGCATGCAGACACTTCACGCTTCAATTTTCACACACGAAAAAAGATTGAAACATTACAAATACCCAGACCTCAACAGGATGCAATGCTTGCAGGTTGGTGGTCTTGGTGTTCTTTTTTCATTTTTTTCTTGGATCACTTGTTTGAATGAAAATGAGTTTCCCAAGTAAACAAGTATTCTTTGTTGGTACATTGGTGTTGTGGACATGGTTTTCTCTCCCCAATTAACATTCATGATGATATTCTAAAAATAATTGAAAGTAAAGAGATCTTTGAAAATTTACCAAGTATTCTGAAATTTCCGAGTTATTTTGAAATTTCTGAAATTGGAAATATATTTTGAATCCGAAAAAAAATTGGATCGGATTTGGCAAGCATATTAGGTTCCGAAAAAAATTTGAAAAAATTCCGAAAGAGGTTAATCCGATCCGATCCGAAGTCACCCCTAGTTGTGCTGTAAAAAATTCTGTCTATTTTTTTTTTTTCTGGCATTTAAGAAAAAGCCTTTTTCCATATCTATCTTTACCAAAAAAAAAAAAAAAAAAAAAAAGGAAAAGAAAGCCTTTTTCCTCACTCATATTTTATCACCCAAAATGTATTTGTTAAGTACCATTTGCTTCCCAAAACTCGGATTTTTGTTACATTCTTAGAACGGCTGAAAGCCTGAAATCCAACAATGAGAATTTATGTAATTAAAGTGAAACTAAACCTCTCCTAGAAAGAAAGCTTTATCTTAAATTAGATAGACCAGTTTTTAACCCATCAGACGATTGGATTGCTCCCTGAACAGATGCCAAGTCTAAAACTCTAAATTATAGATATTGGTGGTGCTGCTTGCTCATCTCTTGCAGGCCTACGTTTAGTAGTTTGCAACAAGGAAGGGAAATTACTTTTGGCTATTAGCTTTAAGCCTAGATAGGCGAGTGTTTTACGTCTACATATAATAATAAAGTAGGCTTATTTGTACTAGACCTTAATCTCATACAATAATCAAGTCTAAATTCAAACAAACACAACTATATCATGCAAATACACAACCTGATTATACTAGGAAATTACTCCTCTGACAAAAGACTCAAGGAGTGTTAGGAGAAAAAACCTGTATTCCTCCTTGGCTCCTTGCTATGCTTACTAGCGCCTTCAAGCACGAATTACAGTGTTCTGTAGATGACTAGAGCACCGTACCAGCACTGTTTTAGATCCTGGAAGTTAACTATGTGTGACCTATAAAAATTCAGAACAATCAGAAATAAGACGAGGGCGTGCGCCCTTAGTTCAAGTACAAATAGGGCGCCCCTTAACTGTGGATTGGAGAGACATGTTCTCTCCTGTGGGCTTTGGATGGTTCCCCTTTGGTCGTATTGTGGATCTGGGCTTTGTATACTGGCCTTCTTAGACTTGACTGGGCATGAGTACTGGGTTGTACTCCTGAGTCTAAATTATGACGGACTTAAGAAATTGACCGTATGAATACTGGTCTAGGGGCAAGTGCGCCCTCTATATGAGTGCGAACATGGGGCGGGCGCCCTCCAAAAAATCGGAAAATTTTATAGTAGTTTGTTGAGATGTCCAAGAAGTAGCCTGTAAATTTTTAGAACAATTAGAGCTAGGAAAGTCTTTCTATTGCATTGCAAAATTTGTGAAACAATTTTCAGTACACAATACAAACAACTGAATGGTTAACCAATCAAAACAGCGCCAAAAATCTCCAAAATTTATTGGAAACTCCTGACAGATCATGTGTTCCTATAAAATTTTGAGAGAAATTGGAATAAGGAAGACCCTCCTTATCGGCTGTTGTTCCTTAAAATTAAGTATTGAAAAATTGCAGAAACACACTGCAAAAAAGAAACTAGTTAGGTGGTCAAAACAAGTTAAAAAATCTTCAAATTTTCACACGAACCTACTGACTTATAAAATATCCTCCTGTAATAATTTCAGAATTTTCGGAACTGTTTAAGTAACCCTGCTCGTCTATTTTTCCAGAAACTTACGGTTTGAAAACTAAAATACAGTACTATAAAGATGGTATTTGTTCACTAGGTAAAATAACTACGAAAAATATGAAAAATTTCCAGTAAATCACTAACACCGTACAGATTGTGCCTGCACAATTTCAGAATTTTCATAAATTTAGAAATATATTTACCGGAGTATTCTTTATTGTTAGTACCACAATGTCAAGTGGCGTGCACTCTATTTTCAAGGTAAAAAGGAGGGCGTGCGCCTCCTAACCTTAACCTTTGAACTTGAAGCTTTCATGGATGACTCATATAGACATCTGTACAACTTTTCTTTAGTCGTATGCTCCAATCGGTAGTCAGAAAATAATCGGCAGTAAGAATATCTAGTAAAAAATTAACGAAAATGTGAAAAACAAGAATGAAAACTTAAAATGGTGGGTGGGTTGTGAATGGGGGATTTTCCCTTTGATTCAAACAAGAAAATCTTTGTCTTGATATATTTAAGATGGCAGCGGCGCTATTTGATATAACACGAAATTTCTAAACACAATATTAATGCATAAACACTAATAATAATCCTAACAAACACGCGTTTAGTTCAATACCTTACTATCTCTTTATACTATCAAGTAATAGAGATCTAGTAAAGGTTCGTTCCACTCTTAAACTATCAAAACTAAATAGAATTCAACTAATTAAATCAAAGAGGAAAAATGTGAAAGTAATAATATGTTGAGTGATTTCTATTATATGATTATATTGCGGATTCAAATAAATCTAAATTAACTAAACTAATAGAAATAGGGTTTGGATAGAATAAAAGTTAATAGAGAAGAGTAACAATCCACCTAATGATTAATTTTATGGAAGAATCGAACTATTCATTGAAAAATAATCCTCTTTAGGTTTTCCTACAATAATCCAACATAAAGTCTCAAACTTTATTATCCCTAGCAACAACCTAAATCTCTATAGTCATTATTACTAGCATGTAGTATTATTACAACTAAATCTCTCGATTTAATCATAACAATCCCTAGTTTAATTTACTATATGTTATTATACAATAAATTAAACTCATTGAAACATATACACAATTAAATAATTCAACTCAAACAATCTATTTCTCATTAGGCTTCATAATCACTTTCTCTAATGAGATGATTGGCCTAATGTGATTAGAAGAATAACAATAATATAATTAAAAGAAGACATTAGACTATATGAAAGAAAAAAGGTGGAAGCTTTAGTAATGGAGCTTTAATGGAGTGGATGCTAAAAACTAAAAACTAAATTGTACTAAATTAATGAGGGAAGAACACAATTGTTTTTGCCCTAATCCTCTTTATAATGGAGGTTTAGATTATAATTTCGTGTATGGGCCTGGGGGCTGTGTTTTGGGCCACTAAATCAAGCCCAAACTCCAAATACTTAAATATAAAAGGGTTCAAAATGTTGGAATTTACTGCTCTACCCATTTTACCCACTTTTACTACTTTGATTGGGTCAAGGTCTAGACTATTAGAAATCTATTTCTGAGCCGATCGTTTTGATATAAAATGGGTCAAATTCTGAGTTATGAGTCCAAAGATACGACATGTTGAAGTTCTGTTGACTTTATGTTGTTTCTGCTCGATTTGACTTTGACTAGGCTTTAAAAGACTTTTCATAAATTTAGGCCCAAACACATAAATTGACCAATAATTTCGGTTTTAGGTCTGGTTGACCAATAATTACAATTTTAGAACAAAAACGGGCTGACATCAGCATCTATCATTAATAATTTCGCATAAGGACATTTTTACCGACGCCGTTAGTTATTTTTTATTAATACCAATTATAACCTTCTTTGATATACATGAAAACACCACTATGCATGTATGATATGCACTGCATGTGTATACCAACATGCACACACCATTCAAAGTTACTGGGGCGAGTGCATTTGTATTTTGGAAAGTGTGGAAATAGCTATTGAGAAGGGCTAGCTGAATGTGCGGGTAGAATCGGATGTGGCTACTGCGGTTACTGCTTTCACCTCCAATTCAATGTCGTGGTAGATGAGGTATAGATAGCATACTTGCATGAAGAGACTTCATCTTTTCTACCTCTCTCACATATAGAGGGAAGGGAATACCGTGGCGGATGCTATAGCCAAAAAATGTTATAAAAGTAACTTAGATGATTACTTTGGGAGAAGAATTTCCAGCAAACAACTCAGTTATTTGTTTCTTAGTTTTCTTCTTAATCTATAAACAGATACATAAATGGCTTATATAGCCTTTAAAGAAGACTCGAGATACTAGAAACCTCATTAACGATATCACACATTTTAATTAGACTTTTCATTATCCTATAGACACAATTAAACTTTCACTAAGACTCTTTGACTTCTAGAAATTTGGTTTAGTTTTCCAACAATGCCTCCCGTAAACCAAATTTTCCCTTTTTACTCCCAAACTCTCGAGGTTTTGTTTGAACACCTGTCCACCAAGTGCTTTCGTAAAGATATCTGCCAGCTGCTCATTTGTCTTGCAATACTCCATACGTATTTCACCTTCGTTCACAAGCTCCCTTAAGAAATGAAACCTAATCGGATGTGCTTTGTCCTGCCATGAAGAACTGGATTCTTCGTGACTGAAATTGTAGAGTTGTTATCACAAAATAGAGTTGTTGCATCCTTTTGCTTGTGCTTAAGGCTTTCCAAAATTCCTCTCACCAAATGAGTTGACATTCAAAGACTAGACACAACAATGTATTCAAACTCTTCCGTAGTAGAAAAGCGCCACAACTGGTTGCTTCTTCGAGTTCCATGAGATAACTCCACTTCCAAGATTAAAGGCGTAACCTGAAGTGCTCTTGCTATCATCAATGCTTCTTGCCAAGTCGCTATCCGTATAGCCAACAAGATTAACCGGAACATTAGCTTGATATAAAATGCCATAGTCTATGGTCCCTTTGATATATTACAATATTCTTTTAGCTGCTTCCCAATGATTTGAGTAAGGCTTTTCCATGAATCTGCTCACTATACTTACTGCATGCATTATATCAGGTCTTGTGGCCATCAAGTACATAAGATTTCCCACTAAACTACGGGACATGGTGGAGTTAACAAGCTTTCCTTCACCATCTTTACTCAATTTCTGACCTGCTACATATGGAGATGAAACTGGATTTGCATTCTCTATCTTAAACTTCTTCAAGACTTCTTTCGCATAACTCTCTTGAGAAATGAAGACACCTTTCTTGAATTGATGAACCTCAATACCAAGAAAGTGATGTAGCTCGATCTCCTAAATCTGTCATCTCAAACTCCTTCATCATGGAAAGCTTAAATTCTTTCAACGTCTCCATATTATTTCCAGTGAAAATGATATCATCAACATAAAGACTTACAACAATGAAGCTTCCATCTGATATTCCTTTTGTATAGAGAGTATGCTCATAAGGACATTTATGAAATCCACTCTTCTCAAAGTACAAATTGATCCGATTGTACCAAGCTCTTGGTGATTGTTTAAGCCCATACAATGCTTTCTTCAATTTGTAAACTTTACCTTCTTCTCCTTTCTTAACAAAACCAGGAGGTTGCTCGAGATACACCTCTTCTTTTAGAACTCCATTTAAGAATGCCGACTTCACATCCATTTGGAATATTTTCCAATTGTTTTGAGCTGCAAAAGAAATCATTAGTCTGACGGTCTCAAGTCTGGAAACAGGGAGCAAATACTTCGATTATAATCTTCTCCTTCCTTTTGTTTGTATCCCTTCGCCACAAGCCTTGCCTTGTATTTGTTGATAGAGCCATCTGGATTCTTCTTTATTTTGTATACCCATTTCACTCCAATAGGAATCTTGTGTGGTTGCAGATCTGTGAGCTCCCAAGTGCCATTCTTCTCAATGGACTTTATCTCTTCTATCATTGCTTGTTTCCATGTTTCTTCTTCTTTTCGGCGTCATAAAATGAAATTGGATCCTCTCCCGTAAAGAAAGCAAAGTAAACAACATCATCTAGTTCAATTTGCTCAGTTGAGTTGTAAAGTTCTCGTATACTTCTCTTTTTGGGGAGGACTTTCATAGTCATCATCTCTTGATGAAGTCAGGGGTGCACTGTCTGTGTGAGAGCCAACTTCTTCACTTTCTAGCATAGCAAAATCAGTTGTACTTGTACCACCATTATAGGCAAAAGTTTCATCGAACCGAACATCCTGGCTGATCACTATCTTATTTGTTACGGATTGTACAACTTGTAGGCCTTGCTCCTCTCACTATAGCCAACAAATATACACTTTTTTGCCTTGTCATCGAGCTTGCTCCTTGCTGCATCAGGGATGTGTGCCTCATGAGGTGTGTTGTCCATCAAGCTCTTCGTCAGTGATCTGTTTATCAAATAAACAGCACATGAAACAGCTTCAGCCCATAGTACTTTTTCCAACTTCTTCCTACTAAGCATACACCTCACCATGTCCATGATAGTGCGGTTCTTTCTTTCACAAACACCATTCTGTTGTGGTGTATATCGAGCTGTCAATTGGTGTCTTATTCCATGATCTCTACAATATATTTCAAATTCAGTCGGAAGATATTAGCCACCCGATCAGGTTTCAAGCGATTGTATCGCAAAACCAGAATTTTTTTCAACTTTAGCTTTGAAATCCTTAAAGGCTTGAAAGGCATCTGATTTTTCTTTAAGAAAATAAACCCACACTTTCCTTGAATAATCATCAATGAAGGAGATAAAATATCGATTACTTCCGTGAGATGTAACTCGCATTGGACCGCACAAATCTGAATGAACAAGTTATAGTAGCTTCTTTGCTCGCCAAGTGGACTGCGAAGGGAATGGAGATCTATGAAGCTTGCCAATCTGACAATCTTCACAAACATCATCTGTAAGATAAATTTGAGGTAGTCCTTTGACCATCGCCTTCGTTGATAACTGCTTCAAGCTTCCATAGTTCAAGTGTCCAAACCTATCATGCCATAGCTTCGAGCCTTCCAGTTCCCATTATCAACACTAGTGAAGCAAGACAAATTCGAGGTTTGAAGTTTTAGAGGGAACAAATTATTTTCAGCAACGCCAATCTTTGCAACAAGCTGACTTTTCTTTGACAAGAAACAAGCATTGTCTCGGAAATGGATATCAAATCCTTTCCTTAAAAGATGACCTGCACTTAGAAGATTATGACTTTTTAACCCGGGACATAGTAAACATCGGCCATCGTCTTGATGCTCCCTGACTTTGCTTTGAAAGCTATTTCACCAACTCCTTCGATTTTGTATGCTTTATTATCACCAATCGTTACTTGGCCACAATCAGATTTTGTTAAGCTTGTAAACAAATTCTTGTTTCCTGTCATATGCTTGCTAGCACCGCTATCAAGATACCACACATCATCCAAGTCATCACCATGACAAGCAAGCAAGCAACGAAGTGTCTTGAATACTTCTTTCTTCATGTTTTGTTTCATGTACATAACCTGCCTCATTCTGCTTGTTGTCCTCTTGCTTATACCATCACTTGCTGATAGTGTGTCCTGGTTTGTGGCAATGGTAGCATTCAAAGTAGCCACGACCCCTGCTTCTTTGATTTCCACGACCTCTACCTCTTTGGAAAAATATGGAGTTATGATTTTCTTCTCTTTCATCTTGGTTATTGCTTGAACGACCTCTTCCTCTCCCACGAAAATTTGAACCTCATCCTCTATAGTTTCGACCTCTTCCACGTCCACGACTATGAGAAGATCCACGACCTCCCGTGACATTGGATTTGAGAGCTTGATCGGGTTGAGCTTGATCGGGTTGAGAAGGAGGGGAGGGTTCCTCAGATTAATTCTGACTTCATGGGCCTTCAAAGTACCTTGCAACTCTTCAAGAGAGAGAGTGGACAAATCTCTTGATTCTTCGATAGCAACCACAACATAATCAAACTTCGGGGGCAAACTACGCAGAATTTTTTCAATAACTAACCCTTTCATCTTCTAAGATTTCTCCATTCGATGCCATTTGGTTTACAATTGAAGTTACTTTTGTGAAGTACTCCGCAATACTTTCTTGATCTTTCATTTCTAATTTTTCAAACTCCGATCTTAAGGTTTGAAGTCGAACTTTTTTCACCTTTTCTTCTCCTTTGTATGCTGTTTGGATGACCTCCGATCCCAAGCTTGCTTTGCATTTCTAGCTTTGGCAATTCTCTCATACACCGGCATTTCGATTGCTTGATAAATTTGGCAAAGTGCCTTGCTGTCCTTTTTCCTATTCTCATTCAAAATGTTTCTTGGTCCTTCCTCCAAATTTACTTCATTTTTAGGTTCATTGTACCTACTTCAACAATATTCCACAGCTCCATTGATTTTAATAGCACCTTCATATTGTTGCTCCAATAATCATAGTTTTCTCCATTGAAACGGGTAATGAGAGACCCATGTTACTTGTGTTTGCCATCTACACAAGATCGTTTCAGCTCTAATACTACTTTGTTATAAAAGTAACTTAGATTATCACTTTGGGAGAAGAATTTCCATCAAACAACTCAATTATTTGTTTCTTAGTTTTCTTCTTAATCCATAAACAGATACATAAATGGATTATATAGCCTTTAAAGAAGACTCTAGATACTAGAAACCTCATTAACTATATTACACATTTTAATTAGACTTTTCATTATCCTAGACACAATTAAACTTTCACTAAGACTCTTTGACTTCTAGAAATTTGGTTTAGTTTTCCAACAAAAAAGCCTCAAACCTAGAGAAAGATCTGTTAATTGTTTGTAATGAGAAACCCCTTTGGATTCATAAATAAGAGGTGCCTTATCAAACCTTTATGAGATTTGCTTGAACCAAATAGATTAGGGGGAGTGATGTCCTTTTAATGTACTTGTATAATACTTTACTTTTAATATAATTTTTAACTTATTTAGCAAAAAAAAAAAAAAAAAAAACATGAACACACCATTATGTATGTGTATAACACACATGCAAATATTATTATGCATGTGTATACCACATATGCACACACCATTATGCATGTGCAACAAACATGCAAACACTACTACCACACATGTACACACTATTATGCATGTGTGCAACAAACATGCAAACACTACTATCATACATACACACACCAGGTATGCATGTGTCCAACAAACATGCAAACACCACTATGCATGTGTACAACCAGTGGCGGATCTATTAATGGACCAGGTAGGGCCTGCCCCCCCCCCCCGCTCAATTTTGGACCCAAAAAAAAATAGTAGTGTTGTTATTTGAGCAACCCGGCCACAAGCCCACAAAATACACATCTCTTTCTCGACTTCTCAAGTCTCTCCTTCTCTCTCAGTTTCGATTCCCTCCAAATCAGTTGGGGTCCATGGTTGTTGTTTAGTAATTCCAGTTTTGGGGAGACACCTTCTTTCTAGCGAGGGTCCAGTCTTCAATTGCAGGTTTGTGTTAAATAACAACACCTCTCTCTCGGTCTCTCCTTCTCTCCCAGAACTCAGAACTTCTCGTTACCAACCAATATTAATTAACCATCAATCCATCATTGCACTTAGAATTTCAGAAGTCAGAACCAACCAATTTTCACTTCGGTATGTTCTCTATTTCTCATTTCTTACTTATGTTTTAGTATTTTCTTATGAACAAATAATACAATTCTGTGGATATTTGTTGAAAAACATGTTTCCACCTTTCTAATTGATTGATAACATACACGTTTCATCTATATTCGGTTAGCCTTTAAGGAATAAATAATTTTTGTTGTAGTGATATGTAATTGATTTTTGTGTAGATATGGAGAAATTCCTCATAAGGAAGCCTATTCTTGATCAATCACCTGTGGTTGTGGTAGTATAAAATACTCCCCCTAATCAAGTGCAACCTACGCTAAAGTGAAACCGTGTGGAGAATGATCATACAAATCTTCCTGCCGATCCGGGGTTACATCCTCGAATTTCAGATTATCCTCATAATGAGCAAGAGTTTGTTCGTCGATCATATCTACTAAAGGGTTTCAGGCCCCGTGAGCACAAGTTTCCATTAACACCTATATACAATAAACTACGAAGATTCAATGCTTCCTGGTTCAATGATGGTGGTGATTGGTTAGAGTATATCATACATGATGATGCTGTTTTTTGTTTACATTGTTATCTTTTTCGACCGGAACACGGGGAGCAAGGAGGGGGAGATTCCTTTGTATTTAGAGGATTTAAAAATTGGAAAAATAGAAAGGTCGCATTACAGAGTCATGTTGAGGGGGCCTAATACTACTCACAATCATGTATATAGGCAAAGGCAAGCTTTACTAAATCAGAAGCAACAAGTTCGAACTCTTTTATCTAGACAGTCAGACAAGGTTCAAAGTGCATACAGAATTCATTTGCAAACAATGGTTGATTGTTCTCGATTTCTTTTACGACAAGGATTAGCCTTCAGAGGTCATGATGAATCCCCTACCTCAAGTAATCCAGGGAACTCTCTAGGCATGTTGAAATTTGCAGAGAATCACAATGATGTCATTAAGGATGTGATAAGAAATTCTCCTGGGAATATCTGTTTGACTTCGCCTAATATTCAAAGAGATATTGTCAATTCAGCTGCAGTAGAAACTACAAATGCCATCCTTAAAGAGCTTGGAGATTCTTTTTTCTTAGTTTTGGTTGATGAATCTCGAGACATATCAATTAAAGAACAAATGGCTGTTTTTTGCGCTTTATAAATAAAGATGGATGTTTGGTTGAACGTTTTCTTGGCATTGTGCACGTTGAAGAAACTAGTGCCTTATCACTCAAAGTAGCTCTTGATTCACTTTTCAGCAAACAAGGATTATGTATATCAAGATTGCATGGTCAAGGTTATGACGGAGCTAGTAATATGCAAGGTCAGTTCAACGGTCTTAAAGCCCTCATCATGAAGAAAAACGGATTTGCTTTTTATGTTCATTGCTTTTCCCATCAACTTCAGTTGGCATTGGTTGCTGTTGCTAAAAACATTACCCATGTTGCTTTGTTCTTTAACTTGGTTTCTAGTGCCGTGAATACTTGTGCAGCCTTGTGCAAACGTTGAGAAATTCTAATGGATAACCACAATACAAAAGTTCTTGAAGCAGTAGAAAATGGTGAACTTCCTACTGGATAGGGTCTCAATCAAGAGATTGTTTGAAACGTCATGGAGACACACGTTGGGTGGTCGCATTATGCTACTCTTGTCTGCTTTCTTATCCTTTTTCCTTCAGTTATTGAAGTTCTTGAGCGTGTAGTGGGAGATGGTCTAAATCCAGAACAAAGAGGAGAATCATCTACTTTACTGGTATCATTGCAATCTTTTGATTTCATTTTCTTATTACATTTGATGAAAAAGATTCTTGGAATTACTAATGATTTGTCAAAATCATTGCAAAGAAGTGATCAAGACATTGTCAATGCAATGACACTTGTTAAAGTGTCCAAACAACGATTGCAAACTATGAGAGATAACGGATGGGATCTTCTTATAACCGAGGTATCTTCTTTTTGCACTAAGAATATCATCACCATCCCTAACATGGAAGACAAGTTTGTAGCAAGAGGGGGATCTCCACGTAATGCTGAAGAGACAACAAACCTTCATTATTATCTTGTGGGTTTATTCTACAAATGTATAGACTGACAACTTCTTGAGTTAAACAGTTGATTTGATAAAGTGAAATCTAAGCTGCTTCTTTGTGTAGCATGCTTGAATCCAAGTAATTTGTTTGTTGCATTTGATAAGAAAGGTTTGATACGACTTGGAATTTTATCCGAGTGATTTTCCCCCTGAAACTCTTATGATACTTCATGATCACCTAGATAACTATATTATCAATGTAATTTCTAGCCATGGATTTTCAGAATTAAATGGAGTCGTCGGTGATCTTGTTAGGAAGATGGTAGAGACAAAGAAAAGTATAAATCTATCCGTTAGTGTTTTTGCCGATGACATTGCCATTTGCATGTTGCTATTGCCACTGTGGAGAGAGCATTTTTTGCTATGCACATCATAAAAAACCGATTGCGCAACTGAATGGGAGATGGTTGGCTGAATGATTGTTTGGTTACATACATCGAAAAAGACATTTTTGATTGTGTTTATGATGAAGCAATCCTTCAACGCTTCCAAAAGATGGGTCGTTCAGCTTCAGGGCATCCTTCTACTCGCCGAGGGCAATTGTGAAAATTATTATGTTATTGGAGGTATGTGAATTGATATTTTTTGCATTTATATTATTACTAAATAAACAATCTATACTCATTCTTCTAATCTTGTCGATTTTTTTTTTTTTGTTTTTTTAATGAAATATTTAGTAGTTATTATGTGGTGCCCTATTTGGATGAATTTCCTTGCTCCGCCACTATGTACAACATGAAATAAATGAAATTTATTATGTTAGTCCTAACATAAAATGTGAGTGTGCTGAGGGTCAAAAACAAAATTGAAAAGTCACGTGGGATTTTGATTTAACTGATAAAAACTTAAATGAGGATAATATCGTCTTTCAGCAGTGGTTGATATAAGCTTGGAGAACACTACTTAGAGTTTTGAACTCTCTAAATTGGTGAAAAAGCAATCAAGGTTCCTTACTCACGATCTTCGTTTCGTAGAGTTGGAATAAAGATTCGAACTAAACTAAAGCTTAGAACAACTACAAATTGGAATTTACAATAAGGGAACTAAAGAGTAAGGAGTAATTATTAATGCTAGATTTTTCCTTCCTATTAATAAAAACATTAAAATGAAAACATGCACTTAATACCTAAATGGAAATTTGAAAGAGAAATTGGAGAGTTAATCCTCCTCATGTGAAACTATCATTAGTGTTGATTTGAAATAGGTTTTGATTCTTCCTAGACTCATAGACAAGTCCCTAACGAAAAATAGATTTGATCCCTAGCATGCATGGCTCACTAAAGAGCTCATACATGCTAGCAAGTGAAACCAAACAATGACTTATCTCTAAGCTCATTGCTTGATTTCTAACTAAACTCTACACCAACTACCATTTTGGGGTAGGATGTAGAGAGTTAGTTGTTCTTCCTAAACCTACCAAACCAACAATTGGTTTACCCTCACATGAGTTAGACTAACTCCCCAAAAGGGAAGTTAGCATGATGATCCGGGACAAGGATTTGTGAACTAAGAAAAAAACACAGAAAGAGAAAAGAGAGAAGAAAGAGAGAGAGAGAGAGAGAGAGAGAGAGAGAGAGAATATCAACAACCAACTCACTTCTATATTTTCTAGAAGAACAAGTGTTCCTCCATTAAAACTATTACAAGCTTTTTAATAAAAACCAAAACTAACTTCTCATTTTCACTAAGGAACTAAAATAATGTCATGTGAGGAAAATAAGTCAAGGGAGTAATTGGAGTGTCCCCACATTTGTCTAATTTCTTCTCCATTTGAGAGAAATCTCATTTCCTCCCACGTGAATTATCAAACCACATTGATTCATTTTTATCTACCACATTAAAACAAAGTGACACCTTGCATTTTTTTCACTATTAACACCTAATCTAATTTATTACATGCAAGGTGTCAACTTTGCACCAATAATTTGTTATCTTTGTCTTGACATGCTCCATGATTGATGACTCATCCAATCTTGTGGCCCCGAGATAGTGGGTCCATAATGCTTGATCAATGGCGATCCGTATTTTTAGTTTTACAACTTCCCCGCCTATGTCAATAGAGAGTTCATCGCCTCGATTGTCCGAAAGCAGCTCTCTTGTCGATTCGAGTCCCGGTTCGAGAGGTAGGAGCTTTGGAAGTTTGATGCTTCACGTGGATTTGGGAGAATTCATATATCGCCGTTCCTCGCTTTTATTGCGAGTTTAACCAATATTTCCATGTTTACTTGCAAATACGTAAAAGTATGAAAACATATTTATTTCATGATTATTAAACACATAATGAACCAAATTTATATGTCTCAATGGGGTTTCATAAGTACACTTTTGGGTGCTTATCACACTACCCCCAAACAAACACTTTGCTTGTCCTCAAGCAAAGAAAGAGACACTAAAATAGATAAGTGGCCAAAAATGTGTAGTCCTAAACTAATTCTCGTTTTTCAGAGCGCGATTGCATTGACCATATGCAACAAGGCCTTAAACCACTAGGAATTCCCTAGTGGACGAAGTTATAGCCTCGCGAGAGTTTTTCTTAAAAGATACTCACAAACTTCATTTATACAACAACGACTTCAAATTGATTTAAACTTGTTTCCTAAATTAATCTCGGATATCCATACATCTCCTTAGCAGGAACGAGGATTTATTTCTTTGAAACTCAAGTTAATATGTATTCAATAATTAAAACATCTACATATGATTATTCATGCAATTGAACTTTTCATTGAAATATACTAGCGAGGTTGTTTTGGATCCTTGGAGAGCATACCTAAATGGGGTTCTCACATGTATGTGTTGAAACACATATTCACTCAAAATTTTCCCACTCAGTTTTGTTAACTCCAATTAATGCGGTGGGGCACACGTTCCTTACATCTCAATGACGGTCGGAGGAGCGATGTCGATCAATCACGTCTACTACTTATTATCATACCACCCTACTCCTAATTGAGCTAGAGGTCTTTATTAGGTATTGTGGGGCTTAGGTGATAGTGTATAAGAAAATGGAAATGGATAATCAAAATTTACGAGTATGAGAGAATAGGGTCTTCATATATTTACACTAGAGAAATCCTTGTTTCCTTTCCTTCTTCTAACTGAGTTTTTCCAACCTTGTTCTTAAGCCTCTGGATACTAAAGATATTTTTTTTTTTTTTTTTTTTTTTTTAAAGCTTAAGAACATGATTCTATTTTCCTTTCTTGAAGCAAGTAACTGACTTATATTTAGGACAAGTCTTTCTCTTTATTCTTCCACATTTCATCCTATTTCTCATACTCATCACTTAGGTAGGTTCTTTTATTTGGTTTAATAGATGGGTAAGGAATTTTTGTGGTGAAAGTGAAAGGTTTGATGAAAGGTTCATGGAGTGACTAAGCGGTAATATTTGTAAAGGTAAGAATTTTTAGCTATGTCGATCCAAAGAAGGCCTAAATTCTAGCCTAGGGGTTGGTGTGGTGATCAAGTAAGTAGATGCATAATTTCCTCTAATCGAAAAACTACTCCTACGTGTCATCACACACAAATCACTCATATCAAGGCTTTTGGTTAGATTCTCACAGGATTTATAGTTTAAGTAACTAACCGTTGGTTCCTTAAAACTTATCGCTATGTACAATCAATGATACTCGATACATGAATATTCATGAAAAGATGTATAAACTATTGCGTCGCATTATTATCTAAAGTTTTTAAAAACAAATCCTAATTAGGATACTAATGTGAGATTTCTAGACAATTTTCATCATTGAAAAGGAAACAAGACTTTGTCACTAAGTACAATTATTAATATGAAAATAAAACTATATATAGGCTACAAGATGCCTAATTTTTGCTATAGGTTTAAAGCACCCCCAAACAGAATGATGCTTAGTCCCGGAAGGATCAATAATTAAAAGAGAGAAAGTACCGAGAACCGCGGAGCAAAATTAGGGCTAGATTGCCGAACGTAGAGGTTGGAGATCATAATATATTATTCGAAAAGAACAAGAAAATGTTCAATAGCACACTAAACATAGCACACGATATAATAAACCACAAAGATCACCTAAACATGAAAAAACAATAGCACACCAAACAAAAAGGTTTAGCTAGATATATGTACAATGGCAAACTCAAGTTTACCATCCAATCCAGACGGAAGGTCCAAGGCGCCTCTTTAAGGAAATGCATTTCCTTAGCATCGCCCAATAGATAATAGTCCGCCAAATTTCTGCCCATTCTTTGTCTCCGGATTCCCTCAAATTGGTCTTCATCTTTTCGCCCTTTGGGTAACATCGAACATGCCCTCGTATCGAAATGACGCCCATTTGAAACCTTAATGAGCTTAATGATTACATTTTGTCGGGCACATGGAATCCACCTTGACCCAGTCATGAAAAGTAGCTGCAAACTGTGGGAAATGTGTCTTCATGATTCGGCAAGCGGTGACTGGTAAAAGTATATACTTATCCTGAAAAGTGCGAGCTCGTTTCAGGCTGGAGACAACACAACCTAAAATGTTAAATAAAGCATGACCCTGAGCTAGTGAACTGAATACGACGCAAGCAGCCTCATTGGCAGTAGAGAAATGCCAATCTCCCATAATGTTCAGGAGTACAAATAACATTGCAGTCCCCATGTTCATGGTCATGCTTGCTAATGGAATGGTGATGTTGCGCCATGGTACATGGCCATCTCCTTCTCGTTTGATCTCAAGACCATCACCATAAGAGTCGCGAAATGCTTGCCACCGAAAAGAACGGTAAGAATTATGATAGATGTAATGCCAAGATGCAAAGCAGTTCGCGGATATGGAAGGTCCAAAGTTAGAGCAAGTTGTTGTTCGAAAAGATATGAGGTGTGTCACCAACTCGGATTGTGAATCCGTCTAAGTAGAAACCATCGCATGGTTGAATCTTTGGTGTGTCATCCATATTAGCATAAAAGTATGCAGCCAAACTAGGAGAATAAGTTTGGTCAGGGTTGAAGAATTAGGGAAGACCACCCAATGTTTGTGGGGATGTAATCATGGAAGAGATGGCCATAGGCATGGAATCCATCATAGATTGAAAGGATTGCTCAGAATGAGTTTGGATGGGAAGATACCATGGATGATGAAGATGCCATGGTGGATGAAGTAAAGAAATGGGTAACGATATCGGGTGGCTGAATGGAAAAATGAGTATGTAAGAAAATAGACCCTCCTCAGAAGCACATGTTAAAATTATATTAGTCACAACGGAAATGATGACAATCCTACTAAGCATTTCATACAAAATAAAACAAAAAAGATAAGATAAAATACATAGTACGAAAACGGAAAAACGTAATAACATATATGATTATATACTTATTGACTTAGTAATATCATGGATTCCGATATTGATCTAGGAGATGCATATTTTGCACCGCATTTGTTTAGGTCATCTATTTGTCGTCGAAAAGCTGATCCGAATGTCCCTTCACCGGGCAGAGCATACAGTTTGATTTTCCATTAGGAGAGCATGATTTTGCAAGAATTGAGAATGATTTTCCAAGATCTCTTCCCGTTTCAACATCATGCGTTGCTTGACGATCTTGGAAATCCCGAAGAGTTGTGATGATGATATTCGACGTGTAGTTCCCTCAAACCCCGATGAAGAAGTTTAATGCCTTCCATGGGATTAATAATATTCAAACATGGCATTTTCATCAAATAAATGGTCAATTTGAGCTTGGTGTGTTCTCGCTTCATCTATCGAGTATCATGGGTCCAAAACCAACGGAGTAGTCCGTTTTGAAGTACCTTTATATATGCTCTTTGAAGGGGGTGTCTCTCGAGAAATTATGGATAACCCCAACGATCATAATCTAGCGTAACCAAAGTGGGTAGAACCTGGGTCGACCTTCTTGTTTTCTTGGTGATTACGCGTGCTGAGGTGTTGGATCGGACAAAAATCATCTCTTTGAGTTTGCAAAATCCAAAGTAGGTGAAGTTGAGGCTTTGTGACTTCAGATTGGTGTGATGTACCTACCACATTATGTCCTAACGGTGGAGCACAACACGTTGATTCCTGTTTCAAAAGCGTTGAAGAACCATGTGATGTGTATGTTCGACGCCGCCATGAGATACGGTAGCTCGCAGAGAAAGTTTTATGAATCGAATGATGACTCTTGAACAAGGGACTCTCGGTTTTTAATGGGATTTTGAAGTATGTAGGAGATCATTTCCTTATTCAATTCCAATCGTTGTCCATAGGCATTGAAGTAGAATTTTCCATCTTCATAACCGCTAAATTGGTAGAACATCAAAACCAATTCTAGGGAATAACTAGTCTTGAATGATATAGAAGAGGCGCCCATCCTCGACGATGATTTCAAGTGTCAAAATAAGGAGAAAACCGGCCTTCTTCGAAAAGTTTTAGGTAGTCTTTCTCCGCCGCTATTTTTCTTGGTTGAGCCATTGCCGAGGGAAGGATAGTGAAAATTGTATGAATAAGAATGGCTTAAAAAAGAAGAGATTTATAGGCAATCTATGAGGCTATACCAACTGAGTCCAAGTGTATTTAATGACCCATGTGATTATGAACAAAGATCATGGGATCCACAAGAAGTCTTTGTCATGTCGATATCCAAATACAATTAATGAGATGGTTTAATGTTTAGAAAATAACGGAGGAAAGTTTCACAGGGTGGTAGTTAAACTTACACGTAATTTCAGAAATGATGATCATAACTCAAGAATAGAATATGGATAGAATAATCGAGCTGCATGTGTGACAAGTGTTATGTGTACCTTGTAGCCGATTTTTCTCCTCAACACTATGTGTATCCATTAATTATTTCGTGAGTTTCGATGGCCTTTCTTTGTTATGGTTTGTTTATTTATTTACTTTTATTTTTTTTTATTTATTATTTTTATTTTTATATATTATTTTTATTTATTATTTTATTTATTATTTTATTTATTTTATTTTATATATATATATATATATATATATATATATATATATATATATATATATATATATATATTATATATATTAGAGAGGAAAAACAACTAATATACACAACTAATTAATCTGAACTTTCCATTTAATACGAATCCGCATAAAATGTGTGAGAATTATTTAACACACCATACTAATATACAAAATGAAAAACAGAAAAGGGAGGGTTACATAGATCTAGATGTTCCGGATCAAGTTATGCATGAGTGACAAGAGAATAATGATAAACACCATTATCACGATTAATGTGATAGCCCATTCGCTGCTCCTTTTCCCATCGCTTCTAGTTTATTCATTATTGTCAAGAAATTGAAAATTTGTGAAGAAGAAGTTGTGAAGATTCGAGAGAAGGGAATGAGTGAAAGAGGAAAGGAGAGTCAGATTTATAACTTGGTTTCGATCATTGGGCATGTGGACCGTTTGGATCACCCCATTGGTTCGATTGGTTGGGCTTTTGAGAGTAGGCCCAATGAATCAAGGAGCAAACTCATATTTTGAAAGTACTATATTCGCAAGATAACATAAATAATTTCTCATTTAAACTGGTTCGGGAGATACAAAATTATGAGAAATCAACCGATATATAATAATTTAGCACTAAAAATAAAAATGCAATGCATTAGGGAAATAAATGACATAGTCATTTTAAACCAAAAAAAATAAACAACTTATCGAATCCTCCCGGGTTAGCGTAAGATGAACCCGGTTTCTACGCCTTCGCCACTAATTTAACTTCAGCCGAGTTGATCAAGGCGTGAATGTGGCCTATATGGGATCAGAAAGTAACCGATCTTGAATTGTTAGCCGATTAGCCATCATCATTCTCTGGAATTGGCCTTGGCGATTTCTCATTTCTTTCTTTGGAATTCATTCCGAAGTAATCATCTCTTCTGGCGAAGAAACATCCCCGCCGCGATACTAGAATTCATGTTCCTCAAGGCATCCATATGGAGTATTGATTCGGGCGCATGGTATCTTCATTAAAACAAATCCGTGGTGAAGGCGGAGGAGGAGGTACGCTATCATGCTCAATGTCATCTCTAGCTACTGGGTCCTAATGGTCTAAAACACAAGTCTCAAAAAATTCCAAAAATTCTCGAAGACCTTGTTTCAATGAAAGGAGAAAGCGATCGAACCCTAAGTTAAGCATAAGCCGAGTAACAAGTACAATGAAGAGGAGTCAACCTATTTGACGCTGGTCGTGAAGAATATGGCCCGTGAAATGGACCATACAGAAAGTGTGCTTCCTCTCCCGTAGGATCCACAGCAGGTGCAAGAAAGTCTTGTTCACGCCGACGTCTTTGAAGTTCCAACGACGTTTGGCGCCAAACCATCGAAAGTGACGGCTAATTGGTTACGCCTCGAGTTTAATCTTTGGTACACGCAGTTCGAGCCAGTGTTGTACTCCCCTCGAGAAGCGGTCAAACATCAAATCCCTCATGGTCTGATACTCGGACAATAACAGGTCGGGCTATCGAGTTAATCTGAATCCCGCGCGGCAGATTCTAAATCAACTCCAGCGGGTGAGTTCACGCTCCATCCCATCCGCCGTAATCCAAAAATTGGCCACCCCGAAACCTCCATTATTATAAAATTTCAACACCAATTCTTCGAATATTGAGCTGATTCGATGCAATAGATATTCCCAATTTCTACTTTCAATTTCCTCATCAAAAAATGGGTGAAACATCCCGAATTATAGAGATTTGGAAATTTCTCTCGACCGTAATTCGCTTCGCTGCCATAAGCTAAAGATAATTTAAATTTTGATGGTGCAAACAGCAAGAGGAGGTGGAGGAGGTGGTGCTGGAGGGGGTTGAGGTTGGTGGAGTTTGTTCGCGGCGCTGGTCAATTCATCATGGTATGCGCGCGAAAGTGGATGGTGAGGGACCAAGATCCGCTTTTTGTGGAAGAAGAAGTGGGGGGTGGGCGGTGCCCCCGCCACGGGCTTTGAAAACCGGATCTTGGTTTTTGGGTGGGTCAAAATTTTGGCCCAAGTACAAATGAATTACAGAAATTCCTCTTATGTCCCGAAAAGTTCAAATTTCAAACGGAAATTGATTCATTTCAACCCGAATTTAACGGATTAGATATCGAAACGATCGATTAAAAATGCCATCCACTAGAATATGAAAAATCACATTCAAACATCAATTTTTTTTTTAAAAATCTTTGGTTTTTATTTATTTATCCTTTATATACAAATGTACAAGTCGAGAAGAACGGTCAACAACACCGGAAATCCAAATAAAACAACACATCACAAACAAATTTTAACTCCCAGTAACTTTCATGTCGGCCTGGCTTAACCTAATCCAGCTAGATGTGGCTTTATCCTTTATGTTTTGGGGCCTAGTGGTTTGGGATCTGCATCATCCTGACCAAAATGCAATGGTCTAATAATAATATTACCCTTAGTACATATGGTATAGTTTCAAACCGCCTCAAAAACAGTCACATAGAAAACCGAACGGGTTGGCCTGGGGAATCCATTGCCCGCATTTAACCAGGAAATGTCCGATGGTGCATATCACGACTCTTCTTTGGGCACCATGTCGGGTGCTAATAAAACAAAACGAGTATATACATGTTGGAGTCTTTTAACGCCAGATCCTTAGACGCATCAGAGTCTTTTTAACGCCGATCCTCAAGGCTTAATGTGAGTCTTTTTAACGCCGATCCTCAAGACTTAATGTGAGTCTTTTTTAACGCCGATCCTCAAGACTAACGTGAGTCTTTAACGCCGATCCTCAAGACGTAATCCCAACCTGTGGGAGCAACGGACGACGACGAAGTTTATCCCGCTGAGCTGGTGTCGATAATAATATACCTTTATACCGCTCATCTCTCGATAAAAGATCAAGACCGGACAGTAAAGGAGTTTGATAGTTCATACACCACCCCATCCTTTTCGCCGCCGTTTCGAGCAAAAGTACTACTCAACCATTACCAATTCGAGATGGGTGAGATTTGGACCAAATGATGAGTTGGAGTTCGCGGAGGAAGAGAATAGAAAAGGGAGGAGAAAGAAGGAGTTGAAAATTTTGGTACCCATTGTTTTCCCCGAGGCACGCTTTGCTCGATTATCGTAAGACATTTATACGGTTCTCTGAAGCAGAGTTTTCGCGGACTAAGGTTCCGCACAGAACCATAACACTCTAGGAATTTTAGAAAAGAAAATAGAAGAGGGCCTGCTACCCTAATGGCATACTTTTCCCTGTTTAAATACATGGAAAGAAGTACACCAAATAATCTATTAGTCCGCGGTAGATCGGATCATCGAGAAGAGTCTCTTCGACATCGGAGAGCTTAACTCATGATAATGTTTAAGGTACCGCCATTTACTTGGAATTCGCTACCATCATTTTCGCTTTTTCACGTGAGATAGCCCCATGCGGGTGACAAAGAGACAGTGAAAAGCGACCGCACCATCGAAGTTTTTAATTTTCCCGAAAATGTGTAATCTCGAGTTGTACATCAAACTTTTTGACCGACTTTGAACTCTTTTCGCAATATGTGCTTGTCATGCACTCTTTTTCATGTTGGCTTTATAGATTTCGAGAGATCATAGGCATCAATCAATTTCCTCAAGCTCATTTAACCGCAATTTTTTTCACCGCCATGTTACGGGTGTTATAATCGGGTGCTTTGATGGCCCATGAGCACGGGTGCTCAAGTTCAACCGGCATGATGATTTAAGGTTTTCAAAAACGAGGCGATAACGAGACATCCCTATGTGTCTTAAAAGTCGCTCAGATGCCCACAAGGCATCGATAATCGGGTAGAGACCAGTCTTTTCCTAGACGGATTGACGCTTTTTCCAAAATGGATTTTATTTCTCGATTAGAGACTTCTACTGACCACCAATCGGGTTTGAGGATGATACGGAGTTGCCACTTTGCGCGGACTCCATATTTCTTTACTAATGATTCAAAATTTTATTGCGTAAATGTTTTCCCCGCCACTAATTATAGCTTTGGAACACCAAATCGAGAGAAAATATTTTCTTTTACAAACAAAACCACCGCTTTTATGATCGTTAAGACGCATTACGCCAATGCCTCAATCCATTTTGACACATAGTCAACTGCTACAAGTATGTATAGAAGCCATGAGAATTTGAAATGGACCCATGAAGTCGATGCCCCATACATCAAAGATTTCCACAATTAGAATGGGATTTAAAGGCATCATATTACGCTGAAAGTAATGCTTAATCTAATCGCGGGCAGCCGATCGCATGCTTTGCGAATGCTCATGTGCATCTCTAAACAATAATGGCCAATAAAACCACATCAGAACCTTCGCCGCAGTTTTCTTACCACTAAAATGACCACCACAAGATTGTTCACGGCGTATGATAACACATCGCTGTGTTCCCGGAATGCAACGGGCGGATTAGTTGGTCCGGAACAATACTTGAAGAGGTAGGATCATCCCAGAAATAGAATTTCACAGCGGATAAAAACTTTTTTCCGGTCATTACGCAGACCAAGATAAAGGAACTTCCTCGAAACTGGTAATTTACTATGCCGCATTCGCGGGGACTAAAAAATAGAGTACAAGTGTTCATCCGAAAGGAATCACGATAGGTTCAAGATCACGATCAACATCAATCGACAAGTCTTGATAAATGGTCTCAAGAACCACATTTTCGCCACCTTTTTATCTCTAATTTCGAGAGTAAACTCTTGCAAAAGCGAGAATCCATCTGATCAACCTTTGTTTTGCATCTTTTTCGCTAATAGATAACGGCCGCGATGGTCGCTTTTGGTAGACAATAGTCGAGAACCCACTAGGTAAGGATCTAAACTTATCTAACGATATACAACGGGCGAAACTCTTTTCAAAGCGGTATAGTTTCGTTGAGCTTCATTATGGTTTTACCGCGATAGTAAATGACAACCGGCTTATCTTCCTGGCGTTGTTCTAGTACACCCAATAGCATAGTCGCCGCGGCCACACATTAATTCAAAAGGTTTAGACCAACGTGGTCAATTATGGGAGCGGTAGTTACGCGGGTTTTAATACCTCAAAGCGCTTGTTTGCAACCAAACTCGAAATCAAAACGCATCTTTAAGTGAGATTGTTAAAGGTCTAGCAACCTTTTGAGAAATCTTGAATAAATCTCCTATAGAAACCCGCGCGGTCCTAAGAACGCTTTAATGTCTCGAACTATTTTGGTATAGAAGTGAAGCAATTTTTTATCTTAGCTTTGTCGACTTCGATTCCGGCCCTTTGAAACGAGCATATGTCCTAAAACTATTCCTTTAGTAACCATGAAATGACATTTTTTCCCAATTAAGAACAAGGTTTTTTTCTTCACAACGTAAATACCTTTTTCAAGATTTGATAAATAGCTATCGAAAGAATTCCATAAATCGAGAAGTCGCCCATGAATACTTCCATAAACCGCTCAACCATATCACTCAAAATATGAAGCATGCAAATTGAAAGTACCAGTGTGCATTGCAAGGCCAAAAGGCATTCGCTGCCTATATGCAAATGTACCAAATGGATGTGAACGTTGTTTTTCTTGATCGCCAGGTCTTTACTATCCAAAAATAACCGAATAACCATCAAGAAAGCAAGAATAGTATGACCGCTAAACGCTCGGAAAGCATCCGACGATGAATGGAAGTGGAAAGTGATCTTTACGAGTGACGGCGATTAAGTTTGGCGATAGTCAATGCATATTCGCCATTTTACCGATAACTTTGAAATGCATTCATCTTTTTATCATTTCGCGACAAACCGTGAATGCCGATTTCTTTGAACTACGCGCGGTACAGGACTCACCCAAACACTATCGAGATAGGGTAAATAATACCCCGTGATCTAGTAATTTTAACACCTCCTCTCGACCACATCTTCATGGTGGTTTAAAGGACCGTGGTTCACGCCGACGCCTTTGCATTTTCTTCCGTGTACGCTAATGGCAATACATTAGGTTCAATGCCTTTAATGTCATCTAGGGACCATCCAACAGCGTAATCCATGTTGTTGAATGACATTAATTAAACGAAGCTTCCCGATCGCCGCTAATTGTGAAGAAATAATAATCGGGCGGCACTCATCAAAGATCGCCAGACGATTTTAATCCGGGCGAAGTGGTTTTAATTCAGCGGCGGGCTGGTATTAAAGATTCTTGAGGAAGGTCATCATCCATGTAGTAAAAATGATTGATGATCATCCGGTTACTTGACATCACCGCTGTAGTGGTCAAATAATGGTACCGAATTTAACTAACCCATTTATTTTCAGGTATAATCATCGCCCTCAAACTCGAGTCGCTAAAGGAAAGAAATTGGTACACTTCATCTTCAAAGAAAGAGTTTGTAAAATACTCTTCGCATGAATGCGGGTCAACCCCTCGTTAACCTCACCATCAATGTCGCCTCGTGCTTGCTTCCCATCAACTTGAAACATTCACTCGACGAAAAGATTTCGGCGACATGGTCATGGAACCATCTCGAAAGACAAGAGCATTAGCAAAGGGCGAGGAACGGACGCCCTAAGATGATTGGAATGGAATCACATGCAACTTCTTGATCCAAAATAACAAAGCTCCACGGATAGAAGAAATCTTGACTTTACGACGCTTCCACAATTCCTTTGGATACTTTATGGAACGACCGCTAACTGTAGAGTCATGGTGGTAGGTTTAAGTTCATGAAGACCTAGTTGTTTAAATAAATAATATGGAAGTAAGTTCACCAGCTCCTAGGTCTAGTGTGAGCAAGAGTCGTATTTGTCACCTAAGGTGCATGGAACCGCTGGTCTACCGTGGTCCTTGTATTTTACTATACCATCGTGGTTCGTAATGGAGGAAACCGCTCAAGAGGAACGCTTTGTCGAGGAACATTAGTTCTTCTTTTGTGGTGCACATATCTTCGAAATTTTGCATGTTTGGTAATAATTTTAAGGCATCGAAAAGGTAAGTTTATTGTTAAATTTTGAAAAGTCTCTCAATTTCAGCAAAATTGTCATCGTTTATTCTTGCCGCTGCAGAAACGCGTCTTTAGGCTGAATTTGGCAAAAGGGTCTACTTGCTTGTTTCCTACATTCGAGGTGTCGACTCTCATTGAATCGGGAATCTTCCGTAGTTCATTATTAGAAATAGATTCCTGGAACCCTCCCCGTTTTCGTCGATCATCCGCATACGATCCGATTGTCGCATTTTTCCGCATCGTGAGTCGGATTGCATGACCCCACCTCAGCGGGGTGCTTGTATTGTGGGCATTGGGTCGGGCCCAAAGGTCGGTTTGCCGGTTTGGGGTTCGAACCGCCACAAGAAACACGCTCTTCGACTCTTTTCTGCACCACCAAGGAAGTGATTGCTGGATAGACGCTAAAAGGATATGAAAGAGAGCTCAGTGGCAGAAAACCAATACTGTTTGGAACTTCTAGAGCTCCATCTCTCCAAAAGCTGGAATAAAAGATTTCAGGAGAGTTGATCCCACGCTTTTCTTTCTCTGTCTTACAAAGAGTGAGTGAAGGTAGGGAACACGGGAGTGAGTTTGTTCCATTCAATAAGAGGTAACAAGTGTGTTGTGGTATCCCCCGACTGATAGTCAAGTGGTCTCTCTCTCCGGGTCACTCAATATATAAGTAGGAGCATCTTAGTGCACAACTGATAGGAGAGTAGGTTCTTTTTCCAGCTAGGTTCAATTAAATCTTTCCGGTTTATTCTTCTTTCGGCAAGTTGCTTTAAGTTAGACATCCACTTTCCATTACGGAAGCGGAGATCAATTCCTGTTTTGGTTAGCGTTAAGGTGCAGTTGACTTCTAGCAGCAGGTGCTGTGTCTTGTGTCTTAGCTCACACCAGGTGCCGCACGCAAACTGAGACAGCCACTTTCGCTAGTTCCACACGTTCACGTAAGCTAGGCTTAAGGTTTAGTTAGGCGGTTTAGGGATAACCTCTGTCCGCTCTGTCCTTTCCTAATAGCTGGCTAAAAGAAAATCTGTCCGCTACAGTTGATGGCACTCTGACTTCTAGTTCAGTTCTGTTCTAGTTCTTGGGCAGTCCAGCTGTAAATTCATGGAAAGGAACCCAGAGAAAGACAGAGCGACGTTTTCAAGCTTAGAGCCGCTTTGGTAAAATTCCACCAGCTCTCCTATGTCAATCAGTGAAGGAACTTGCCCTTCTTATACAATAACAATTCTCAGTGTCATCCGGAAGTGCAAAAACTCTGAATTAAGGGGCAAAGCCCAGCTTTCTATGACAGATCCCGAAGTTTCCGTCGATACCCCCAAGTTTCAGTTCGCTCCTATGGCCAGATCCTTTATTACTTGGTCTAAAGCCCTTTTCGTATGGGTCGGAACTTACCCGACAAGGAATTTCGCTACCTGAACGAACTTTCATGATTGTCAAAATTACCAAACTTAGCTCTGGACTTCGGTCAATCTCCCGCGGGAAGGTTGGTCGAGATCAAGCAAGATTCGAAGAAAAGACGGAGTAGACTCGGCCAGGGCTTGATTTCATCCTTTTCTGCCTTTTCGCCTTTGAAGGGAGAGCACGCCAGCTTCCACATCAGCTTCTACTGGTGGAGCTGCATAAGATCTATGAGAATCTGATGTTTTAGAATCTGATGTTTTAATCTTTTTTTTTTATTGTCTGATTGTCTGCTAATTATCGCCTTGTATTATTATTCCCTTCCACAATGAATTACCTGATCTTCTTCCAGATTCGCTTTTCTAGCCTCTTTTTCTCTACAGGTTCAGGCAAATCTCTTGGTGAATGCAATCGATTGCACTGGCAAAGAAGAAAAAAAAAAGAAGAATAAAATCGGCTTACCCAAGCTGTTCGACCATTAATTTCTTGAGAAAAGGGAAGGAAGTCAAGCTCTCTAGAATGTTATATCCCATGATTTTGGCCTGATGCCTTAATTTAGGCTGCTTATCTGAATAGGAAGCATTGATCGCAAAACCCGTTAGAATAAGCCTGTGATATGTTTATATGGCAGCACGCGAATAGATGGAGATCGGCAATCCATAATGAGTTAGGCGAAAGCAGGAAAGGAATAGGAGATGCGACCACCATCTGGTTTAGATCCAACATCTATGCTCTATAAGACACAAAAATAAGGAAAAATCAAAAGAAAGGATGAGGCAACGTAGGCAGTTCCATCCACATCTATTCAATTCGTTATTCCATTCTGGCTGCTTTCAGTCTTGGAGAGGAGATATAGAACTATTCGTGACGCATTTGGAATGAACCTGTAAGGGTAAGGTTTCTTGGCAGGGAGGGTCCCAAGCCAGTGAACAGTGGAAGCGGATTCGCTTAAGTGTAGTGAACTACAAGAAGCTATATTCATCTAAGGCCGTAGTTAGCTTGGCTTGTTCCTCCGCTTTGATCTGTTGTATAAGATCAAGGAATGTGGTCCGGGAATTGGAAGTGTGTTGGGCCTAGGTTTGCTCATTCCGTTCCGCCTGCTGCCCCCTGCCATTGCTTCTCTAAGTCCAGGCTAGGGAGGCCTTCCTTTCTCCAGTTTGCAATTGAATTATCCACTATAAAATATAAGAGAAAACATAGTAGGGAGGACCGGCGTTAGCTTCTGCTCTCTCTTCGTAAGGACCCTTATTCCTTTGTTCTGGATTGGTCCGTAGTTGTAAATAAGGGCTGCTTGCTAAAGGCTTCCTAAGTCTTTCTTTTTGTCTTAAGGGAGCGGATAGGCCAATTGGACTTAGGCGGCATCTCTTCATGTGGATTCAGGGCAAATCGTAGGGAACCAGATGCTTAAACTGTACGAATTTACTTATCTTAGCTCAATCTGTCTTTTTTTCGAAAAGGACAGTGCTGCCACTCCGAGACCTGGACCTCGAGGAGGGGTGATCCCAGCTTTGTTGGTATGTTGGTTACCTGCCTATCTTAGTAAAAAACAACATCATTCCCTTGCTTCTTTGGTGAACCAATCCTTCCCTTTATAAGGAATATCCTTATGCTGGTTCTCATCTAAAAGAAAAAACGCGACTTGATTACTATAAATAGCATTTGAAACTACTATTATAAGTACACTTTCAACAAAGTAGTACTTGAAGCTTTCATTACTGCTAGTCGTTACTATCCTTCGGACCCTTGCCTTTGCCTTGCTTCTGCTTGTGCTGTTGGCTGCTTCTAAACCAACCGGCTAACAGAAAGCTGTTAGTAGAAGGAAGACTATAAGTTCAGGAAAGTATAAGCTGGTACCTCAATCCAATCGCCACTCGCCTTTGCTAGTATGATTTCGCCTCCCCTTCTTGTTTTGAGATTGAGAAGTCATCGGACACTGAAGCATGAGACGAATAGCGCCCAGCTTACGATATCCAGCTTCCTCCCACAGCTGATAGAGGTCTCCTGTTTTCAAGTAGCCCTCCATCTTGTCTTAAGCGAGCTTCCAGGCCTTATCCTTATACCCGACCGTGATCTCAAAAAGTGGAATGAATGTTTCACCCATAGGTAGTTCCCTTGATGCTCAAAATGCCCCTTTTTTTCAGATAAGAATATGGCTATGGCCGGTGAGTTCCCCTCCTGCTATTCCTTCCTTAGAAACTAGAGAGTTTATTGGGTAAATTGAGCAGAGCTCAGTGAGAGATATTTTCCCCACCAGCCTTGGACCTCAAGGGGGGGAAGGTAATTGCTGCTGCCTTGTGAGAAGGTGTTTGTTACCTGTGCTTGCTTCTTGCTGATCACTATCAATCATGTCTGCCCAGCTCAATGCAAAGAATTCACTGACTTTATGAGGATCAGGTGGCTCTGCATCTTGATTTGGCATCCCAGCTTGTAAGCCGCAAGGTGGAGAATGTGATTTGCTTCTTCATTCACTTTTGCTCTCCGAGCTAGTGCCAGCTCATCAGATTCTGCAGGACCAACTTCTTCTATAACAATCTAGCTGAAATATTTGTTTCAGTGACTCTAGAAAGACAACAATCTGTTCCCTCTCTATCCATTTCACTAGCAACTTGTGGTGCTTCTGTCACACTAGGATCATTATGGTGCAAAGCCACTGAACTGAGATCATCGACCACAGGTCTAGGTGCATCAACAACCCCAAGGTGAACCATCAGAGCAAGTTCACTAGCATTACTGCATTCAGCAACTTGTGAGCTCCTTTGATTTTTTGTTTGTCCTTCAGGAGTGTTAGCTTTATCATGTTCCACTTCTACTGCTAGAGCTTGAAATCTATTCACTGCTGTGATGTTTTCAGACACTGTCACAGTAGGCTTACGAATCCAAGAGACCTTTGGATCAACATGAGGCGCTTTCTTCTTGTGTCTTCTCTTCCCTTTCTTCTCTTCTACAACCTTTAGCCCGTTCGGTCCCCTTACCTAAGCTCACTTCTTCAGCTACACACATTGTTTCACTCAATAACTGTTTTCTTTAGACAAGAGCACGTTTTTTTACCTGAAATGACCAATCTATCATCAGAGTTCTCAAACATAAGATTTATCTAAGTATAAATGGGCTTCTAGCTTGTTTCATGGGCTGCCTTGAGTTGACTATCGTCAGAGTCCTCAAACGAGAGATTAGTCTAGCTCGTAAAGTGCTTTTCTAATAACCTCCTGTCGTCGGTCTCCGGCGTTGAGTGACTTGAGTCTATCCGAAAGCTGACATTGAACTCAGAAAGTTAGGTTCTATAATTCAATATGCATTTGCTTAACACACCTATATTGACTATCAGAGCTGCTTCTTATGCCTAAGTCAAGTACAACAGAATTAGGAAAGCCAAAGGAGAAGCTTTACGAGTTAATGCATAGTTCCGGAATAGGAAAACGAATGTCAGTGCATACTATCTATGAAGATAGGAAAAGGCATTAGGAAACTTAAAACAGACTGGTAAGCTCATCTTAAACCCCAGAATACTTCAGGAAGGAAACACAAATTCTTATTGGGTAGAGTGATCAATGAAACCGAGTGTTCATTTCAAGCTAAGCAATGTATTCGCTGAGACAAGCATGTCTGTCTCAAAGATAGCTGCATGATGAGCTCCTGACCTAAAACAGTAGCTTGCCTAGGAGGACTGGTATTCCCAAGCATAGTACAAAATATCCCGATATATCGTGATATTTGGAGATATCTATCCATATTTAAGAGAAAGACATAAATATCAATTTATGTTCAGAAATATATAATGACTGCAAATATCGGTGATATTTCAACGATATTACGATATTTTGTGATATTTGGAGATATTTAGCTTATATTTTGTGTATATAACAATTTTATTTAATATTTACTATTATATTTCAAATAAATATAAATAATATATCATGATATATCAAAAATATCCATAATATCCACAATATTTGTCGATATTTTAGATATATCCACGATATTTGCATGTGAAACAATGTCAAATATCCCCCCAAGAGGGGATATATCCACGATACATATCTAGAAATTGAATATCGATAAATACCCATATCCCGATATTTTGTACTATGTTCCCAAGAGCATGAATCAAACTACTGAACTCAAGGACAAGAAGGCATTGATTGGGTGTGGCCCGTGACATCACGGTAACCTGGCTCCGTGAACTCTTGGCTATAGCCTACGGAAATGGTGGCACTCCTTGACGAGCATCGAAGCCAAGATATCACTGCTGTGTACTGTGACGTTAAACCAATACCCCTAGACTGGCAAGTTAAGATAGAATTTCCCTTAGGGTTGACTTATCCTTTTCTTGCCCTAACCTAGGCTTGTGTGGAACTCTTACTCAAAACATATGCCTATTTGTCCGACAGGACAGACAGTCCGGAGAGAACAAGAACAATCCGGAGCTACATACATTCTTTTACTCGCTCACTGACTCTCAATGGATTACTCCCTTCGCCTTTTTGGGGCTATGGGAGTAATCCTTGAGTCCGTTCACTCATTAGCGAGAATCGATGTGTCAATACTCGGTTCGGTACCCTTTTGAAGGGCACCTCTCTACTGATCAGTCATTCTGATCGCTTCCCAGACAAAGCTTCGGCCTCAATCAGTAATAAAGCTAAATAAAAACGTCCGTTTCGAGACCCTTGTGAATCAGTCATGAGGCAGTCAAAACAGGCGTGAAATCACGTTCTTTCCTTGCTTCACAACAGATCACGAAGAGAGGACTCTTGGTATTATTATTTTTGAAATCATGTATTTAGAAAATTAGAATGTTGCCTGTTCGAAAGTTATGCACATTATGGCGAGGAATCTCAAAGGTAACTAAAGTCCACACAGGATCTTTTTTAAGAGAAACTCCTTTGTTTTAGTGGGTTCTTAACCAATTAAGATAACTCACTCCATATATAAGTCAAATTAGAAATAACAACAAATACATGAATAAAAGAGGACCCATATTAAAATCGCACAAAGCTGTTATTTTTTTCACTGCGTGCCTTTACATTTCAAAGTTGTAGCAATGATGAAAATCTTGATTAATGCAAAAATTTTGTTCAGCTTACTCAATAATTCTGTATCTGAAAATGGATTAGGATGGGTATCTATAACTGGCTTCAATAGGAGATCAAGCACAAAAATAGTTACGCATGCTTGGCTATTGGCCTATTGCTTTCTCAGCATTTTACTTTTTAGATTTTTATAACTTTGGGGACCACATTTAGGTTGGTTTATCAGTCAGTACATTCCTATGTTATTATTACTATTATTATTTTTCAGATTGATGTTTATCTATTTAATCTAACTTGTTTGTCTTTTCTCAGGAGATGTCCTATAATAACTACTTAGATGCTGATGCAGCATGGAACTGTGTATCGAATTCAAAAACCTACCTGTGTGATAGTCAAGCACACAAATCCTTGTGGCGTTGCATCACGAGAGAATATCCTCGAAGCTTACAGGCTAGCCGTGAAAGCAGATCCAGTGAGTGCATTTGGTGGGATAGTAGCTTTTAATGTAGAAGTTGACGAGGTAAGTTTGAATTGAAAGATTTTATGTGCATTTTGGCTGTGTTGTTTGGTGTGAAGCAAAAGATTGCAAGAGTATATGGACTGCAACTCAGATCAAATTTTTGTAGTTTGACAACAAATTTGATTCAGTTTGCATCATCTATAACCTTAAAAATGCAGTGTGGATGTGGGACCATTGACGGTAACACAACCAAAGCTCCCCAACAAACTTTGGATACCTTTTCTTTTCTACCAAGGGTAGCCTTGTCTGTTGTTGATATTAATGTTACTGTTAATGAGTGTTCTTAATTCAAATGGTATGCATTTTAAGGCTCTCGCCAAGGATATTCGTGAGTTCAGAAGTCCTGCTGATGGTGAAACACGGATGTTTTATGAGATAGTGGTTGCACCTAAGTACTCTGAAAAGGGTCTTGAGATACTTAGTGGGAAATCAAAGACTTTGAGGATCCTTGAAGCTAACAAGAATAAGCAGGGAAAACTCTCGCCAGACAAGTTGGTGGGGATGGTTGGTTCAGGATTCTGACGACTTGACCCCTCAAGATATCCAATTTAAAGTGGTTTCTGAAAGGACTCCACTAGAAAAACGAGCTTCATGATGCAGAGTTTGCCTGGCTCTGTGTGAAGCATGTCAAGAGCAATGCCATTGTAATAGCAAAGGTTAGTTCTATCCATGTCGATAGTGCAAGCTGGTAGTGCTCTTCCAAATTGAAGCATGAATGTTGCTCTTGTTGATTTGAGCAAGTCATATTTATAAAAAGCAAATGTTAAGATTTACTTTAAAGATTCATGATTCAAGTCATCTCTTATGTTTGTTTAGGATGACTGCATGTTAGGGATGGGAAGTGGGCAACCTAACCGTGTAGAGAGTCTAAGAATTGCTCTGAGGAAAGCAGGAGATGAAGTTAAAGGAGCAGCGTTGGCGAGTGATGCCTTCTTTCCATTTGGTAAGTATTATGTTCTCATTGAGTCCAACTGTCCAAATGTCAAACTTTCAGTGTTTTATGCATCTACATCAACAATGATTTAGATGGTGTGTCAGTTGGGTTATGCTTGGTCCATCACTTTTTTTGACGTGCTCGAAATTGCAGCCTAAACCCTAAACAATCGAAAGCATCCACTTTATTAGTTTTCTCAACACATGGATATGGTTGTACTGCCTAAGTCGGACCTAGTTTAAATCTATTTGCCATCTGAAGGAAATTAGAGTCCTTATTTACTGGAATGCACACGATGACAAACTTTCTTTTTGCATTCCAGTTCGTATATTTACAAACCCTAGATCATGCATACATGCAGAGTTAAGAAGAAAAGAAAGAAGCCTGATATATGCCATATCTTCTGATTTTGACTCATTGGGCACTCTTCTGTTGGCAGCTTGGAATGACGCTGTAGAAGAAGCATGTAAGAGTGGGATTGGGGCCATTGCTGAACCTGGTGGAAGCATTAGAGACAATGATGCCATAGACTGTTGTAATAAGTATGGAGTCTCTCTTCTCTTCACCAACGTGAGGCACTTCAGGCACTAATCATGTGGCACTTTGGCACAAAAAAGACTAGATACCCTTGGCATTTTGGGTTCTCCGCCACATTGACCCTAATTTTTTAAAGGTGCTCTTGCTGGTGGCAGAGAGTTTTGAGGTTATTTAGGGTTTGATTTAAGTTGTTGCGGATGAGTTTTCTTCCTTTAAGCTTTTGAGGATCTTATGTGTTGTAACTTTTATAGTCTATTAATATTCAATCTATCTTCAGATTCACAGAACCTTCAGCCTTTTTTTTTTACTGTACAAATCTTGTATAAAAGTCTTCTGACACAATCAATTTAATCGAATTACAAACATGCACCTTAGAGATTGACATAATGTAAATACAAACAGAGCAACTTGGCAGACTTGAACACCGAATTCAGTTTTAGCATTTGTGAGTCTCGTCTCGTATGGTCGTATGTTTACTAAGGAAAAAGTTTTAATACCCCAAAAGAAAGATTAGTTGTTCTCTTCATCTCTTGTCCCATATCTACAACTCACTCAGAGAATCAAAACTCGTTTATGGAAAGGGAGTTTGATTGAACACCCAAATGTAATAACGGCATATTGTTAATTTGTCGTTGAAACATGTCTCTGGGTGGTAATGCCGTTCATGGCAGAGGGTTCTAACTCTTAAAGCTCTCGGGTACCTCCATAGACACGGCCACATCCATCGTGATGTCAAGGTTAGTATGGATGTTCAACATATCTCTGCTAGTTAGACCAAGTCGAATCTGTTCACGTCTTCTAATTTGAAATCGATTTCAGGCTGGAAATATTCTTCTCGATAGCAATGGGATAGTAAAGCTTGGTGGTTTTGGTGTTTCAGCTTGCATGTTTGACAGGGTGATAGCAAGCGTACCAGGAATACGTTTGTGGAAGTCCATGTTGGTAAGTTGTTGCTATAAGTCATAACCAACGAGGATATGAGTGTCAAAAACTTATATACAACAGCTTCACATTCCGATTTATGATTTTAACACAAGGAGCTATATAGAAAACCGAATTCCTTTACTTAATGGATAATTTACTGTTCTGATAAAATTATTTTTCTTTAAAGGTTTTTTTTTTGTCATCTCTGTGAAATCTCTTTTACTTCATTTGATGCAGATACCATGATGTTCAATTTTTTCTTCTATTTTACAGGATGGCTCCGGAGGTTTTGCAACCTGGAAGTGGTTATGACTACAAGTGAGTATTGAGTAGAACATGCTAAATTTGTATTTACCATAGATATTACTCATGCAAAACTGATTTCTGCACTCGAAAGTCTCTATTCCCAAGGATTACTATCATTGTAAAGTGTGCTTTTAATATATTTGACGTGCTCAGACAGTTTTCAGATAGGCAGCTATAAGCTTTTGAAATATGTATAGTACTTTATTACAACGTAGTTTCTTAGTAACTGCTGTAAGATGATGCAACTGTAAACATACAGAGCTGATATCTGGTCGTTTGGAATAACTGCACTGGAGTTGGCTCATGGTCATGCTCCCTATTCAGAGTACCCTCCAATGAAGGTGTATACACTGTCACTCGTGAGGGCCAGATGCACAAAATACTTGATTCATAGTTTTGGATTTTTTTTTGTTTTTTGTGCAAGTACCAGCTATTAATATCTCCTAGTTGGTAGGTTGTTGTGATGACTATTCAGAATGCTCCTCCTGGACTGGATTATGATCGAGATAAATGGTTTTCAAAGGTATAACTTATCATTTTTACTAGTCAGTTGTTGATAGCATCAATCAGTTATGCTTTTGTTGGGTTTATTCGTCATATTTTCTTGATTGCACCAAATAACGTATGATTTCATTGCATACATTTATGAGGTGGTTATGCCGCAACTCACAAGTTTTGTTAAAAGATATTCTAATTAGAGGATTTCCAGTTGTAATCAGTCTTTTAAAGAAATGGTTGCGATGTGCTTGGTGAAAGATCAGACTAAGGGGCCAACAGCCGAGAAGTTACTAAAACACCCATTTTTTAAGCACGCTAAGCCTCCGGGTCTATCTGTGAAGAACCTTTTGACTGATCTTCCACCGCTTTGGGATCGTGTAAAAGCTCTCTAGGTTCCCTTTCCTTCCCCTCTCACTCTCTGGCTTGTTTGATCCATAATTTATTGCCCATCTCTTACTTGACTTTCATAGAAAATTATAAATTGATTTGATGTAACTTGTTGGCGGAAGCATGGTTAAATATCAATTATGATTAATAAAACAAACACCTAAAACTAGGGTTTAAACCTTCAAACATGAAGAACTATTGTCTTAGAATAATATTCAATAATAACCATCCAACAATGAATGCCTAGAAGCCTTTATATAAACATTGTTCCGAATTCTAGTTGGAATCCAAAAATGGAAACCTTGCTAATGAACCTAGATCTAACCAAAGAGGAAACTAATAATAATAACCTAATACTAATTAATAATAATAAGAAACATGCTAATTCCATATATGTGCTCCTGCATCAGGTTTCTATCTTACAACATGTGGATGCGGCCAGTGGTGGAGCCATGTATAGGCCAGGTAGGGCATACCCCCCCCTCAACTTGTGCTAAAAAAAAATAGTAGTAGTGTATATGTTATTTTCTTTGTGAGGTAAAACAAATAGTAGTTAAAAATGAGGCCCACCTAGGTAGATTATTTACACACAATCTATACTTATTTTTGGTAATTGGGCAATCTTTTCTATTAATGTGTTATTTTCTAATATGTTTCTTATTTATTTTTTCGATAAATTACATCTTTTACTTACATTGAAATAGACACTAGGCTAGAATCTCCAGGGGACTATCCACATCTAACTCTTTTGAACTCCCCAGAGCAAGATCAGGAGAATCTTCATTGACCATTCTACTTATCTACTCAAAATTACATTATTTAAAACTAGAAGAAATCCTACTAATGTAAACAACAACATATACTAATATGTGGATTATGTATTTTGTAATGGTTGTTTTTCTATACCCCCCTGGAGGAATTCCTGGCTCTGGTGAACAAGAAGCACTATCACATGTTAAATAATTGAAGTCTTGGTTTTGAATTTGAATTTAAACTTTTGTCTAAATTAGATGATTAAGGCAAAGAGGTATCTAAGGATCTGTTTTTTTTGTATATATCCAATATTGATAGAAGCCAATAAAGGTCAAACTCTTATAAAAACTTCTGATGTGGTTGAGAATGCAAGAAGCCACAATTTTGATAGAAGAGCTACCTATTTCTTAACTATCATCCTTAGTAGTTTACCTTAAAATCGAGTAAGTGTGCACCAAGATGCATCATAAACACCAACTTCAGCAAATGTCTAGTGGTAGATTGGTGATGCATCTTAGAGCATTCTCAATGCAAGGTAGCTATAGTCACCTTCACAAACTCACCTGATATGCCTAGTTTAGTAGAGTCGCATGGTGGTGGCTGGTGAACTATTTAGATCCTGTCCCACCAATTATATAAACATTTGAAAAGAGGAAAATAAAATAGCGAGACAGTATGAGAGATTCCTTCCGTGATTCCCAACTAGGTGAATTCGTATACCTACCCAAGAAGTTTATCTTGTTGGAAGTTACTTTTCATCAGGAAGTCTTTTTTTGGTTTTTGTGTTTTTAGCAACTAGAGGACTTCGTTCACTCACCTGGCAAAGTCACTTGCATTGGGAAGCTCTATTAATCAACATGTTCTCTCACCTAAAATTTTCTGTTAGTGTGCCTAGAATTTCTTTGGAAAATGGTGGCTTCCTTGAAACGAGCTTTTGTTGTCCTATCAGCTTTAAGTACCTTCACAAACCCAACTGTAAGGGTCCTTGTTTATAATGCTCAAAGTTTAGCATTAGCCTTGACATTAAAGTAAAATCATTTTTTTATGTGTATGATATACCAGATTTAGCTTGTACTTCCAAACTACTTTTTCAGGTCTATGATGCAACTCCATTCATGGACGACCATCCTGGAGGTGATGAGGTCTTGCTTTCTGCTACAGGTAAGTATCATCCTTTCACCCATGTATTCTGCTAATGAGTGGGTGATAAGTGCTGGCGGGTTATAAACCAGGGCTTGTGGTGACAACTCTTACCCGTTTTCCAACTTAACTTGCATGCACCTTTCATAGGATATGGATTCATGATACGTATTTGAACGTATGCAGGAAAAGATGCGATCGAATGATTTTGAAGATGTTGGTCATTCTGATGTTGCAAGAGAGATGATGGATAAATACTACATTGGTGAAATTGATCCTTCAACTGTTCCTCTGAGACCAACCAATGTCCCACTTCTGCAGCCTCATGAAGAGGTGCCTGTAGCAGTTGAGAGGCAGTCAAAATTTAAGAACGTAGAAACTGTAAGTGCTCTTCGAAGTGCTTTCTGCAGTTGAGACGCAGGCAAAAATTGAGGATGTTTTGGAAGAAGGGGCCAATGGCAGCTCAAACCCTATTGAATTGTTATTAGATGAGCTGGGAAGAAAGAAGATAAAACAATATTCACATAAGGATCTTACGAGCATTACTGAAAATTTCAGTAATCAAATAGGTTATGGTGCGTATGGAGATGTCTTTAAAGGTAAATTACCTATTGGTGTGCAAATAGCCGTTAAAAAACTCAAAGACATCGCAATGAATGTCATAGAATTCACATTCATGGCTGAAGTGAGAACAATGAGTAGTACTTTGCATCGACATTTGGTTATACTTTATGGGTACTGCTTTGAGGTCAATATGAAAGCACTTGTCTATGAATACTTGGAGAATGGATCTTTCGACAAGGTTTTATATGAGAACCGCCTTAATTTACAATGGGAGAAATTGTATGATATTGCAATTGGGACAACAAAAGGGCTTTCTTATTTGCATGAAGGTTGCGTTCATGAAATAGTTCACTGTGATGTAAAACCTGGTAATGTGCTCCTTGACTCAAAATTTTGCCCTAAAGTTGCAGATTTTGGAATGGCAGGTTTCTCAAAGAGATTTAAATCAAATATCTCTGATTGAGTTTAGAGGGACTCGCAACTATGCTGCCCCAGAAATGTGGATACAAATGCCAGTAACTTCCAAAAGTGATATTTATAGCTTTGGAATGTTGTTTGAAGTTTTGGAGAGGAAGATGAATCTTGATGGCGAAAATTGGTTACCTGGAGAAGTTTTGGGAAAAGTTCAAGAAAGGGCAACTAGATGAAATTATGGATTACTGTGGCATCAATGACAAGGATAAATCGAAGGCAAAAACATTAGCTACAGTTGCATTATGGTGTACTCAATACCGGCCTAATGACTGACCAATGATGAGTGTTGTGGTGCAGGTACTTATGACATACAACTTCCGTCACCTTCTGATTTGTTTTATCCGTATTATGGCTCTTCAAGCGCCAACACTTGGAGAGGTGATTCCACCAAAATTAGTGGATCTCCCGCATTACCGATTTCGACCACATCAATTTAAATGTAAGCTATGGAGAGTACAGGTGTAAATTGAAGGTTGCCAGAAACTGTAGGATTTGAGGAGAAAGGTTATCCTGGGTTGCATTATCCCACAACTCTTTCATTGTACATAGAACTTGTTGTTGATTGGACATGATGTGTTTTTTCAGTCTTTTAATGTAAATGGTGTAAATTCATAAAATTTTGTAATGGCAAAAATAAAGAGCAACAAACAGCAGAAATTGCTAAAGAAATGTTATCACGCGATCTCTGTTGTTATTTCCGATTATGTATTAATCTAATGGGATAACGCCAGCAAAGAGAAGAGACAATAACTCGATTTTCATATTTCACCTTTCAAGTGAATTGAAGCTTTCATTTCCTCTTTCTATGCATGTTTCATTGTTCTTTTCTAGGATAAAATAGAAGATCTTTGTAAGGAAACCAACATTAATATTTTGTGCCATGGCACTTACCTTATCACCATGCTTGAAATCACCGCCTCACCGTGTTGATGAACTTGGCTTGAGGTTTTATAAGGAATGGTGAATTTATAAGGAAGAGCAGGGATAATCTGATGCATTCTAGGCAAGGGTTACCTCCTTGTGCATTCTAAACGCAATTTTTGGTAGTTCGATATACTTTACGTCTATCTCTCTGCTTGCTTATGTTTGCCTATGGAGCAAAGAATTACGCATTACTCGTTGTCATTTGCCAACAGGGCATAATTTTGCACTTGGGAGCAACATTAATATTTTCCTTTCTATATTGGTACTCAAGTATAATCTTGCAAGCATTGGGCCTAAGCAGATATAGCTGATCAAACCCATATGTTTGCGCTGCGACATGCTCCCTCAACTCTATGCTTCTGCTCTGAATTTGGCAATGCAGAGGTTTCTTCAAGCACAGAACATTGTGAACCCCTTAGGTTACATAGCTACTGGGATTTTTTTCTTGCATTTGCTTCTCACTTGTCTATGAGCTTTGAAATGGGCTTTGAAATGGGTTATGATATATTGATTTGGTATCTGCTTGCTTTTAATTTTGTTATGTTATACGAAACAGAAAAATGAGTTGTAACAATGCACAAAGAAATCATATAGAAAATTGCTTGATTTAAAAATTACTAAAGATATGATTCCATATATGTAAAAATGTCTGATAAGTCATCTCATCTCCAAGATTGAACAGATAGTTACGTAGAGAGAATCATAATTCTACCATTCCCTCTTTATAATTGCCTTTAGATAATTAATATATTCTTTCAGACTCTGAATTTCTTCTTCCTGAATTTGTATGCACTGATTTCTAAGCATGTCGTTCTTTTCTACAATCTCAAGTTTGTTGCAAATTTATTCTATTTCTTCGTAGTTATAGTCTACTACTTCAAAGCCTATCTCACTGTGCAGAAAATCAATTGCTTTCTTTGATGCTGAATTTTCTGAATCTTCTTGAGTTGTTGAGTTTCCTTCGAATTGGTGATTGTCTTTGATGTTAAAGATTGGAACGTCAATTGATATTTGACATCTGTATTGATTTTCTCCCAATATTTCGTTGCAAAATTCTGGGTCGTCTATCTTTAATATTTTGGTGCAGTGCATTAACATATCTTTGAATTTTAGAGGGATAAGTTTTCAAAATTGGATTCGCTGCATCAATTTATAGATCAATTTATTGTTAGTAAAACACTTGAAAATTACAATTAACCAAAAAAAATATGAATTATTTTGTAAACATGATTGGCTTTGCTCAAATTTTTGGAGCCAGTTTTACCGAGGAACCATGTAGGTTTTCTAGATTAAGGTTGATACTACCAACCCAGATGAGTACGTGTTGTATCCTTAGAGATATTTCTGAGTGTGAATTGGGTCATATTGGAGTGTTGAAATTCTATTGCAACAGGTACTACTTGTAGTTGTGATTGCTACACTATTACTCTGTTACATTCTCCCTGTTTATACTTATTTATATGATTCATTGTCATGCAGCTAGATGTGGGCTGAATTTTTGCTATGTTGTTAACTCTAGAGACTTGATTTTCAAGACATGGTGCTTTCATTACACTTTTTAGTAGTCAGAGCTCGAGATGCTGCTTCCAAGGTGTGGTAGTAATTCTAAGTGTTCAACACAAACCACAAGAATCAACACGCACTACGGAGTATATATCAACATAGAGCATTCAGAGCTCGAGATGCTGCTTTCAAGGTGGGGTAGTCCGAGAGAGAAATCAATAATACCAACACTAATACTAATGGTTCAGACTACAAATAGTTGAGCGTTTGAATATTGAAGCATTAGAAAATACCTTATAGAGTTACGAAAACAAAGTGGGTATGATCTCTTTGTAAGCATATAAGTGTCCGATTCTTTGTCCGGTTGCTATTCATGTGGGTTTTTCCGTTTCCAAAAAGAGTTTATTTCCTAAAAGATACGTATAGATTTCTCCGTTTCCGAAAAGAGTTTAATTCCTAAAAGATAGATAAGTACTAAGATGTACAAAAACTTCTTATTTAGTTATCCCGATTTTTCAAACTTCTTATTTAACCACAAAATGGTGACATTACGCTGAAAACCAATTGTGTATCCTCGAGCACCACCGAATGTTGAAATACCACCATCAAAAAGTTGAAATACTATTTGTGCAAATCTGCAATAGCTGTAATAGTATTAACCTGTCATATGAAGTGGTGAACTCCGAAATGCTCGAGATTTAATTTGGATACAAATCCAATGGTTATAGTACAACCTCATCCTCCAAAGCATCTCAGCCAAATTTTTGTTACGCTTCACATCTTGGCGAGTCCCCGTGGTTTAATGAGTGGAAGGCATGCAAGTAAGAACTATCAAATTCAGAACTAATTAGATATTAAAGCTGGTGTCGGCATGATCAGACACTCATCAGCAGAAGCAAAAGGGTTTGGACAGCTTGAGTTATTTGGATTAATTATGACATAAGAACAATTGTCTTTAAAGATAAATTGAAACTTTTAGAGTTTACTTGTAAAAGCTCAATGGAACTTTCAAACATATAAAAGAAAGCACCTCAATCCATTGATGGGATTCTGGACATTGTAAATTATGTAGCACGGATACTATTACAACCTCCACCTACACAAAAGTTCTAATGGTGAACAGAAAACAAAGCATGCTAAATAGTGATCCCCGCTCATAAGGGAAAGCATCTCAGATACATGCACCAAGACCCAAGATACTCAAGGGAACACCTGGTCATAATAAAAAACAAAGCCAACCATCAAACTGAGGGATATGCAATGAAACTCATAACAAATAAGAAAACAAAAGTTACCAAGTAGGTAAAAACTCAAAATATATATATTGCTTTGAAGACAATCCTCAAGGAGATAACTAACATGCTTCATAAAGTGGGCGGTTCACATGCATATCAATAAGGATTGTAATCTAGAATGGGAATAGGAGAAACGTTTGCGACCTATTCAGAGATTAACATAGGTTGGAGACAAATCGTCCCACAAATATTTTAAAAAATTCATAGCTTCTCGAATATGCAACATTTTAGGCTTAAACTAAGTTAAATAAGGATTAGTATAGTACTGAATCAATGCTGACACATATATGATAAAGTTTGGTTATCAAAATGGATATCTAATCAGAACTTCAATATAAGTATAATAATATTTTCCTAATCCAATTAAGTTCATGTCTATGTTTTTTATTGTCATTATCTTTGAAATACTCAAAGACAAATACATATATGGGTTTCAAAAAAACCATACCTAATTTATTGTAAACAGAGCAGCAAAACTGGTGTGTAGAGAGACCGAAAGGTAAAAGAGAAAACTGCGAAAAGTGTAGAAAGCATAGTTTGATATGGTTTAATAAATATTCCAAACTTTCTAGTCAAAACATCTTAGACCTTGTAAGCAAATGTAAATGAACCCTTAGCTTTTCAATAGATTACCTGATAAATTGATTATCGGAGAGTGAGAGCGATTAAGGTTTTAATGGAGATAACATAGGGCTTACTCTTCAATCTTCTGCGAACAATTGAAAGAAAAGTTTTAGATTAAGATAGTTGTCTTCAAGCAAGAGGCTAAAACATAGCTAACACAATTTGTTGTCGGCTTAAAGACTATCAAAGCTTATCTCTAATTTTCCAAGCCCGTATGTTGTTGGAAACCTAAACTTTGATAGAGAACCATATCTATTAGAGAAGTATATAGCACAAAGGTAAGAACCTAGTATTAGCCTATATATCAGCCTATCAGTGTATACTTATCCAATTACGCTCTAAAGAAAAAAAAAATTGAACAGCTCAAACTATTAGGGTGTGAGGCAACCTTGCCTAGTCTAAAGTGACTTGAATAACAACACATACGTCTAGATGAGATAAGATGAGATAAGATGAGATAAGACATGCAGTGTATTAAAGAGTTATTATTAAAAGAGACGAATTGAAAATACTTCCATTTATGTTGGAGATACGTCAAACATATCTATATTGGTCAGAAATTCAGCTCTTAGTCCCTCACCATCAAGTTTGCTTAGTAAGGGAAAACACATTGTGTTACACAGACTCTAACACAGACCAATGAGAAGCAACCCAGAGGCATTGTGTAATCTACACTTAGTGAGTGAAACCAAAGATAAATTATTGTGTATATACCTTTTACATTTTGTGCTTTTCATGCATCATGGGTTCACCGTTCACGAATAAAAAAACATCGTACATTCCACTTCATTATGTTCAAGCTATACCTTGTGCTAATGGTTAATTTTCTACACGTCCCAGTTTTTTTGTAGTTGATACTATTTTTGACTATGACATAAAAACATATCAAGAAGTAAAAGATGTTGACCTTCGAAGAAGAAGAACCCGATTAGTTAGCCTTTGCCGAAAGAAACCTGAATCTAAGAACCGACGGTGAGTTGCTCAAGAAATTGCTTCATTCTTCTTGTACGTACTTGAACAGCTTGACTTGTACTTGAAGTGGACAGAGCAAGCAACCTGAAACCAACGCCAAAATAAGTTATCATCTTCTTCCAAAACTATTTGTAAAAGAGAATATAAATAAGACATTCCACTCGTTAAGCAAAACTAAAAGAGATGCAAAATAAATTGTATTATAAGGCAAACCCATAGTTTATTCAAAACATCTTAATCCAGTATCCCATTCTTAAAAGAAAAAGAGTGAGATGGTAACTCACATAAAAAAATAGAGGTTTCCCTGTGTTAGCAGTAATTAATCATATACCAAAAAGCTTTATAGATAAAAGATGAGAGTACCTCTCCCCAAATATGTTGTCAAAGGCGTTATCAAGGTGAGGCGGTGGACTGTCCACAAACACCTAGGCTTTGCCTAAGTGGAGATTCTTATCGATTTTTTTAATTATTACTATCATTTCTATTGAATATAATAAGTTTTAGCAAGTCTCACTTCTCATTGTTTCAGGTTTAAACAAAACCTTAGAAATAATAATGTATAAGCCTATGAAAGAATCCGAAAAAGTAAACTCTCATTATCAGATTTTTCAAGAATACCATAAGTTTAAACTCTAGTTATGGGGACAGATCGATTACAGAGACATTAGAGTAAGATGGAATGACATTGGAGATTATATATAACTAAATGAAAATCGGGTATTTCAAATAACTGAAACTACATTAATTAAAATATTTGAAAAATGGGCATTGAAGATTACCTTTAATTGAGAAATGGGTTTGGTAGTTGTTGTTCAACATAAGATGGTGATTATGATGGCGGTTGAAGAGATGGAGCCATGGAGGAGTGCTACCTTCATTTGAAACACCATCAATTCAAAACATCAAATTCAATTCAAAAGTCAAGCAAGGAGACATAAAGATATAGAGAAGGAGATTCGATGCCTTTCAACGGAGTAACATAAGAAACAAAGAACTAACATATAATTTTTGACTTCATTTACCGTAGGGAGAATATGGGACAATAGAAGCTTATCAAAGGTGATAGACATAATAGCATACCTTTTTCAAGAATGTTTGACTTCAGATAACTCATGCATTTACAGTGGTTTAATATAATCGTACTTTTGAATGAGATGGAAAGGATTTAATTTAATTAAATTATAAGTGAAGTGATTACCATTCAACCACATCCTAAAAATCAGTTTTCCTAAATTGTCATGTAAGATAAAGAATGTTATCAACTCTTCTAGAAATTTGACCCTTAGATTGATAGACGCACTTGTGATTGCATACCTGGACGGTGACAACCAAATTAAAGAAAGCAAATTCATAATTCACACGAATGTCTCAAGTTGTCCTTAGCTAACATTACAGAACTTGTCCTTACCATAAGTTGCACTCTGCACCTCAAAGACCCTAATAATTAACTAAAAGTAAACTTATTGAGAGTAAACTAACGTGACTTCCTACTATTACAGAATAAGCTCCTCTACATGAATCACAAAATAAAAAGTTTTTAAAGAACAAACAATGTCACCAAATTACAATATTATACAAAACAAATACCTAATGGTCGTTGCTCTATGGTTGCTGAATCCATTTCTCTCAGATTTGGTCCTTGCAACTCTTAGATATTTGTACAAAGCAAGCATACTGCATACATACTTAAATCTGAACAACATACCTTGATAACTACGCTGTCAGTAACTACAAAAGGAAACTAAACACCTTTACCTCTTGAGAAATACATTGAGAGATCACCACAACTTAACTTGTCCTGCACAAAAGAGAATGAAACTGAGCATCTAGTGTTTTGTTAGGAGTTCATTTCAATTGACTGTTATTCTTCTTCTTTTTAGGCGAGGGGGTTCCCGTTTGCTTAGTTGGGGGCACTTATCTACTGTATATGTTTTCGGTGTATTTGCAATTGCACACTTGGCCCATCCCATCCCACTATATTATATTGTCCAATATATAATCTACATTACCAACCAAACTACCAAATAGACAAAAAAAAAAGAGAGGACAAACTTGTTCAAACCTTTCTCTTCTTCTCTTTGATTCTCGGCAAGAACTTAACTCTTTTTCCCGAAATTCGAGTGCATTGCGTAACGGATACCGCTCAAGTTTATGAAGACTGTTACATTTAGAATTAGTAAAAGAGAAAATAATTAAAATGTCTATGGCATAAAGTGATCAAATAGCCTTGTCATCTGAAGAATCAAACCAGGTAAACACCAAAAAAGATAGGAAAATTTAATACCGATAATTAAGTTTATTGTACTTTCAGTAGCACGTGAGATCTAAAACAACATGATGGCCCCAAAGAGGATTTGAGGTGGGGAATCAATTAGCGTAGGGTTTGGATTTGAGATAACAAAATTTTTCATTATGATGCTGCAGTCAAATCCTATTTAACCCAAATGAAAAACACTGTTTTCTATAATCATTATCAAGTGTACCAATCCAATCGAGTTATAAGTGTGTGTGCTCAATAACTGTTTAAAACAGATGGATGAAGCAAAAGTAAAGAAGACCAATAGAAGTAAAACTAACAAAGAAACTTCATTATAACAAAACCTTAAAACAAAATTCTACTTATCGTAAGGATTTTTTGAGCCTGAAAGATATCAAAGAAAACTCAAATTATAGGCTACCTAAAATAAATGGCAGGACAAACATGAAACCACCTTGAGAAATCAGCACAGTATCATGTTCATAACTTCCCAGGTAATAATCCCTTCATCGACTTGAGCTGCAACAACATTGACTATTAAAATCTGATGCAATAAGTCTTAAAACTATGCAAATGATTCGCAACACATTAGTCACTCAAGAGCCACCGTTTTCATACAATCATGAATAATCACATACATACTTCCTAAAAGTCATTCATTAAACAGATAAATAATATTTATATTAAGCCCTGGGATACAGATAAATAATTCGATGGAGCTTATGATACCAAATTGACAGTTTAATATAGCACGTAAAGCTCAATGCAAAACGGTATATAAAGCATATCGATCATCAAAGTACAATGGTGCAGAGAGCAACAAATAATTAAATCCTTAGCAAGGTTCAAATTAATTGTCCCAAACAGGAGAGGTTCTCCTATACTTTATTAGGTTCTTAAACTAACCAATTCCAAGTCCACGCAGAAGAACCAAATCTTAGTTTATAAGAAACGACTAACTTTTATGTAGTAAACAAAAAGGTCTGCACTGATCAAATGATTAAGTCGTAAAAGGAAGCTTACTATTATTCATGGAATAGAAACACGGTAACCTCATTATCTAAAAAAACTTCGGTCGGGTATTAATTTGGCCCTGAACTAAGGAAACTCAGATAATAGTACCTCCTAAAGGAACCAGTTCTAAATCATTTAAGCTCCTCTTGAAATCAACATTTGAAATTGTTGCCCCATATCTCATTGACACCACCCTATGTAAATTTAATGAAGGTCCACTATCATTAAATAACCTATAGAGAAAATTAATTTCTAATGCAAACAAACTTGTATAAAGGCAGGGTATGATGCAAGTCCTATTGTCCTAAACATTCAACTTTGTAAATCAGATTTCAGACCAACAATTCAACGTAGTAAAACTTCAAGGTTATAAGTCTGTTTTATTTTGGCAACGATCATAAATTAGACACCACAATGTCAAAGAAGTGTTTTTACAGCTTCAACATTATTATTGTATTGGTTATGTGCTGGTCCTGAGTTTTTGGAGGAAGAGATTTTCCTATAACTTATTGCTTATCTCTGTATATCTTCTTTCCCACCCTTTTTTAACCTTTCCCATTATTGTTTTGACCTTTCTTACCATACAATATAATGTAATACGTTCATATAGATGTTATTGATAACAATATAGTGTAATGCATTTATATATGTACAATATAGACATTCTTTGTTTATTCAAGGTTTGACATCAAAGTGAATCGTGAATAGTGTGAGATCCTGGAGAAGACTACTCACCCATATTGAGGGTATGCAAACCCTTGTTGATAGTTGTAAGTGACTGGCTGGTGGTAACTGGGGCTTCTAATGTAAGGCCTCGAGCTTTGCTCACTTGCAAAGTAAGGGGTCATTGCCCTCAAATGCCCTAGGGGAAATAGCATAAACATAAAATTATATGTGCCACACGGAATGCAAAAAAAGCTATTGTACCTATACATTTTACACATAATGTAAGGGTAGCAATTAAATGATAGAAAAAGAGAATTAGTTCTGAGATGACTCTCAAACACCTATCGTATACATTTTACACATAAATGACATTTTTGAGCCTTCCATTTAGTAATCATGAAATAATGAGGAAATAATATTACCATAAGGCGATGGAGGGCAAGGTCGTCCAAGTGAAGCCAAATTGCAATTAAAACAAGCCTCCCACAATAATAACAGGACTTGGGTCAAGACAGGCTCTCTTGGCAGCTTCGGGATCACGAAGAGTCACCTAAATAAATAATTTTTTTTAGCAAAATGAAGAATAATAAGTCAATCAATTGTTTAAAATAAAAACAAAGGAATACTAACAAAACCATAGCCTTTGGATCTTCTAGTTATCCTATCGGTAATGACAACAGCCTCGAGGATGTCTTCGAACTGGTCAAAATAACAACACATGGTCTCGCTCTGGGTCTCCCAAGCCAATCCCCCAACAAAGACCTTGGTATAGGTTGTATCTCCAAAAGGGGAATTGAAGAGATGAAAGCCATAACTGGAGTTCGATGGATTTGGAATCGATTGATAAGCCATGAAACGAAAACAAAAACAAAAACAAAAGCAATAGCAAAAACTTACCATATTAATAACAGGAAGAGACTGATTTTTCTTCTTCAGAGAGTTTTTTTTGTGAGAGACTTTGGAGTGTTTGATGAAGGTTGGGTTTTGTTTTATTGTTGATTGCTATTCTTCTGTGAGATCGATTAAAACAAAAGTGAAAGCTAAGATACATACCTGAGATATTTGGGTTTTGGTATTGGAAGAGATACAATCTAATCTAATTGAGAAGGGAGACGGAGTGTTTTAAAATGAAAATGAAACGAAGGTTTAGTGGGTTTTGCTAATACACTTTCTTACTTAGTTGTCTAGATTTTTCGTAACAACCCTGGGTACTTAATCCCCCTGGCTACTTAAGATTTGCTGACGTGGACAGCCTCAGAGAGCTTGAAAAGGGACTGCTATTATATAATGTAGACTGAATGTGAGAGAAACTCAAGGTGACTGAGCAACCACTAAAAACTCAACTCAGGAGGGGGGAAAAAAAATGAAATTTCAGTTTTTTCTTTTTTATATTATGAAGAACTCAAAAACTTGTAGCAAGATTTTGTACCTTTCTCAAAAATTGGTAGGCTTGGGCCATTGATTCTATATCACCTCTCTTTGAACCTTCTATGCTTAGGAGAGTCTATGAAGATTATGTTGGCTGCGTGAAAAAAAAATATTCATCATTGTCATCGAATGGGGAGAGAATCTAAAACGCCAAACCCTTCATTTTTTTTCCTTTGAATAAATAGGGGTGGGTAATTGGAGTTAAACATAGGGGTTCAAAGAAGACGAAAGGGAAGAGATGGAGTAAACCCAAAAGATAGTTTCGGTGGGGTTTACTGTTTTGTTCGCCCCGTGAAACTATGAAAGTTTTATTTCCGCTTTAGTCATATAAAGAAGGGTCTTGTACCCGTTCTTTCTCTTTTCAAGTATTAAAGGCTTATCCTTTCAATTATAAGAAAATGTAATAGGCTCAATTATAAGAAAATGTAATAGGCTACGTTTTTCATTTCCAACTTCAAAAGCTGACTTACATAAAAAAAAAGTCTTTCTCTATATTGGATGTTAATAAGCACAGGAAAAAGTCAGGTGCTAAGTCTATGATCAATTTCCTTTGAGGCATTGATATATATATATTAATAAAACAGGGAATATAGAGGATGAGATCATATACCTGTTTGTGATCATTGGAGATAAAAGCAACAAAGAGGTCAAACCCATCATTTTTTGACACACCAATTTTACTTAGCTTCTTGCAAAGCATGTATACATTCTCCTCACTGTATAACAAACCAAACCCAGCATTCAAAAATACAACAACAACAACGACAACAAACGACATGCAAAAGAAAGAAGGCTTACCAGTAAGAAGGGGTGCGATCAAGTCTGAGATGTTCAAAGGAGACGAAGTGGTGACTGGTGGAAACTCAAGCTTTGAAGTAGCCATGTTTACTTCTTGGCATTATGGAGTTATAAATTGTGCTTCTTGTTATATTGGAAGAAAATGGTCAAGGAGTTAAGGTGAAAAATAGTGTATTACAGGACTGAAAACTTTGATGGATTCGTACCTAATGGAGCTCATTCTCGACCTTTTCGTAACCAATCTTCAGCAAGGTAGATTAAGAATTTAGAGAAGGTCTCTGAAAATAATGATAGTCATTGATTAGATGATTAGATGGGAGACTTGAAAAATGGAGTGATCGCTGCAGAGGGAGGGAGAATAACGTTTTTAGGGTTCTAAAAATCCTTCGTGGCTCGAGACGTTTATAGAATGTTATTGGGGATTTGATGTTTTGGTGTTTCAGGAGCAAGCGTTTGCAGATATGGGATAAAGAAGGTATGTGAATTACGGTCAATCTATTTGATTAGTCCGGTCCTTTTGATGTCATTCTTTCGGTGTTTTAAAACGAAACAAAGATTCGGTGGGTTTTGCAGACTTTTTAAGTTGTTCGCTAGTTTTTTCTCCGTTTTTTTCTTAATCCATCCTGATTTCTCGTGAGTAAATAGGGTACTTAAAATTTGCCTACGTGGACACCCTCATATGCCACGAAAAGGGACTCCTATTATATATATATATATAAAGATTTGCGAAAAAATCAGTTTCGAAATTAACTGAAGTACAACACAAGTTGTTTTTTCTGCCGATTCATATGTATGCAAGAAGAATAGCATATATACTAGGGTGATAATAACTTACTAAATGTATAGCAGTATAGCACTAATTCCACTAACACCATTGTTAGTATAATTATTAACTCATTAGTACGTAACCATTAAGACAATATATACATGGATACTTTATTATTTCCACTACAAATCGCATATAATATTAAGTTTTTTTATTTTTTATTTGGATTTATATTTTGGGGACTATTTTATTTTATAAATGTCATTTATAGTAAGCTCTAACCGCGGTCCCTGTTTTGAAACTTGTTCTGCTTGGTGATATGTTGTTGTTATTTTTAGCTTTATGATAAGCAGAGTCGTAACATCTACTATCACCTCTCTCTCTATATATATTAAAGCAGAGTACATTTTATGTGAACAATCTCTTTCATAGGTGGTGCATTCTTGAGACATAGGTATGCCACGTGGACACTCTGAATTAATCATAAGAAGTTTCCTAAGGCTAAGTCCAATGGTTTGGTGCGCCATCCCGCCAAACCACAATAGCATAGTGTATACAGTTAGCGGCTTAGCGTTTCCCAACCCAATGATTATTTTTTTTTGTAGGACTCTTCAACCGCCATTCCCACAGGCGTGTGGAAAAAAAAAAAAAAAAAAAGTTTTTTTTAGGACTCTCAACCGCCAGTGCCTATGGCGGGTAGGATTTTTTTTTTTTTTTTTTTTTGGACTCTCCAACCGCCATTCCAACATGCGTGTGAAAAAAAAAAAAAAAATAGGACTCTCAACCGCCAGTGCCTATGGCGGGTAGGATTTTTTTTTTTTTTTTTTGAGACTCTCCAACCGCCATTCCCACAAACGTGTGGGGAAAAAAATTAAAAAAGATTTTTTTTTTTTTTTGACTCTCTAGCCGCCATTCCCAAAGGCGTGTGGTTTAGATTTCTTTTACCTGCCACTTTGAGTGGCGTGTAGACTTGACGCTATCCCGTTAAAACTGACACTATATATAAGTAAACTTATACCGATAGCGTTGGCGGGTTAGCGTTTTAACGCACCATTGGATCAAAATGTCCGTGATATTTGGTGTTTTGCCGCACCATTGGACTTAGCCTAATACAACATGAACTCTTAATCTCAAGAAGTTTTCTAATACATCACAACTTTAATAAGTCAATCAACATCTCGCAAGGAAATCTCATACAACTTTGATAAGGAAACCTTGCTAAATCAACTCTAAATATTTACGCTAATAATTATCACATACGGAATACTTCACATTTTTATGCAGAATTGACTACCATGAGCTTTTTCAAGATTAGATTACACACACCATGATACGAAGCTCTGATATACTTGTCAACTGCACCAACGTTACAACCAAAAATCACATTAAGCCTATGGAGAATCAATGATGGTAAAATATGTTTTTCACGTACATTTGAATTATACATATACAAAATTGATGGTTTGAGTGCAGCTATGGGCTTCTGTATGCGGTTAGTCAAATTAACTTGAATTCAAAGTTCTACATAGAATCAGCAAGGGTGGGGGAATAAAAAGACGTATGCTACACTGTGTTCCCGGTATGAATTTTGGGAAAAACAAATGCTACGAAGCATTGCTAGAGAGGTATATAATAGCCTGCAAAAAAAAACAAAATACAATGTAACTTTAACAATCCACCAACACCAATCTTGGATATATAATAGAGGTGAGCATATCTATCACATGAGTACAACCCAAAAAACCACTAAAACATTCATCAAGATAGATGACGAAATTAACCTCACTACACCAAGGGCGTCCACAGGAACATCATTGGGGGTGACAGGAATGATATCAACAGATTGTACGACAATACAACTGCAACCAAGCCAGGCCACATAAACATGAGTGTTAACAATTTTTTCTTTCAATTCCAGTGGAAATTTCACATTCAAAGAAACAAAATAATTAGGTATGAAGGGGTTGCTTTCATTTGCGCTCCATGGAAAGCTCCTGGTATTTCTTTACGAACATATCATAATAACTTGTCAATTTTTCCAATGCACAATAACAGAACAGTCAAAATTAGATAAAGTTTTGATGAATCTCAGCGTCTGACGTGTTTAAATTCAATGTCATGCGGAAGGATCAGGAATTTATTCAATGGAGCCTCACACACTGACATGCAAGGCTTTAGTGAAGTTCAATGAGAATCATAGTTATGATATAGTCATTTACATGGTAGTAAGACAATTGTAATGAACTCTCAATTGCAATAGTATTTTAGTGCAAAAATGTCATAATAGAGAAGTTTGAAATAGTAAGTTGGTACAAATGGTGGTCTTAACATATTAGACGTCATGCAAGCTTCAAAAAAGGCACAAAAAACAGAACCACAAAATGCATTTTGAACAAAGTGAACACAAAATAAGCTACCTTAAATTTCGGTGCTGTGAAACATCAAAATCTTCAAATCAGTTCGCATTGTTTAAAACTTCAAAGGACGGGACCGTGCTTCCCATTTGTTGCTCTTGACAGTGCGTCTTATTTTCTTCAATACATATATTCTTCCTCTCTATTTCACTGCAGAAATACGTAAGAAAAAAAAATTGTAAATTCATATATATGAGAGGAAACTGCAGATCGAAAGGAAAAAAAAACATAAATAAGTTCGGCATGATAGATAGAATATGATAAAAAAAACACTTATTAACACATTTACCTTGTGGGAGCCAAGATCCTAGAATAGTGTACTAAACAAAAAAGCGTTGATTAGCTATTTGTAAAATCTCACAATAGTACCATACCTTTTCACACATTTAGATTCCAGTTGGCCTGGAGGTTGATTCTCTTCATATCCTATAGAAGGCAAAATGTTTCACAAAGTAAGTTGTAATTAATTTTAACTGAAATAAAATCCAAGGAAATCATAGAAGAGTGCGAGTAATTGGATGTAGCATCAAATTTGAAATTAAAGGGATTAACAATTTCCGTTACTTCAACGTCCAAAAAACATAGAATCATTACAAGAATCCATCGAGCGAATAAAGGAGACTTCTATGAATATCTAGTTAGTTATAAATCTCTACATATGGTATACAAAGCGCAATGACTTATCACAAACAACAGACCGGCTTTTGTTAAACGAAGTAGGTTAAAACTTGTAGGCTTCAAATCAGTATAAAATAATATGAAAACTGGTACTTACATAATTACATCCGCCTTGCAACCAAAACACAATTGCCCACTGATTATTTGGGACTTTAGCTTCTGTGTGCTACCATGCTTCTACAAACATAATTAAAAAAAAAAAAAAAAAAAAAACAAACAAACAAACAAACAAAACAAAACAAAGCAAAACCCCACAATGAATTCAATGACATTAAAAGCTTTGTCTGACATCTTTTTTCTGCTAAACATTTGACAATGATAGCATTGAAAAGAACATAAAGAATGCAATAATAAAATACATAGGGAAAAAGAATAATGAAAAATATTACCTTAAAATTTCTATGGTTAGATCAAAATTGCTGGCGGTGTAGGTTTCAATATATGAGAAAATTGGTATATACACAAAACATTAAAAACGAAAAAAACTTACCTCGATCAGATGGCTTCTGTAGATGCTGCGATTGAGGTTTCAGAATAGTTTTAGGTTGAAAAATTAAGGGTATATATATACAGAGAAATTGGTGTGGAAATAGAAATTGATTCAATTTAGAAGACATTGAAGAAACGTCAACTTCTAATTTGAAGAAACGTAGGTCTGTTAAATTTCTAATTTTGATTTTTAGCAAGAGTAGGGGGTATTAGGTAAATATTTGTTAAGTTGTTTGATAATAAAGGAAGAATGACTAAATAATAAAAATAGAGAGATTTAAATTTGCCTACTCAAGAGTTGAGGGGGTTTCCGAAAGACCCGCCTATCATATAGTGTAGAGATAACAAGCTCAAGAACTCGGCAAATAACAACCTTTGCAAGCAATCCCCCAAAAACGTACCCCCTTCTGTGGTTTTACATGATTTGCTATAATAGATGACCACTCCCTCACGCTTTTTTTTTTTTTTTCTTCATCAAGTTTTGCTTAGATTTATATTGTATGTGATGAATCATGAATCCTTTGCCAGAGGTATTGTTATAGATACTCTATCAATTCTATCAAGCACTTTAATCTTTCAGTTATAGGTATTGTTACTTCTAAATTTTCCGTGCAGGTCTTTATCTTAATCAGCTACATACTGAGTTATAATGTTACATTGTCATTTGGTCTTGCAACAATTAGGGCTTAACCGGATTCAATCAGAAGATGCTATCCAAAAATATTATGCATATTGGCAGGTGAGATTGACGTATAGTGCTAGAAAATCTTGAATGGTTATGGAGCATATGGATTTTCGATCAAGAAAATACATATATGTGATGCTATATTTGTAATCCTTTCGGTGCAGGCAAAAGGTTTGTGATGGTATAACTGTATTTACTGTACGTCTGTTTGTGTGATTTCATTATCCTTGCTAATATAAGTGTTGCTATTAATTAGGGGATTCCTAATGTATAACAAATCTTATTATTGCTAAAATATATTTCTACGAACTGAATGTTCACATATGAGATTGAGTTGCAAATTTTGAATAGAAGAATTTGGAGCATTCTTGTAGTCCTGCTAGGTTTAATGCTACCACAGTCTTTGTGGTCTCTTTTGAATACCGGATTGAGAACAAAAATGGTTAGCAATATAGCCAATTCAACAGCTACAATGCTATGCATATACAATTTGTGGCACAAAAAGTAACTAGATCATTGGGTCGTCATTACTGATACATGCAACTTAGTATAGCATGAAGATCATGAGTTTTATAAGCTGATTAAAATTTAAGACTCGGAACTGATTGAATTGGAGTGGTTTTGTTGATTTTTACCTAAACAACTCACAGAGTTTAGGCTATGCTGCCACAATCAAATAAACCAATGAGCCATTACAAACTTCGTCGATTAGTAGAACCATGATCGCTCAAAATTACCACTTTACAAAAATAACAATTTTGAGGACATTCGTGCATATTGGGAGCATAGTCACAAAAATTTCTGATTTTTTCAAAAAAATGTAAAAAGTCTCCAAATTGACAGGTTACCGAATTTCAAAATGAATAAAAAATAAAAAGGGTAAAGGTCTCATAATTCTCGATGTTTACTAATATTTAGTGATTTTAATTTTTCCGATTTTTTTGATGATGGATAGCTTTCTATTAATTTATTTTAATATTTTATTTTCTAAATTGCAATCATTTGTAGGATATCGTAAGATATAACAAGACTTTATATATATATTTGCAAATTTTGAATTTGATATATGCTTGAAGTAACCTTGACATGATGCATAATCACATACTGCATACTATTTTATGTTTTAATTATTTATAGCTTTTTCGATTTTTTCCGATTTTTTTAACAAATTTGTACGACTTAATGATTTCATCCTTGCCGAATCGAGGCTGAATTCCGAATTTGTGACTATAATTGGTAGTACCTAGCTAGCGAATTGTCATTGCACATAATAATATGGTTAACCCCTAACATGGCAGAGGTCAAGATCAAAACAGATGGAGTTGATGAGGGCAATCTAGGACTTAAAGTAATATGAGCATTTTATAGAGAAGGTTTAGATAACATTGGAAAATGATTGACCAGAGTATCAGTACTAATTATTGAGCTAAATGTCATCCTATGGTGGGGAGTGTTGCTTTAACGTATGTGCGAAACAAGAAGAAGATTTGAAGCACACGCTATGGAGATTCTCATTTGGAAAATAATCCTGGAATTGGTTCGTTACTAGATAAATTCAAATTTAAATGCCACTTTGACAACCTTGAAGATGCATTGGAGATACCAATTTAATGGATTATGGTCCTTTACTAAAACACATATGGAAGCAACTACACTAGGTGGGATGATAACTTTATGGGAACACAACATTAAGTTTTAGTTTTTTTATGAAGATATCAACCACGCAAGATTAAAAGTGGAAATAAAAGTGGAATCTCTAAAAGAGCCCGGCCATATGGCCGGGTAAAAGTAGAGACCTCCAATGGAGGATTTTCTCTCTCCTAAGGGGTACTATAATATGAGAGTTAGCATTTTCTAATAGCTCCTACAATGCCTCAAGACTTCTCTCTCAATTAAAACTCTTGACTTCTTGAGAAACCTATAGACCTCCAAATTGGCAAAGCTTTCTATACTGCCTCCACTTATCTCTCTCTCGAGTCTTGACTTATATATATTTTCTTGACAGGGCATAAAATATTTAATACGTTGATAGAATTAATCCATTGGAAAATACCAGCCCACAATTAAGGACGGGAAGATTGGTGTAGAGCTTTTTTTCAGAGACAATATATAAGAAGATTCAATCGATTAGATGATACTCAATGCTGATGATTAATGTTCTCTTGGTGGCTCTTCTTGCATCTTACTCTAAAGAAACACCGTTTGTTTTAGCAGTGGAAGTAGTCATCCAAAATGAAGCTATGAATATCAGATGGGCCAGTACCAGCTCTGCCAACAGATCGACATACACGCACAAAACAGGAAAAAGATAAAAAGGATCAGAACCCCAGAAAAACTAGAGTTATGAATTATGTCACGACTCACGAGGATAAAAGTGCTTGAATCTCAAAAAAAGACCGAGTAACATTCATTGCCTCACTGGAAGTTGGTAAAACTCTAAAAAAAGATGAAAAACTATGAACTTTTGGTATGCGTACACTCAAATACCTCCTATTTATGGTACCGTGGTGAAGCTTGGGTTTCCCAGCCTTCAATAAGTCTTCAGTGTAATGAACCACATAAAGTGAGATCCAAGCGTTAGTTTCCTTTCTAAACCAGAGAATGTTCCAATGACCAAGTATGTTTATTATGTGAAACTACCATAATACAACTTAAATATATGTACTATCTAAAACTACCAGAATATAGCCGTCTGAACCATACATACCAGATTCAAGGTAATCAACATTAATGAAAATGCCAGAGAATCAAATGGTATATCATCCAGAGCAAACAGGCGACATTCTAGAGACTTAGGGCCTGACGAAAAGTGGGGAAGTCTTCAATTTCGCTCAGAAAATTATATAAGTATGCTCCATATGCAACATCAGTAAATATACATAATCTTTACAGAGTCTACAACAAGTCAGTATCTAACTCCACTTTGAAGAAAATATGTTCTGTACGACACAACACACATAACTTTTTTGAAGAGTTTGAGTGCATTATGGTATTTTCAGTATTTCCACTTTCCATAAAATAGGTTTTGTACAAGTCCAATTTCTTTTTGGAACACATAGCTGAGGAGTTTGAGTGTATTTCGGTATTTCCAATTTCGAGTCTGTACAAGTCCAATCTCTTTTCCAGATTCATTGACAAACAAAATAATACAATTGGAATTTCTATATATATACTTTCAGTCTTGCTTCTCATAATTCCCCACAGGATCAAGTTCTTTACTTCGATCTTCCCATCTATACTCTCAAGAAACGACAATTTGCTCTTGCATAGGTGAGATAATAAACTATATAAGATCCTTGAATGTGTGAGCTATAGATTGTATATATATAGTAAGAATAATAAGTTATATAAGATCCTTGAATGTGTGAGCTATATATTGTATATATATAGTAAGATTTTGCAACTTGCTTATGCAAAGGTAAGATAATAAGCTATAGAAGATCCTTGAATTTGCAAGCTATATATTGTCTATAGATAGTCGATATGTATTTAAGAACATCAACACTTTGAATGTGGTTTTTGTTAAGAGATAGTTATGTAACAGTAGAATTTTAACTTGAATCCTCAAACGCCCTAAGAAATCTTTCATAATCTACTATTAACGAACATAACGAACATAAAAATTTCTCATATGTTATAGCTTAGACGTAGACGATGACTTAGAGTTGGGACAGAATTAGCTTTTCCGATCCCCTGAACCCGCTGAGAGATCTTAATATTGCCCCCCTTTGTTGCCACAAGAATCATCTAACTTAACTCTCCAAATAAGCACAAGGACTCCAAGTAAGGCACTGGAATTGCCTTAACTTCAAACAATAACTCCAGCCAACTTGGAGGTCAACCATGGGAATAGGCAAACAGTTGGTCCTCCTTTAAGTCTGAATAGTCCATCAAACACAAAAGTCATTGGTTACATTTTTTTTAAGAGGCAATGTTTATGAGTTGGGAACTTTTTAATATAAACCTTTACATGGGAGAGTATGCATAAGCGTCTATTGGGATCCTCAGAAATTGTTGACCTTAACTATCACACCCCAAATTTCCAGAAAATTAAAAATAGGGAATTATCCACACCCTATTCCATCTTCTGAAAATCCAGGATGAAACAAAACCCTAATAACCCATTAACAGCCACGATATTAAAATATGAGATCAAATTAAAACCAAACGAACAACTCTTAATGTACAAATTCAAGAATTTACTAAACCACTCTATTACATCTGTTTCAAATCAAAACTTTATACTTCATAAAACTTATACCAGTAAGACTCCAAGAGTGAATCCTAATCAAGCGTCTTCATTCGCTGCATTCCACCATCTATGTTCCCAAGAACACACCCACGTTGCAAGACAAAGCAAATATGGGTCAGCAAATTGAATTTGCTGGTATGAGTAGACTAACAACAAAATATATATAATAATCTTTCAAATTAATAAATATAACATTACTAACCATTTCAACTTGGAAGACAATATAGTTTCGTTTTCCAAAACGGCGTGTAGTTTCTTCCCAAGTAAGATTTCAATCCCAATATACATTTCCAAGATAACTCACAACAGAAATACCACTTATTACATACACATATGGTAACTTAATTAAATATTGGTTTGATACACATTACTTTTAAGCCAGCACGATGTCTCAAGGTAGGATATTTACGTCCCTGCATAAAAGATTAACAGATCCTACCCTCCTGCAAAAACAGAGTTAGACAGCACTATAAAAGAATTTATCTTAGCCAGTCAAATTTTCATTCATAATCAAACCTCATTTAAGACATTGAAGTCTAATTAATACAACATAGTTCGTCCCGCATATTCGGAGAAAACTACTTATCATACCACCTATATCAAGGGTAGTCATTCACATGACATCATTACGTCATAAAGTTCCCAAGTGCATAATTATATATCTCAGGCTATTACAAGTCATTAATGCTTTCATAATAACATATCATTTTAGAGTCATTCCATAATCACAGAAAAAATCACAAGCATTCAATAATATTATTCCCAGTCACACTTCACATCCATAACCTCACACAAACCACCTCTATATTTCTTTGTAAGAAAGTATATACATCATAATACATAAATATTCATAGGCACTAACTCACTCATACGTAAAATCAATATTTCACTTTGCTTATTAATTATCTTGTTGACTCATTTATAAACAGACTCAACCCAACCTTTAGTTCCTACTCCACGATTTGCACTCCACACATTTGCCAAATCACACATACATGTGTGCCTCTCTCCCACTGAGTATCACTATATCACAGCCATCTCTGGGCTTTCCATACACATAATCATAGCCTCTTTGGCCATAAAATCTCAGGTCATTCATGGCACATTCAATGAATACCTTGGGTCATTCCGCCACATTCAAGGAATACCCATCATAACACTAACGGGCCATTCATGGCACATTCAATGAATGCCCTGAGTCATTCTCGCCACATTCAAGGAATACCCAAACCTACATTCCCGTACATTCAAGGAATATGACCAACTTGCAAGGCGAATACCTTAGTTCCTCTCTAGGGCAGTCCAAACTATTGGGTCATTCATGGCACATTCAATGAATACCCATCTATCACATGACATCACAAGTCATAATATCTCATTACCAAATCCTGAGGCGTGGAGAGTTCTAAAGATGTGGGCAACACATTAAAACATTATTATCATTTATAATTATACTAGCATTACTCATGTCAAAACAGACCACACATACAAAGAGTCATTTTCGCGCGTCAAGGCAAATCAAACATTTAAATATCATTGAATGCAAACAGACTTATAATCAAACAAATACAATTTACATAACCACACTTATATACACAATATCGTAAACAAATAGTTTATTAGCCCAAATTCAAGTCCACACACACTAATGTCAAAAACAGATCCACATATACTGAAGTCTATATTCATATACAACTTCTATCTCACACATATATATTTATGTAGTCTCAAAACAACAGTAATTTCTAACACAACCACATAGTTATCACACAAACTAATATATATATATTATAGATATAGTGTAGTGTAGTAGCTGCACTTTTGCTCAAAGTCACCCTCATGATCCCAAATCTTTCAAGATTAGAATCAAGCCTTCGTAGTTCTTACCAGCCACATAGTCAATGTTATAGTTTTTTCTACATTCATCCAAATGACATGTAACTTAAATATTTAGAAACTAGGGTATGTAGACATACTTTTTCATGTAGAACTTGAAGTCCCAACCTCATCCCATCTAGAAGAAAATTTAAGTTGAAAACGGTAAAAATCCTAATTTTTCAGCAAACTAGATTTCTGACGGACTATCTTCCGAATGACACAATGCTTTCCACAGGTATCCAAATGCATCGAGGCTTTTTGTGTTGAAAATCTAACACATAGAACTTATTTTCTTATGTTTTACAAAAATACTCAATCTCCTTCTAAATGTTCGATAACTAAGCTCGAACACAGTGCGCATAAACTGATTTCTGACGCACTATTTTCTGTCAGTCAAACTTCCAAACACCATAATTAATTCCACTAGCCTTGGAATGTGATGAGGCCAATTGGAATAGAAAGCAGACTTCCAAATATTAATTTTTCATGTTTTCATAAAGTTCAAACTCTAACTAAATTAAAACTGGACTTGAACATAGTGCGTAGAAACTAATTTCTGACGCACTGTTTTCTGTTAACCAAACTTCCAGACATCATATCTACTACCACAGGCCTCAGAATGCGACAAGGCCAATTGGGTTGGAAATCAGACACATAAAAATTATTTTTTCATGTTTTGGCGAGAGTTTGAATCTGACTCTAACTATGTGAAAACTCGATTCCAAACCAGGCACAGACTGGATTTCTGCAGTTAGAAAATTCTGACGTGCCAACTTCCGAACACCATAACCATATCCACAAACCTCGGAATGCAACGAGGTCGATTGGGTTGGAAAGCAGACTTCCAGACCTTACTTTTTCGGGTTTAGATGAAAATCTAACTTAAACTCCAAGTATAACAAAATCAGCTCTAAAACAGGACGTAAGTATAAGTGTTCCAGTTTTTAGTTTCATGAAATCAATATATGTATGAACCCAAACAATTAAACCAACTAAGCAATATTCATTGATTCAAATACCATCTCCACCTCAGTCCATGTTTCAGTATGACAGGAACCATATATAGGTAAAGGCAATTGATATGTGTAAACCCAAAATTTTAAATTTCAAAATCCACAAGAAATTGGTAGAATGATTACTCACGACTTCACCAGCGCCATTCTACCATATGGTGTGTCAAAACAAAAGAGTCAACATTGAATAAATTCATGGAATGGGATAAAATGCATGTGCATCAGTAAATCATTTATACTCATGATCACATATCATTAATTGAAATAGTATTCGGTAAGGTTTGCACTTGTAGCCATCTCATGCATAACATTCATATCAATCATTACCACTTATACAATTCATTAATAGTTCCAACAGTAGCTATAGTCGAAGCCTTACAGAAAAAATCTAAACTTCTCACATATATAATGAAATACTTCAAAGCAACCAATAGCCTATAGAACACCCATGGGTACAACAACATACCTACAAATATCTAGATATGGCAGAAGTAAACCTTGAGTCAAGAACTTCAAGACGCCATTTTATCTCTATTGATCAAATTAATAATTTTTCATCCCAAAATTCCAATTAATAAATTAAGTAAATAACTAAAAGAAGTTATATGCTCATCAATCAAATAAGTTGTAAAGAAAATATTTAGACTACTCACTTGTGAATTGATCAGAAAAGCGAAAACCAGCGAAAAGAAACGAAACCGAAAGTCACACCATTGCGCGTATATGAAGGTTGTCCTCTCTCTCTCTTTTAGAGCACGTCTCTTTTCTTTTTGTTTTCTTTTTGTTTTCAAAAACACTCTCCCCCAAAAACAAGAACGAGTGTTTGGTAAAACCAAAACACCCAAAACCCCCATCCCCTATTTCCAGCAACTACTCATCCCACTTCCCACGTTTTTATGATTCTATCTTTATCTTTATCATTTCTTTTTATTATTATTTAATTTTATATATATTTAATAAAAATGGGAATGAAAAATAGGGTTGTTATATTAACTCTTCATTTTTTTTTCATCTTCACCACTAGTAATGCATAACCGACGACAAAGAAAAATTCATCAATATTAGTGATGATTATTGAAGATTTGCATTGTTTCAATTATTAGTTTGTTTGTTTACTTAAATTTATACAAAACAAGAGTCAATTAAAGAAATTATATTGTACGTTCAAAAATAGTCTAGACACTGTGTTCTCTGCATTAATTTTTGTTTAACATGTTATTGTTCCACTCAATTCGACATTACATGAATCACACATTATAAAAGTGATACTTGAGGAGAGAGATTGTGCAGATAAAGCAAATTATTAGTAATGTTAGTAGTGTGTCACTGGGTTTAGTAGCTTATACTCATAGGAGACTTCCATGAAAGAGCCATATAACTTAAATCTTTTACATAAAAAAGTGCTAGACCAAAACCACAACTGGAAATGGATGCCTTACCTGGACTGCATAGGACACATGTGATAGATTGATAGAGTATGCATTGGAGCATAGAACACATTTGATCTTATTAATAGTGTTTCAATACACAAACAATGTTCGAATATTGCAATTTATATACGCAAAATACCTAAAAGATCTTAGGCGTATGCCCGAGTTCAAAATCTAGTGGAAAACTAATATGAAGCCGCATCTATTGTCGATGATTTAATTGTTGTCTCACATGGCCATATTTCAATTTGCCCAAAATCTTGGCATGATGGACTATAAAAGTTGTTTGGATCTAAAGCAAACATTGCTCAAAGATTCTACTTCTGGTGAGTAATGGGCACATCATTATATCATTTGTTCGCATGTAACTCAAGAAATATTGGGACGGACAAATCCTTTTTCACTTTATCAAAATAAAAAAAGAAGAAGAAATCATTTGATAAACGATCCTCCCTTTAATTTCAGATTATTGTCTTGTGCACTCCATATGCTTACTTCTTTTTAAGGATGATGATCAGGTCAGCGGATTGTAGGTTACAGACTATAGAGTACATTGGTGAATTGGCTGGTTTTGTGATTGGTAATTTAGTGGATGTTTGCAATGCTCTAGTGATTGATAGGTTGTTTTTGTAGTAACGGGTTTCGTGGTTGGTTTTGTAGTAACGAGTTTCCAGAGTTGACCTGATCTAGTGTACAAACACAACTATATAATGTTGTGTGAGAGTGTGTAGAGGTTTGGTGTTTACTGGACAACGACTTGATGATTTGTGTGATAGGGAATGGCTGCACTCTTCTTGGGATAAGAGTTGCCTACGTATCAAGTTTCTTGGGGTAAACTTGAATCAAGTCTTACGTAGTTCATTTCTCTATACTTATAGATGTTTGAGCTGACCTTCCTTATTTGCTCCAGGCCATTATCAAGTGTAGATCCATATTTTGTGTTATCTTGATGATTTGACATTACTCATGCTGTTACAAAGTAAATGTCTCATTGATTGGTATGTTGACTGAGCTCCAGGTTTGCGCTAGATGATTTGCTTCCATATATGGCTGTAACTGATGCTGGGGATGACCTAGGATCGGGTCGTTGGTACATTCTAATAGAGTGGTACGAGCTGATGGTGAAAGACATGGTGTATGGACACGTGTATTGTAGTGCAGAACGGAGGGTACTTACAGAGTGTATCTTTGAATTAAGATCTTAAAATTAATTAATATCTTAAAATTAATAATTTCATTGCTCGTGCACTGAGGTTTTACATAGTTACACAATTACTCCGACCCTTAGACAGATCGAGCTGAGACTTATTCATAAGACTTGTCTAAATTTGAGAATTCACACCGAAACTTGTCTTTCAAGCACTATATAAGGATTCATGCAAGTGATCTTAGTAGACTTCCTAATACATTGAATTCCTAAGCATACAATGTTGGGGAAAATTATATCAATCGATCCCCACTAAGATAACTTGCACTTGGACAAACTACTACTCCAGACAAAAAAAAAAATCTAAACTTTCACTACAACCAACAACAAACCCAACCTTCCAAGCAATCGACAATTATCACAAACAAGTAATAATAATGCAAAGAAAGTAAAACATACCACAACACAAGATGTAACGTAGTTCGGCCAATGATGCCTACTTCCACAAGAGCTAATTATTTTATAAGTATGGGAAGAAAGATTACAATCACTCCTCTCAAGTCTCTCCACCATACTAGATCACTCCTATCTCCTTACAAGCTTTTCTCTTTGCAAAGGTTTTCTCTCAATTTTGATTGCTCTCAAAATTGGGTTTTTATTCAAAACTTGGTTTTCTAAAACTTAACTTCTATTTTTATACTAAACTTGCAATTTTGCGGTAGAAATAGAAACTGAGAAGTTTAGGCATGAGCGCGGGAGCGTTCTCCGTTGGCAAAATTGAGCGCGTGCGCGCTCTCTTATTTTCCTCCAACTCAAAAGTCCAGTAACTTTGTTTATCATATCCGACCCGTTCTTGTCGGTATGGATCTTCTTAATGCACAAATGCTTGTCTTCGAGAACTTCTCTAATCCAATGATAACACACATGTATGTGCTTTGATCTAGAATAAAAACTCGGATTCTTGCTCAAATGGATGGCGCTCTGACTGTCACATAGAACCATGGCCCAAAATATCGTCGAGATATCCGATATCTCGCCGATATATCTCGGTAAATTGGTACACCGATATCAATATTTCTGATATATATCCACCGAATATTGAACCCCTTTTTTTCCGAGATATATCGGAATTTCCGATATGAAACTTTATATCGCCGATATAATCGATATTTCCGATATAATCGATATATATCGGTTGACTTTTTGACCATTTTTAAATATAAATCCGATATTTCCGATATTATATTTCCGATATATCCGATATTTCCGATATTTTAAATAGTTTGGACTGGTCACCAAAAAAACCGATATATTCGATATATCTGATATATCCGATATATCTCGGTTTTTGGGTACACCGATATATTAACCGATATCGATATTTTGGGCCTTGCATAGAACTACAAACTGTTTCTACTTTAGCCCTAGTTCATCGAAGAGCCTCTTCATCTATATCATCTCTTTGCAACACTCAGTGGTTGCAATATACTCAGCTTCTGTAGTGGAGAGGGCAACACACTTTTGCAACTTAGATTGCCAAGAAACTGTTCCCTTTACAAAAGTAAAAAGATAACCGGAGGTGGACTTCATAGAGTCAACATCACTTGCCATATTTGCATCAGTGTAGCCTTCAAGCAAGGTCTTACTTCCACCAAAACACAAACACACCTTGGAAGTGCCCTTGAGATATCTCAATATCCACTTAACACCTTCCCAATGCTCTTTACTCGAATTTGATAGAAAACGGCTTACAACACCAACGGCGAAAGCAATATCCGGTATTGTACACACCATTGCATACATCAAGTTGCCCATTGCGGATGCATAAGCAATCTTTTCCATTTGACTCTACTCATGCTCACCTTTTGGATATATATCTTTGGTCATGCAGAACTGGCCACCAAACAGACAACTGACTGGTTTCGCTTGATCCATGTTGAATCTCTTCAACACCTTCTCAATGTAACTTTCTTGAAAAAGCCACAACTCCCCACTTTTTCTGTCACGAGTGATCCGCATACCAAGTATTTGCTTTGCTTGACCCAAACCCTTCATCTCAAAGGACTTACTCAAGTTTTTCTTCAGTTTGGATATCTTGTTGATGTTCTGGCCAACTATCAACATATCATCCACATACAACAAGAGCACTATGAAATCCCCATCTGGAAATTTCTGAACAAACACATAATGATCAGAAGCGGACTTCATGTAGCCATGCTTCACCATAAAAGAATCAAACTTTATGTACCACTGTCTCGGTAGCTGCTTCAACCCATACAAACTATTTATCAGCTTGCATACTAGGTGCTCCTTGCCTTTGACCTCAAACCCCTATGGCTGGTCCATGTAGACATCTTCTTCGAGGTCTCCATAAAGAAAAGTTGTTTTGACATCTAGTTGCTCAACCTCTAGGTTCATAATTGCGGTTAGACATAATACCACCTTGATAGAAGTCATCTTAATTACAGGAGAGAAAATTTATTCAAAGTCAATACCTTTCCTTTGACCGAATCCCTTCACAACAAGGCGAGTTTTGTGCCATGGTTGTGGATTATTCTCCTCATGCTTGACTTTGAAGATCTACTTATTCTTGAGAACTTTTCTTCCTTTTGGTTTCTCAACTAAGTCATAAGTGTGATTCTTATGCAAAGAATCCAACTCATTATGCGTGTCCTTCAATCACTTCTCTTTATCTATACCTTCAAGAGCCTTTTGATAATACATAGGTTCTCCACCATCAGATAGTAAAACATACATATATGGTGGATATCTAGTTGAAGCTTGTCTCTCTCTGTCTGACCTCCTTGCCCCATCTTCTTGTGCCTCATGAGGATGCACTTCTGCTTGCTTAGGTGGTGGTTCATGCACTTTATCTGCATATTCTATATCAATAGATTCTATCTCATCATGAGCAATAAGATCATCATCATGAGCTTCAAACCCATAGTTATCTGCATTCTTAATGCCTTCTGCACGTTCCACAGTAGGAACTTCTGGTTCTTAATCAACAAGATCATTAGTGAAAGCTTCTAGCTTCTCACCATCCTCAAAGTCTGCTATAGTTTGGTCTTCCAAGAACACAACATCTCAACTTCAGATTACCTTCTTGTTAATCGGATCATAAAGTTTGTAGCCAAACTTCTCATCCCCATAACCTAGAAAAATGAACTGCTTAGCTTTGTCATCAAGCTTGGATATCTGATCCTTGGGAATATGAACAAATACCCTGCACACAAATACCCTCAAGTATCCATAGTCAACATCTCTGCCTGACCATACTCTCTCTGGATAATCACTATTCAGAGGCTTCGAAGGCGATAAATTGATCACATGTACGGCTGTACACATTGCTTCTACCTAGTAACTTCTAGGTAACTTAGAGTGAGACAACATACATCTCATCCAATCTACAATAGTCTGGTTCATCCTCTTAGCTATACCATTGTGTTGTGGAGTCTTGGGAACGGTCTGCTCATGACCAATCCCATGACTCTTGCAATACTCTTCAAATGGCCTAATGTCGTACTCACCCCCATTATCTGAGCGAATACACTTCAAAGACTTCTCTGTCTCTCTTTCCACCATGCTATGGAAAGTCTTAAACACGCCAAGTACTTCATTCTTGGTCTTCAGACTATATGCCCTTATCTTTCTTGATGCATCATCAATGAAAGTCAAGAAGTACAAAGCTCCCCCGTGGGACTTTACTTTCATAGGACCACATAAGTCTGTGTGTACTAGCTCAAGGACATTGTCCTTTCTGTGAGAGGGGAATCTTTGGAAAGACACCCTGTGTTGCTTTCCTACCAAACAGTGAGTACATCTATTTAAATGCGTACCTTTGATGTTTGGTAAGGTCTTTTGCTTGGCAAGAACTTCCATGCCTTTTTCTCCCATATGACACAGTCTATTATGCCATAGTTCGGAGGAAGCTTCTTCTTGTGCCACATTTAACTCTGCTTTATACAAACTAGCCTGTGTCTTGTAAAGCGAGCAAGTTTTCTTCCCTTTGGCTACTATAATGGAATCTCTGTTCTGTTTCCATACCCCATTACCAAACGAGTTTTGAAAGCCATCATCATCTAACTTCACAGTGGAAATTAGGCTTAGCCGAATGTCAAGGACATGTCTTACATCCTTGAGTGTCAAGGTGTAGCCGACATTGGTTTCTACATGAACATTCCCAATGCCTACAATCTTTGAGACGCTACTGTTACCCATATTTACCTCACCAAATTCACCACAGCTGTAGGTAGTGAAGAATCCCCTGTGCGGTGTGACGTGATAAGATGCTCATGTATCTATCACCCACTCGGTATCCTGGCATGAGGTACTAACACAACACTCACCACAATCTGACACAATTCCCACTAGATCATCTACGACTAGTGCGGTAGTATCTGTTCATGTGCTTTCGTTTCTCTTTACCATGTCTTCATGTACACAATTATTCTTCTCATCCCTTTTTAGTATTCTATACTCATACCTGAAGTGACCCTTGGTGGCACAATAGTAACATTGTCTCTCTGCCTTAGGAGTTCTAGTTTCACCCATAGATTTACTTCTATCATCACCTCTAGAATGAGATGGTTTTCTGCTCTTACCTCTCCCCCGCTTCTCTGTGACAAAGATCTCTGAGTGAGAGGAGCTGCTTTGTGAACCCCTTCTTGTTTCCTCATTCAACAATGCTCCGGTAGCCATCTCTATATATGGAAATGATTCCATCCTTAGCGGCTCTATTAAGAGAAACTGCTAACGTCTCCCAATTGTCGGGTAGAGAGTTCAATAGGAACAAAGCTTCAACTTCGTCACCCATATTAATCTTTATCAAGTGCAACTGATTGATGCTATTCTGTACTTCATTAAGATGCCCAGACATTGAAGAACCTTCTTTGTACTTCGTGTTAGCAAATTTCTTAATAAGCAATACCTTGTTTCCAGCCAACTTCTTCTCATAAAGGTCTTTGAGTTTCTTTCACAAGCCAAAAGCAGTAGCCTCTTGGGATACATGGTAGAAGACATTGTCGACAATCCACTGTCGAATGTACCCAATTGCTTTTCTATCAAGCTTAGTCCATTCAGCCACCACTATTGCGTCTGGTTTTACTCATCCATTCTCAATGGATTGTGCCAAGTCTTTGCAATAGAGCAACTCTTCCATCTTGGCTTTCCAAATAGTGTAGTTAGCTCTATTTAGACTAGTCATGCGAGTGTTTACAGAATGGTCCATCTCTACAAGCTATTTCAACTCAAACCACCTTTCAGGAATTTAATCAAACACCTTATGGGCAAGATTTGGATAACAACCTTGTTGGGCTTAATCCAACCTGACTTTGATACCACTCGTTGGGAAAAACTGATACCAATCGATCCCCACTAAGATAACTTGCACTTGGACAAATTACTATTCTAGACAAAAAAAAAAATCTAAACTTTCACTACAACCAACAAGTAATAATAATGCAAAGAAAATAAAGCATACCACAACACAAGATATAACGTGGTTCGACTAATGATGCCTACTTCCACAAGAGCTAATCCTTTTATAAGTATGGGAATGAAGATTACAATCACTCATCTCAAGCCTCTCCACCTTACTAGATCACTCCTTACAAGCTTTTCTCTTTGCAAGGGTTTTCTCTCAATTTTGATTGCTCTGAAAATTGGGTTTCTATTCAAGACTTGGTTTTCCAAAACCTAACTTCTGTTTTTATACTAAACTTGCAATTTTGTGGTTACCGTAGAAATAGAAACTGACAAGTTTAAGCATGAGCGCGGGCGCGCTCTCGATAAGGCAAAATCGAGCGCGTGCGCGCTCTCTTATTTCCCTCAAACTTAAAAGTCCAATAACTTTGTTTCGTGAGAGGCTGAAAAAAACTATCTTCTTTTTCACAGCAAGGGTGCGGGCGCGGGCGTGCCTTGGTCACGACCAATCTGAGCGCATGCGCGCTCAGACTTTATTCACACAAACTGTACTATTTCTCTCCTTCATCCTCATCCTCATGTGAGGGATAACTCCAACATACAACATGTTCCTTACTACTTCACATACATATAAGCTAAGAGCATCTTTAGGAGAGATACTTTCCTAGCATCAACAATTTGGTGTTTTTTCATCTTCAGGAGAGTCACATGTTGATGAAAACACCAAAAAAATACCAAACCAAACACCAATCAGCCAAAATTTGGTTCAAGCTTTGGTGTTGTATCAAATCTCTCACACGGTTTTTCCAACACCGCATGGGCTTGGGCTAGAGTGTGGGCTTCAATCACGCGGTTTTATGAAAACCGCGCGAGAGATTTGGGAAGAGAAAAAAGAAGAAAGTACATCGGGCGGTTTTTGAAAAACCACGTGGGCTTGGGCCTTTAAGATTGGTTTTAGTGGCGCAATTTTGAGAAAGTCGCGTGGGCTATATGGTGCAGTTTATCCAAAACCGTGTCATTTAATGTCGAATATTTGAAGTTGGTTGGTGTTTTTTTGGTTTGGTATTTGGTTTGGTTAAAAAATTTGGTGTTTTTTTGGTTTCTCTCCTAAAGATGCTCTAAGTCAGCTTATTTTCGTTCATACATTGTATGATATACGTATGCTTAGACACTCCTACCAATCGATCACTTGTAAATTTCCACACTAACACGTCTTCTAAGTATCTCAACAGGGTCTAACTCGCAAGTTTATTATGACCGAATGAAAGACGGTCTTAGAGGATCTCTAGGTGGTGGTAGTATACTCTTCAAATTTGAAGAATCTGGTCGCAAATTTCGACCATCTCTAGGTGGTCGCAAATTTCATTAGCAAAAAACAACCCACACGACATTACCACTATCGCGCGACAGTTGGAGTGTCGCATGTACAATTCCAAAACAATTCATGCGACATAAGGAGTGGCGCGCAACCATTCCAAAAAAAAAAACCCCACGCAACATTAGTAGTGGCGCGCGACAATACCACTGGCGCGTGGTGCTAGTCAAAGTAAAAAAAAATAAAAATTGGGGGCGACATTTGTAATGGCGCGCGACATTACCAATGTCGCTCCGCATCTGCATCCAAATTGCCAAATTTGCGAACAAGAATGCGAACAAGTAGGTGATGCGACCGGATTTGAGGCCACCTAGAGATGGAATTCCGAGAAATTTCGAACTTTTCCTTCAAATTTGAAGAAAAACATAAGTTATACTACCATTTAGAGATGCTCTTATACTTGCTTTATTCTAGTAGCATTCATATAGCTTGATGTCCATCTGTACGCGAAAGTAATCAAACCCCTGAAATATATCAGTTCGAAAGGTCGCAATACCCCTTGTCATGAAAAAATCTCCTGTACCACCAACAACTGAGAGATCCCTAGTCGGTTCTTCCATCATATCAGCACCCATAATGTTTATGGTTCCTTTATACTCGGTTGAATTGAATATCATTATGTATCCAAACCAAACATTATATGTAGTGTTCATATCATAGAAGTAGAATCCTTGAGCTCTTGCAACTAGAGGAGACAGAAGATTGTTGTCTGTGGCCATAGGACCATCAAACACAACCAACATACCAAACTTGAATTTACCAAGTTGTGTTGCATTACCAGCTACTGTTGATGTGGCATTGGCGGCATTTGCACCATTAAACATGATATCATGATAATAGAGCACGAGCCGCTTGCAGAGCTCTTGCTCCCTAAAAGTGTTTGTAGGAGCTCGAGTGAGAAGAAGAAAGAAGAAAATAGAATAGAACATTACATGCATGGCTAGACATTGTTCCCAAAGTTAGGCAAAAGCTCGGTGTTTGTGTGCAAGGTGAAGAATGCAAAAGGTTTTGTTGCTTAATTTGCATCTCTATCATATTTATAGCTTTTTAAAAAACTTGTCGCCCAACAACTCGAAAGCTGTTACTGCGAGATACCATTTAGGTTTGCTTGAATTAGGTCTAATGCTCTAGAAATATAGTTTTAGATTCCTTTAATTGTTTGATCGTATGGTTCTAAACTTCTAATTATTGTCATCTTATGCCTGCGATACTATGATTGCTAACGACTCTCATATAAGTAATATAACACTAGAGTATAACTACAAAAGAAGTTGTAGTTAATTATTCATATGTCACGAACATATGTTTTTATCTATCTACTATGGAATATGTCATGATTAAGAATAATTTGATTATTCCACATAATGTAGTTCAGGACTAATGACTTGCTAAAGTAAGTGAATTTGACAATTTTGTCTTTTTTGAGAAAAATAATATGTAGAGCGTGTTGGTGAATGCATACACGCGCCGCCCCAAAATGATCAACAGATTAGTGCGATTGTCCCTGCAACTCGACAAACACTTAAGTTGGCCTGGTGTTTAATTCTTTAAAATATTTTGGGCAAGGCAAAATTCAATGCGAAATCTCGGCTTCTGCTGGTTGACATTCAATTGTTGTATGCCTGTATATATGTTGTTATGGCCATGTTTTGAGGCATCTCACAGAGTAGTATTGGGGTTTAGGCAAATTCCTATCTGTTTCATTAAAACAACGCAAGAAGCTTGCAAGTTACATTCCTCTATAAGAGTATTATGATCATTAGAGGAGGTTAAATTATGATAAGACAAAGTCACCTAAACTACTAGTTACAAGTGCAAGAAATAAATAAATTAACTAAGCTACATTGATCCTTAACCTTGAGCACAACAAGAGAAGCAAGCGAAGAACAACTTACGCCCAGTGTAATTTCTGCTTGGATGTGAAAAGAATATAGTAGTTCAAAGTTCAAATACATGTAGCTCTACTTGATTTGTCAGCATGCAACTCAAAAGTATAAAATTAAAATTAAAAGATCAATTAAGTAAGACATCATACTGACGTGGTTTAATCTAGGGATGTCCAAATGGGTACCCGGCCCGGCCCGAACCTGACTTTTCGGGTTTTAAACGGGTATCGGGTTACCCAAACTCAGACCGGTTTTCAACGGGTCGAGTTCAGAGTCGGGTATTTTGTTGAGAAGTGTGACCAAACCCTATCCTAATCCTATATTTCGGGTACCCATCGGCTCGGGTTTGGGTTTTGGGTAGGATAAAGCCCGGTATAAATGAAGAAAGAAGACAATAAGAAACTTTATTTGAAATATATATCTACATTTTATTCCTTCTTCGGCTATCCATCAATCCTTCAAACAAAATAAAACTTTTAATGAACTTGGAAGTAATTATCACTTATACTCGGACATAATTATTTGATATGATTTAAAAAATAGATGGACTCCTGAATGAACTATAGACACATGATCACGCAGTAATTCTTGAAAAAAATTGGAAATCACGACATAAATTTTTTCATAATCTAATATATTAAATAACTCATCATTGTAAACATGAATGAGATCATAATCTAAATATTTATCTAATTCATTCTTTTATATGAGATTAGTAGTATGCAATTGAAACCGGATTTGTGGTTTGATTTTGGCCCAGGTTCGGTTTCAGGTTTTTTTAGCACTTTTAATGGGTTTAGGGCTAAATTATCGGGTCGGGCTAGGGTTGGTCCGGGTTTAGAGAGTGTGACTAAACCCTACCCTATGTATTTTGGTTTTAGTTTGGGTTTGGGTTTGGGTTTTGTCGGGTTTAGGCAGAATTCGATGCGGGTATTTTGTTCGGGTTTCAGGCAATATGGACATCCCAAGTTTAATCCTTACTTCACTTTCTAATGCTTTCCTAATAAGCATGGAAGTATATATATCTTTAGAAAAAAAAAATCATGGAAGTAATAGAAAATTAATATATTCATTTATTTTTGACTTCTTGTCTTTTCTTTCCTTTCAAATTGTCTTTTCTTTCCTTTCAAAGTTTCAATTGACATTGTTGCATCTTGCAATGTGGACACACCCTTATATGACGCTTAAGTTGTCATGAACTATTCAAAGGTGTGTGTGTTACTGTGTTTGTTTTGTATGAGTGTGTCTTTATCAATGACTAGTATAATGCCCTTGCCGTAGGGCAAGGAAAAATCCAGTCTATACGGCATTGATTTTTAAAAAATTGCAATTGAAGTCTAGTCCCACAAAAGCCCAGCAGAAACCCATCTGAATTGCAACTGAAACCCAGTCCCAAAAAAGCCCAGCCACACTTGTTGACCACTATGAGCACACCCCCCATATATATTAGAACCCATTAACACTCTTGGATGCCACATCATAAACAAAATCTAAAAGTTAGGGATTGGGGTGTTTGGCCCACACTTCCCTTCTTTGTTATATAGATATGCAAACACTAAGAACAAATTTCAAAAGCACCACTCGTTACTTGTAGATCGATATGGTTTGGTATGGATATAAATTTCAAAATAATTTGACTGTTTTGAAGATATCATTATCTAAAGTGAGGAGATCAACTCTACCAAAAGCAGCCTATCCTAATTTTTTTGATTGTGTGACTATGCCAACAATCACGACTTTGTTTCGGTGTCAAGCTTATCCATGACTCTAGGTGTAAAATGTAAACAATATCACAACTTACAACTCACAAGTGAGATTTTGACAAAGAAGAATAAACCTACCATTAGAGCATTCCCAATGCAAGCAAGAGTTTTTCACCTCCATGTAGGCAACAAGGTGAGGATGTCCAATGCAAATGTGAGTTTGAATCTCGGATGGAATGTTTGATTCCGTCTGAAGGTAAAAATCGAAAAAAGCGACGAAAATGAAACATCCCGAAAGTTTAAAAACCGAAAACACGCTGGTGACAAAATGAAACATTAAAAAAAACCGAAAAAAAAAAAAAACACACACACACACACACACACACACACACGACAAAATAAAACATCTCGTCCAAAAAAAAAAAAAAAAACACACACACTTACACACACACTTTGTCACCCTTTGCATTGGGCAAGAGTTTTTTCCAAAAACGGTGAAACATCTTCCCTCCATAGTCCTGGATTGGGAATGCTCTTATATGCTGTAAACTTTGTAAAGGGGTTCACAATGTCGCTCTTTAAAAGGTGCTTCATGGTTCATACAAGTCAATGGGTTTCGATAACCGACCCGAATCAAACCAAACCAATAAAAAACGGTTTGAGTTTTAATAATTTGGGTTGTGCTCCACCGATCCAAAACCGAACCCGAACCGATAAGATATTAGTTTGGTTCCGGGTTTGTCATTCACAGAACCAATATGAATCCGAACCAATAAAATGGTATTTTAGTAATATTTATGATTAATTATATATATATTTATCAATTGTGTGGCTGAAATTAATCGATTTAATTTAGAATTTAATTGATTTTATAGTTTTTTATTCCAAAAAGCTAAAGAGTGAAGACCGGCGCAAGGTTTGAATAACCTCCTAAGGTCGTGCTAGAAAAAGCAGATAGACTTGTAATACATTGACTAGTAAACGATAGCGAAAGCACACTAAACGTCGATATAGTTCACGAATTTAAACATATATATAAGAAGAAGGCCCCTTCCAATATCGACTCAGAAGCCCAACATGACTTGCCAAAACTCACCGCTATCTCCATTGCTCTCCTTAATATTGCTTTTCACACTTGTCAGCACCTCTCTTGCAGGTGACATTGCAATCTATTGGGGCCAAAATGGCAACGAAGGTACTTTAGCATCAACATGTGCAACAGGGAAATATGCTTATGTTAACATAGCTTTCCTCAACGTATTTGGAAATGGTCAAACCCCACAGATCAATTTGGCTGGTCATTGTAACCCCTCAAATAATGGTTGCGCCATCACTAGCGACGGTATTCGAAGTTGTCAAAGCCGCGGAATTAAGGTAATGCTTTCCCTTGGAGGCGGCAGAGGCACTTACTCAATCGCCTCTGCAGCGGACGCGAGACAAGTTGCTGATTACTTGTGGAACAATTTCTTAGGGGGTACGTCTACATCGCGCCCCCTTGGGAATGCAAGGTTGGATGGAATAGATTTTGACATTGAATTGGGCTCTACACAAAACTGGGATATACTTGCTAGGTACTTATCGGCATTTAGCACGCCGGCTAGAAAGGTTTACTTGACCGCAGCTCCACAGTGTCCCTTTCCTGATGCACATTTAGGCCAAGCGCTTAATACTGGTTTGTTCGATTATGTATGGGTGCAGTTTTACAACAATCCTCAGTGTCAATACAGTTCTGGTAACACTGGGAACCTCATAAACTCGTGGAACCGATGGACTTCCACAATTCCGGCTACCAAGATTTTCATGGGTCTACCTGCTGCTACTGGTGCAGCAGGAAGTGGTTTCATTCCTGCAAATGTGTTAACCTCTCAAGTCCTCCCAGCTATTAGGACTTCTGCTAAGTATGGAGGTGTTATGCTTTGGAATAAATATTTTGATGATCAAAGTGGCTACAGTTCCAATATAAGGAGTAGCGTCTAAATGGCTTGTTTGCCAATAAATTTCTTCGAAAGATCTTTCTGTTAGTTGTAATCTGTAACTCTTATGAATAATGAGAATAAGGTTTTCTCTCCTTGTAATAAAGATAAACACCTGTGGCAGCTTTGCATTAATACTTTGGGATTTTGACAAACTAAAAGCTCAATTCTCTCTCATCCATAGAAGATCCAGGTAGAACCGTAGAACCAAATGCGGGCTTACCAAATGGGTGATATTTTACAATATCGCCCAAATTTTTCTTAAAACATCGATGCTCAAAGCTAAATAACGAAGATTTGAAATTACATAAACTGGTTTATCCCTGATTTTTATTACGTAAACTGAAAAACATGGAACAAAACGAAATTTTACAATATATTATGATATCTGCCATCAGAAAAATCAACCAAACACCGGTAAAAAAAATGAAATACTGTAGTATATCGACCGACATTTGTTTTACAACCCCAAGCCAAACCGAAACATTCGAATTGGAAACCTTGTTCAACAAATTCAAACCATCTAAAGTATCTAACCATGAAGAGGTACAGACTACACAGCATAGAACACACACATACTGAATACATAACCAACTGGACTCAAACCAAGGATGGCCACAATGGTATTGAACCACTCAACTACACATCTCCTAATTTAGCCGGGGTAAGCCAAGCTACATAACACATACATTTTTCGGGAGACGATCTAGAGACATATATTTTAAAAACACGTAAACAAACTCAAAATCGTTAGGACATTTATAAGTTTTAGATTAGGCTAATTTTTTTTGTAGATATGATCTCTTAAATATTCTAAACATTGTCATAAATAATCGAAAAAATAAAAAATTTATAAATTTACCAAGTGTAGTCAACAAATTAAAAAATTTGTCTAATTGTGGACCGTTCATTTTCACCTTTTTTAATAAGATATTTGACAAGTTTATAATTTTTTATTTTTTTTATTATTTGTGAAAATGTTTGGAATTGTTAGGAGATCATATTTACAAAAAATTAGCTTAATCTAAAATTTATAGATACCCTAACGATTTTGAGTTTGTTTATGTGTTTTTATAAAATATGTCTCTAGAGCTACTCCTCGTTATTGGGGACACATATGGTGGTGCTATTCATCTTCATAGTATTTACCGAGACCGTGACTCTTTATAGCAAGAAAGACCTAAGATTTTAACTCATTTGCTGGATTAAAACTTCTGGCTAGCAAGTTCGACTTAGGATTTACGTGGTCCTTGGAACTGGCATTGTACATTACTGCTTCCGGGACTCCAGGCGGAGCATATAGGATTGCTGATAGATTTTATTGAACCACATGTTCATGAAGTGGGCCTAGAATTGCATGCACTGAAATGTAATCAAATAGACTAGTAATATGTTATATGTGTGCAACCTTTATCAATTTTAAAGAACATGTGTGGTGTTTTGATGAAAATAAACCAAAAGAAAAGAAAAAAAAAGGGGTTCAACATCTTGTCAGCATATTACTTAGAGTACTATATATGTGGAGATTTACCAATTCATACACTCCCCATTGCGAGGATGAGTACAACAATGTAAAACAATTCAATGGTAAACTATGGTAAAACAATGTCATGCATATGGGGTCACAACCCCTACAATTCAATTGTTACTCAACCTAATCAAACTTACATGCAAAACACATTATACCGTAAACACTAAAAGAAACTACAACAATAATATGCATTATTATGACAAGAATATACATTACTCAAGTCTATGATTATGGATTATATTAAATATAGTCATATTATGTTCATGATATCTATATGAAAGGAAATCCACAAATTATTCTAATGAATTTTAAGGAATAGAAGAATTAGATGAATTTTTTTCTCCAAGATAATATTATTATCAATCTTATTTTCATCGTTCAACATTCAAATTTTCATAGTGAGACAATTCACACTGCACACTTGTACATCACCTTGACTATTTATCCATAGCCAAAGGAGGATAATACTTAATAAGACAATCCATAAGTGCTACGTCTCCTTGTCTAAAATAATCATAGGAAGATATTGTCTAATAAGACAATACATAATCTTACATGCATCTCCTTGACTAAATTAGGTTTAATAGGATATTATTGATTGTTTCATATATTGTTTCTTCTCGTAGACAACGATGTTCACTACTTAAAAATTATATGACATGGTTAAACTTCATACCAAAGGTAAAGAATGCATTCATGCCAAACATACTTAATACAATACTATTGGTTCAGGAAAAGTAAACTTTAACTGTACCCTTCACAACAAAAGGTATACGATATTAAACAAATTCAGCTACTGAATATGCAAAACAACATAGGACTCCACCTCCTCTTCATGCATGAGCTCAAGTAAGATAGAATATCATATCAACTAACAAGACCTCAAGTGCAACTACAACGTCTAATGGCTCAACCCATTAATGTCTTCAACTAGAAAAATTTACCAATAAACTATCATCAAGTTCAAAGTAAAGCCACGATGATTAATATCCAAAGCTAGCATGCTACACAACTTTAACATATGTTATATTGGATATAAACTACACGCTACTTCATCTAACATGTATTCTCACAACATTACAATTATAACCATCGTATAACAACATGTACACTCAATAGACAAGGTAAACAATTATGCATTGAATACATTATAATTACTAACCAACATTTGAATGTAGTTTATATTAACTATCTTAAGGTCTCTTTTAGACCATCTACATACATCTTTCTATGTACAAAAAAAATTAATATCATTACATCTGGCCAAACCAATTAATATCATTAATGATAAACAAAGTTCGCGTATAACTTATTCACTAGGTTATTAAAAGTAAAAAGTTTAAGGTTAGGGATTTCCCTCGTAAGAATAAAAACTGGTATGCAACTTGATAAGCACCCGAAACACCCCTTCATAATATTTGGTTTGGGTCAATAGTGTGTTTAATAAATAGGTATAATAATGGTTTTCATGTTTTTGCAGATTTTGACACGTAAACGATGAAATTTCAACAAAATTGGCATTTTAGCATGGAAACAAAGTAAATATGCTAATTGGAAACAAAACTTTTTTATCAAGTCCAAAAGAAACCCATTGGAAGCTTAAAAAGATCATAATCAAGCCCATGAAGCCTGATCAAAATAGTCAATTCCGGGTCAACCCTAGTCAAATATTGTAGAAAAGACAACAAAACTTCAGAAAATCATATCTTTTGATTTTGAACTCCGATTTGGGTGTGTGACCTATCAAAACAATCAGCACAGCGAGCTTTACACAATGGTATATAGCTTCTATAAATTGAATCAACTGGGAATTAAAATAGGTCTGAACCAATACAAAGTAAAATTCTAATTACTATTCACCCTGGTCAAGTGGAGGCTTATGTGTTTTTCCACTTTCTCCACTTAATAAGTGCACAAACCACTCTTAATTATTTATTTTGTAATGGGAATTACTATTCACCCACTTCTTCCACTTAGATTAAATTAAAAAATAGTAAATTCCATTATAAAAGTAGACTAATTTGTAACCTTTGATTAAAAATGTAATCTTGGCCACCCATTTCACTCCTTTGTAACTATAAATAGGAGGGTGATGTTCTAAATAAACTTGTCAATTCCTTTGTGGCCAATTCACTTAAGGCCTTGTAGCCAAATCTTCTCTCATTTTTCTCTTTCTCTATATTAGTAAGTAGGAGTAAGATTAAATTAGTTGTAGAAGTAGTTGTAATTTTAGTAATAAAACTCACTTCTTCTTCTTCCATTCTCATTCTCTTTTCATGTTTACTCATTTGTTATTGATTAACTTCCAATGTCAATGGGGTAATACTCTCAATTGGAGAGTTAAATGAAACCCCAAGAGGAAGTTTGATGTAATAGATTTAGCTAGTTTGATTTCATTAGGAATTATGACATTTTTATGTTTGGAACTAAAAAAGATTTTATTTTACTCATAGAAATGCTAGGGATTTCATTGCATACATATAGCTATGATGTTAATGGAGTTCCATATGCTTGTAATTAGTTAGTAGAGATGATAATACAACTACAAGGGATCAATTATAACTAGTTGTCTATGATTAGTTATTGAAATCAAATTAGTAATATTTATTGCATTTGAAAGAATCTTGAGGCGGAGTTTAATTTCTCCAATCTCTATCACCTTCCATAATCTAAACCACTTTTTTTTTTTTAGTAATTAGACTTATTATCTTTGTAGTTTAAAGTAGTATAAAACAAACCACAAAAAAAATCATTCTCTCATCCCCAACTATTTGTCTTCAACTTGATTTCTTTTCCACTTGTTTAGAGCGTGTTCGATATCCCTCACCAAATACTAAATATCAAATGGCGCCGCTACCGCTTTGAACAAGCCGTGGAAGACTCACGATATCAAGAAGGATTCAAGTTATTGTGGCAATCCCCTTTTTCTCAACCCTCCCACCATTTTTAATTTCTTTCATTTTTGTTTTGTGTTGGTTTGACGTGCTCCGTTTCAGTTTTCAAGACGCAAGTTCCGGAATATCCAGTCGAGAAGAGCTACTTCCAAAGCTTCAAAAATTCTAAATCTTTTACAGGAGAATCCTTGATTTGTCAGGAGCTTCCAGTTCAAATTTAGTGATTTTTGGACCTGTTTTGACCACGAAACTAGTTGATTGTTTCCAGCCTGTTCCACCAGTTTCTCAACTCTTAAGTTTCTGAAACAACAACTAATAAAGAGGCATCTTCAAATTTTGAATTGCTCTAAATTTTTTACGTAAACATAGTCGATATGTTAGGAAACTCCTGTAAAAATTTGGTGATTTTTTGCATTGTTTAGACTATCTAATTCATTGCTCATATTTAGTGTGTGCAGAATTTCACTATTCATCTCAGAGCACTATTCCTCTGTGTGTGGCAGCATGGTCATTTAGCTTACGATTGACTTGCACAGGTTCCTCTTCTCTCACTCCTTTAATCCCTTGTCAAAGGAGCATATTTTTTTTAGTTTCAAAAAAAAAAAAAAAAAAGGAGACATGATCTAATTAGATGATAACATTGTCTAAATAACATGTTTTAATTACGTAGTTGTATTTTTATTTTCTACTTGTGAATATTTTGTGTTTAATAAAGTCTCATAAATTTGTACTTTGTTACGAATTATATCTTAGAAGTTCTCTACATTAAATAAAATTTTAAAAAAAATACAAAAAATAAAAAATAATAATATTCAAATAGTGTCTAGGAAACTTGCTTGATTGAGGTTCTCTCATTAAAGAACGTGTAAGCACGGAAAACCATGGACCAAAACATCGCCAATATATCCGATATATATCGGTATTTTGGTACACCGACATCGATATTTCCGACATATATCCACCGAATATAGAACTCTTTTTTTCCGATATATATTGGAATTTCCGATATAAAACTTTATATCGCCGATATAATCGATATATCCGATATTTACGATATATATCGGTTGACTTTTTGACCATTTTTTAATATAAATCCAATATTTCCAATATATTTTCGATATATTTCCGATATTATATTTCCGATATATCCGATATTTTAAATAGTTTGGACTGGTCACCAAAAAAATGGATATATCCGATATATATCGGTTTTTGGGTACACCGATATATTCATCGATATCGATATTTTGGGCCTTGCGGAAAACCTCCCTCAACTCTAACAAGTGTCCTGCCTGTTGGTATATGCACATGCGATTCTAGCTTAGTTGCTACAATTCGCACAAGCCTAACCGTTGCCAGTAACTACCATGGTTATGGCCCATCATTATGCGCAACAACCCTCCTGGAATAACTATACACATCCAGAACCTTGTTCTTGTTGTGGTAATCATTACCATTGGGCTTCTCAATGCCCATCATATCAAGAGTTTGAGAATACTATGGGACAATCGTACAATTTTGAGCCTAAACATTCCAACTTTCGTAGTACCACATTTTCTCAGGAGTTTTATAGTCATCCCAACAATTCATGGAGTTCAACCACAAACAATCAACAACCATTCATGTCTGCACCTGGGCAGTCCGATTACGGGTTCACAGAAGTCAATGACATGAATTCTCTCAACTAATGGCCCAACAATCCCAAAAATTGGGCAACTTCCCAAGTAACATTACATCTACTCAGTGGGAAGTACCGAACTCCCAGCTAAATTCGCAACCCCTACCCAATTCCTTTCCATGCCCATTCCATCCTTCCATACACAATCACCCACTAAATTCATGTTTAATCAGTTTACCAGTTGCCATGACTATCCATTTCAATACCCAACAGAAGCACTAGCCTACACTGACAATATACCTACTCAGTGGGAAGAACCATACAATCCACCTTTCGCTCCGCCACCTTTCACATACCTAATTCAGCAAGCAATGACCAATCAAGCAAAAACACTTCAAGAAATAACACAATCCTTGTGTTTGTTCCAATCCACTTCGACATATGCCCAACCTGAGACTAATATTCTTCCAACCAGTCCAAAACACAATGAACACGTGGACCAAAGTGTTAACATAAATAAACCATTTGCTGAACAACCACAACTCCAACTATTGTGTGAAATCTACATCCTCTGATGATGACTATATGCCTCAAAACGGTGTAAATAACCCCTTCATAACATTTGGTTTGGGTCAATAATGTGTTTAATAAATAGGTATAATAATGGTTTTCATGTTTTTGCAGGTTTTGACACGTAAACGATGAAATTTTAACAAAATTGGCATTTTAGCATGGAAACAAGGTGAATATGCTAATTGGAAACAAAGCCTTTTTATCAAGTCCAAAAGAAGCCCATTGGAAGCTTAAAAAGATCATAAGCAAACCCATGAAGCCTGGTCAAAATAGTCAATTCCAGGTCAACCCTGGTCAAATCTTGCAAAAAAGACAACGAAACTTTAGAAAATCATATCTTTTGATTCCGAACTCTGATTTGGGCATGTGACCTATCAAAACAATCAGCGCGGCGAGCTCTACGCAATGGTTTATAGATTCTATAAATTGAATTGATTGGGAATTAAAACAGGTCCGAACCAATACAAAGTAAAATTCTAATTACTATTCACCATGGTCAAGTGGAGGCTTATGTGTTTTTCCACTTTCTCCACTTAATAAGTGCACAAACCACTCTTAATTATTTATTTTGTAATAAGAATTACTATTCACCCACTTTTTCCACTTAGATTAAATTAAGGAATAGTAAATTCCATTAGAAAAGTAGATTAATTTGTAACCTTTGATTGAAAATATAATCTTGGCCACCCATTTCACTCCTTTGTAACTATAAATAGAAGGAGTAGTGCTCTAAATAAACTTACCAATTCCTTTGTGGCCAATTCACTTCCTTAGATATATATTATAGATGTACTCTCTTGGCTCTATTTTTTGAGCATTCATGGAGTCTCTAATATTTGTAAAACTCTTTGACTAATTACGAAAAAGTATGAAACTAATATGGAAAAATTAGACAATTGGAACACTCACAGAGACTCCAGTTTTTTCTAAACTCTATTACTAACTACGAAAAAAATATGATATATAAACCCTAAACCCTATCAAAGTACTTTTCAAGACCAAGAGAGATATGTTCTAAGCTAGGGTATCCTATGTTTAAGGCTCTTCTATGCTAGAGAATATGATTTGATCGAATGAATTCATATAACTGTATAATCTTCATCAGTAGATTTAAGAGAAGGCATGTCCCACAACAAAAGTAGCAAGTAAGAACTTTTATGCATGCCCTTATGCTACAAAGACCCTTAGTCCCATGAAATAGACTATACATGTACATGAATTAATACTGAAGATTTAGCAAAAAAAAAAAAAAAAAAAAAATACTAGAGGAAAAAAAAAAATCCTCTACTGAGGGTTTGATTACCAAGATATTAAATCACGACAACAACAAACGTTTGGCAGTAGTACTCTTATGGAAAACATGTTGAACTGTACAGATGCCTACATGGGATGATGAAAAGCCCCATTTCATATACAAAACACAAACTGTGGTTCAAGAGGCCGGTGACGATTCATCGTTTGCATTTTCAACCTCCGTGGTTTCTACACTCTTCTATTCCACAATAAATCCATCCCTGAACCTATCGTAGTTTGTCTGCTCATCTGACTTCCGAGGACGTTCCCCCAGTACTCTAATAATGTCCTCTTGATGTAAAACCTTCTTCTCCAGCAACAGCTAAGCAATCTGAGCCACATGCTCTTTGTGCTTGCTCCGTCCTCTATTAGTCTACATCAATAAGAAACCACTGAAACAAAAAAAATTCACTGAAGAACTCTTATGAAGTTTTCAATCCTCTTTAGTTTTCTTTAAGGGGAGATGGTTGATTGGGCTGATTGCTTTTACACGACCATTGACTTTTCCAGATTTCGCATTGGCTGATTGCTTTTATGAAATAATGTTTATCACAGAGATAGGATTTGGTTGAATTTCATGAGTAATCACCTCCCTAAATGTTCCATGTTCTTATTAAAAATAGCCATTCTAAACGTATCCTATAACCATTGAGCTCCAGGAAATCACATCTCAGTACGTAGTATCTTCGAAGACAGAAGCAACATATTGAATTGAATCGCATTTTGTGTAAATAGATACAAGAGCATTTCTAATCCATCTTTCAGAATCCAATCTGTTCCTATAGGAGTAGCCATGGATTTTTGTATCATTTCTTTACAATTATCAAGCTACACTAAAGATATTGCTAGCAGGGAGGACACTTGCTAAGGTTACGACATTCGGCTTCAAGCCCAGATCCAACATGTCAATGAAAATGCTCACGACATCACTAGACATAGTATATTGAGCAAGAGAAGAAACAACCCCACTATATATAGCTACATCTGTATTTAACCAGGCATGCTTCATGTCCTGTAGGAGTTGTATACTATCCTAAAAAAAACCGTTTTGAGCATAGCTATAAATTAGAGCATTCCACGCCTTATTTTCTCTATGGGCTTGAGATTTTTAGCACTAGATGTTGGTATTCTCCTCTTATAGAAGGCATCACAAGTACACATAATTTGGTTCTAAACTTCAGTTAATAGTGAAAATGATTCATGTTTGTCATCTTTACTGTTGGCCATGACTTTATATTTGATGGGATTTGCTTGCTATGGTTTGAACATATTTAATGATAGTTTTGGATATCTAAATAGGGCTAACAATATATTGTCAAAGTTAGAATCAGAACCCACGCCCTTGACTTGCTTCAACATGAGCTAGCAGCTTAAACGAATACCACGACTTCAATTATTGCAAGTAACGAGCTTACTGTGCCTGATAGGAAATTAGCCGAAGTTATTGAATAATAAAAACACACGTTTATGTTGCATTGTTGATTAACAAAGAGATTTTGCCACATTGTTTATAGGCATTGGAAATACATAAAGCTCAATAAGGGAGATGATGATTCAGTTGAGGTTGCCCATTTAGGCGTCTTCTTAAATTTGTATATAAGAATCGGGGAAACGAGAAAGCTTTGGAGCATAATCAACTGTCTCAGAAGGTATTTAAGAATTGGGGACTAAGTGCTAATATGCAGAAGTTGACATTGTTAAGTTGGGGAGGTTTTATGATGCCATTTGTATAATTCTTAATTACTAGCAAAAACGCATGAGGAGAGTATGGCTAGAGTATAGAGCTATGACACTTATTGCTATTTTAGAGTCCCTTTATAACCACAAAAAGTTTTGAGCTTCTAAGAAGTGTCTTACAAAGGTATTTGATTTATTTTGAGTGGTTTACTTACAAGGTTTTAATCATACCAAGATTTGTGTCGCGAGACATTGAACTAATCTCAAAAAATAATTAAGTTAAAATTAGAAAATGGGTTCAAATGCATTAAACTAATATCAAAGAATAATTAACTAAAAATCAAAATCGAAAACTGGATGCAACTACATTGAAATAACCTCAAAAAAAAAAATTAACGAAAAATTGGAAACTAGATGCAAATGCATTGAACTATGTAACCTCAAAGAATAATTAACATAAAATCGGAAACTGGGTGGAATTGCAGTGAACCTCAAAAAATAATTAATGATAAATTGGAAATTGTATGTAAATGCATTAAACTAACCTAAACTAACCTCAAATAATAATTAATGGGAAATTGGAAACTGGATGCAAATGTATTGAACTAACCAAATTAATGAAAAATCGGAAACTGGATGCAATTGCATTGAACTAACCTAATTAATGAAAAATTGGAAATTGAATGCAAACGCAACAAACTAACCTTAGAGAACAATTAATAGGAAATCGAAAATTGTAAACGAACTCATTGAGCTAACGTCAAAGAATAATTAACAAAAAATCGGAAACTTGAAGCAACTATATTTAACTAACATCGAAAAATAATTAACAGGAACTTGAAATCTATATACAAATGCATTGAATTAACTTCAAAAAATGATTAAAGGGAAATCTGAAACTGTGATGCTATTGCATTAAACTAACCTCAAAATATTACTTACAAGAAATCATAAATTGGATGCAACTGCATTGAACTAACTTCAAATAATATTTATCAGGCAATCGAAAAATTAATGCAAATGTATTTAACTAACCCTAAAAAATAATTAACGTGAAATCGGAAATTAGATGCAAATGCATTGAACTAATCTCTAAAAATAATTAATTGGAAATCGGGTTCGATCTGGTCACAAATGTATTGAACTAACCTCAAAGAATAATTAAAGGGAATCAATAATTAGATGAAACTAACATTTTTTTTTTTTTTTTTGCATGGAACTAACCTCAAATAATAATTAACGAGAAATTGAAAACTAGATGAAAATGCATTGAACCAACCACAAATAATATATAACGGGATATTCGAAACTGAATGCAACTGCATTGAACCAACCTCAAATAATAAATAACGGAAAATCTAAAACTAGACGCAATTGCACTAAACTAAGCTCAAAAAATAATTAACGAAAAATTGGTTTGGATGCAAATGCATTGAACTAACCTCAAAGAATAATCAATGAAAAATCGGAAACTGGATGCAAGTGCATCAAACTAACCTCAAAGAAAGTCGAAAATTGGATGCAAATGCATTGAAATAAACTCGAATAATAATTTATATATGGGAAAATGAAAACTGAATGCAAATGCATTGAATTAACCTCAAAAAATAATTAATGGAAAATAAAAAATTGGATGAAACTGCATGGAACTAACATTTTTTTTTCTTTGCATAGAACTAACCCCAAATAATAATTAACGTGAAATCGAAACCGGATGTAAATGTATCGAACTAACCACAAATATCAATTAACGAGAAATCAGAATCTGGATGCAAATGCATTGACCTAACCTCAAATAATAATTAATAGGACATCAGAAAATGAATGCAAGTGTATTGAACTAACCTTAGAGAATAATAATTAACCTATAAATCGTGTGACTAGATACAAATGTATTAAACTAACCTCAAAAAGACAAATCGGATGTTGGATGCAAATACAACAAACTAACCTCAAAGAATAATTAAAGGGAAATCAGAAACCTGATACAAATGGAACGAACAAACTTCAAAAAATAATTAATGAGAAATCGAAAACGGAATACTAATGCGTTAAACTAACCACAAAGAATAATTAATTAACGGGAAAGTGAAAACTTGATACAAATATATTGAACTAACCTCAAATAATAGTTAATGGGAAATAAAAATTGGGTGCAAATTCTTTGAATTAACCCCAAAGAATAATTAGAGGAAAATTGGAAACTCGATGTAACTACACTAAACTAACCTAAAAAATAATTAACGAGAAATCGGAAACCGGATGCAAGTATGCAACTACATTGAACTAATCTCAAAATATAATCAACTGGAAATCTGAAACTAGATGCAATTGGGTTTAGCTAAACTCAAAGAATAATCAACATGAAATCAAAAACTGTATGCAACTGCATTGACCTAACTCTTAAAGAATAACTAACGAGAAATCAGGAACTTGAAGCAATTACATTAAACTAACCTAAAGAAAATCATCGGGAATTCTCAGAAATTGGATGCAAATGCATTGAATGAACTAATCCTTTATTTATTTATTTATTTATTATTTTTTGCATGGAACTAACCTCAAAGAATAGTTAATATAAAGTCAGAAACTGGATACAAATGTATCGAACTAATCTCAAAGAATAATTAACGTGAAATCGGAAATTGGAGCCAAATGCATTAAACTAACTGAAAATAATAATTAACGAGAAATCGAAAACTGGATGCAACTGCATTGAACTAACTCAAAGTGTAATTAAGAGGAAATTTGAATGGATGCAAATGCATTGAAATAACCTCAATGAATAAAACGGAAAATCAAAAAATTGGATACAATTGTGTTGAACTAACCTAAAAACATAGTTGTATTATATGTAGTTGGAATGTTCGACAAATATAGTTTTGTATTTAAATTAGTGTTTATCATATATATCTATTTTCGTATGACTGGGAATGACTTGGTATTCAAGTAGGTTAAGTATGATCTTTGCCTTATTGAACATTTTAACAAAAAATTCAATCAAACTTCTATAGTTAAACCTAACAACAAAAATAAGTCGATGGGTTTTATCAAGGTTTGGTGCTTTCTTTTTATAGAGAGTGGTCCAATAAATTTGGATGAGTGATCAATATAATATTAATATATAATAGTTATGCATATATAGTTGCAAATATTTTCCAGAATAATTAATATAACATCACACGTTCGTAGATAATCTTTGAAGATCCCACATAGTGAGTCAGGAATAATTTAAAGAATAATTAATGGAAAATCGGGAACTGGATAATTTTTTATGATCCCACATAGTAAATCAAACATAATTTATTTTTATGTCCTGTTTGAAGTTGATATTACACACCACATTGGATAATTAAAAGGAAATTGAAACCGATTCAAATATATTGAACTGAGCTCAAAAAGTAATTAACTGGAAATCAGAAACTTTATGCAAATACAATAAACCAGATTAAAAAAGTAATTAACTAAAATTCGGAAACTACATTAAACTTATGTCAGAGAATAACTAAAGAGAAATTAGAAATTGGATGCAAATTCTTGAAAAATATTTAATGGGAAATTGGAAACGGTATGCAAATACATCAAATAAACTTCAAATAATAATTAACGGGAAATCAAAAACTGGATGCAAATGCATTGAACTAATCTCAAAAAATAATTAACAGAAAATCAAAAACCAAATGCAACTGCGTTGAACTAACCTCATAGAATAATTGGCGGAAAATCAGAAACTAGATGCAAATCCATTGAAATAACCTCAAATAATAGTTAACTAAAAAATCGACCCGGATGTAATTGCATCGAACTAACCTCAAAGCATAAATAATAAAAACTAGATGCATATATATTGAACTAACCTCAAAGAGTTATTAACGGAAGTCGAAACTGTATGCAAATGCAATGAACTAATCTCAAAACTAATTAACTAAAACATCAAAAATGGATGCAACTGCACTGAACTAATCTCAATGAATAATTAACAGGAAATCATAAATTTGATGCAACTACATTGAACTAACCTCAAAAAATAATTAACGGAAAATCGGAAACTTGATGCAAATGTATTGAACTAACCTCAAAGAACAATTAACTAGAAATCGAAAATTAGATGCAACTACATTGAGCTAACCTCAAAGAATAATTAATGGAAAATCATAAATTGGATGCAACTACATTAAACTAAGTAAAATCAGAGATTAACTAATAATAAATAAGAAATTGGATGCAATATCTTGAGAAATATTTAACATAAAATCAGAAACTTGATACAAATGCATTGAAATAATCTCAAATAATATTTAACTAAAAATCAGAAATCGGATGTAACTGATCGAACTAACTTCAAAGCATAAATAACTAAAAATTTGAAACTAGATGCAAATGCATTGAACATCGAACTAACCTCTAAAATAATTAACTGGAAATTAGAAACTGGATGCAGATGTATTAAACTAATATGAAAGAGTAATTAATGAGAAATTAGAGCCTAGATGGAAATGCAATGAACTAATCTAAAAAACTAATTAACAAAACATCGAAAACTGGATGCAACTGCACTAAATTAATCTTAATAAATAACTAACGAGAAATCATAAACTTGATGCAACTGCATTGAATTAACCTAAAAAAATAATTAACGGGAAATTGGAAACTTGATGCAACTGCATTGAACTAACCTCAAAGAATAATTAATGGGAAATCAAAAACTATATGCAATAACTACATTGAACTAACCTCAATGAATAAATAACAGAAAATCGAAAACTTGATGCAAATGCATTGAACTAACCTCGAAACATAGTTGTATTATTTGTAGGGGAATATAATGTCTCAACAAGTATAGTTTTGCATTTTAAATAGTGTTTATCATAATTCTTTTATTATGATTGAGAGTGTCTTGCTATTCAAGTAGTTTCAATATCATCTTCACCACATTGAGCATTCTCATAAAACTTCAATCAAACTTCAATTATTAAACCTAACAACTAAAAGAAGTCGATAGGTTTTATCAAGGTTTGGTGTTTTCTTTTTATTGAGAATGGTGCAAATTTTTTGAATGAGTGATTAATATAATTTTCATATATATCTTGTAGCTCTACGTAATCGCTAATATTTTTTAAAATAATGTAATATAATGGGACCCGTTCATAGGACGGGTTCGAAAACTAGTAAGGCCTTATAGCTAAATCTTCTCTCATTCTTCTCTTTTTCTAAATTAGTAAGTAGGCCGTAGTAGGATTAAATTAGTTGTAGAAGTAGTTGTAATTTTAGTAATAAAACTCACTTATTCTTCTTCCATTCTCATTCTTTTTTCATGTTTACTAATTTGTTATTGATTAACGTCCAATGTCAATGGGGGTAATACTCTCAATTGGAGAGTTAAATGAAACCCCAAGAGGAAGTTTGATGTAATAGATTTAGCTAGTTTGATTTCATTAGGAATTATGACATTTTTATATTTGGAACTAAAAAAGATTTTATTTTACTAACAGAAATACTAGGGATTTCATTGCATACATATAACTATGATGTTAATAGAGTTCCATATGCTTGTAGTTGGTTAGTAGAGATGATAACACAACTACAAGGGATCAATTATAACTAGTTGTCTATGATTAGTTATTGAAATCAAATTAGTAACATTTATTGCATTTGAAAGAATCTTGAGGTAGAATTTAATTTCTCCAATCTCTATCACCTTCCATAATCTAAACCACATTATTTTATTTATTTTTTAGTAATTAGATTTATTATTTTTGTAGTTTAAAGTAGAATAAAACAAACCACAAAAAAATCATTCTCTTTTCCCCAACTATTTGTCTTCAACTTGATTTATTTTCCACTTGTTTTGAGCGTGTTCAATATCCCTCACCAAATACTAAATATCACAACTCTAGGTAAGAATATCATCATATAATCAAACCAAAAGAATTTCAAGAGAGTGAAAGAATACGATACCTATCCGATTGAAAATTTGGATTACCACGTTGTCCTCCATCTAGAAAAACAGTCTCAAAGAACTGTAACACTGAACTAGCTCAGAACGAACTAGATATCAAGTCATATGATACTGTAAAGCTCTTTGAGTCAGCTATCAAACTCAAAAGGCGGATTGCAAAACCAAGCTCTGAGCTGAAAGTTATAGTCGTTTTTTCCGTAACGAGTGATGGAGCAGTCCAAAAGGCTGTGTTTGTTTACTGGCAAACGAAGCTGGCAAATGATATTTTCCCACTTAAACAATGGTTTTCCAGCATTTAACTGCAAAATTGAGTACTGGCAAACAGAATCTTGATTTGCGAGGAAAATATTATTTTCCCATGAGAAGCGGGAAAATACGCTCCACCTCCCCCCCAACTGATATTTTCCCAGTAGGACCAAAACATTTGCCACCATCAATCTAGCGCACTCATCTCCTTCTCTCTCTCTCGCATCTCTGTGTCTCAATCTCATCTCTCACTTCGCTTAATTTCTCATTCAAATAATTCAAACAACAATCTTTAATCGACCAACAGTTTAAATTTTGACATGTTTTGTTGTAAATTTAACATTCTCGCATCTCTCTCTCTCATTTTCTCACTGTTTTTTTTTCTCTTTCTTAGATTTGGATCCGTTCTCACTGTAATCTCTCTCTAGCTCTCGCCATTTCATTTTCGTCATGATTTTGTTTTTGGTTTTGATTTTGTTCTATTGGTTTGGTTTGGTTTGGTTTGGTTTTGATTTTGATTTTGATTTTACTGAAAATAGTGTATGTTGAACAAAGCTTATAGATTTTGTTGAACTATTTCGTTGATGGATATGATAATATGCTTGACTGTTGTTTGACTGGACATGCTATGATATGATATGAACTATTTCGTTGACTGGACATGGTATTAATAGTTTAATAGTTCTAATTCTGCTGAAGTAACAATTTGAATTCATATTAATTTCTTAACATCAAATAAGAAATGATTTGGAAAATTAAAAATGATATTGGATGTGTGTGTTACTGTTTGTTTATAAAGTTGATATGATTGTTTAGTGTGTTTGCTTAAAATTAGGTGTGGTAGGTTGTAATATGAATCCTTTTAGTGGTGGTGTGAATGTAACGATGGATCAGGGCAATGGAAAACGGAAAGAGGGTGAAAAAACGAGATCTACCCAAGTTATATGGTATCCTGATATGGAAGCTATCTTGGTAAAGGTGTTGTCGGAGGAGTTAGCTACTGGGGGAAGGAAAGTTGAAAATGGGTAGAGGTCAGAAAGCTTAAAGTGTGCTGCTAATGAAATCAATAAATGACTTGGAATGAGTCTTGAAGCTGATAATGTAAGATCAAGGTTGAAATCAATGAAGCGTGCTTGGTTAGATGATAGACATGCAAATGAGGCTAGTGGCTTTCGTATCCTATTTGAGAGGTTAGTTGGTTTGAAGTAAATATAATTGATTTTTTTTTTTTATAACTTGTTTTGAAATTAGCGGGGGGAGCATACTCAGGGAGGTGGGGGTGATTGTTCTGAAGCTCATCTGGTGGGTGTGAAGGCTTCTTGGTTGGTTAGGAATGTACACTAAGCAGGGTTTTGAGGCGAACTTGTTACTTGTTTATGTTTTGAGTATTACTAAGTTTATTTTAGATATTGTGGTAATTAACTGATAATGTGGTACTAAATTTCTTTCGGATATTACTTTATTGATCTTTGGGATATATATTATAGAAGATGTTTTATTGTGTGTATGCTACATAGTGTATGTTAGTGTGTGCTGGCAGGTGGTGGTGGTGGTGTGTGTTTGTGTGTTTGTGTTTGTGGTGGTGGTGGTGGTGTTGCTGCTCCATGTGTGTGTGTGTGTGTGTGTGTGTTTGGCAGGTGGTGGTGGTAGTGTGTTGTGTACTTGTGTGTGTGTGTTGGACTGGTGGTGTGTGTATTGAGTGTGCTAGACTAGTGGTGTGGTGGTGATCTTTCTTTGTTGTTTCTCAAGATTGTTGGGTGATGTCAGCCTGGCTTCTTCTGCTAATGATATTGTTGTTGTTGCTTGATGTTTGCCTGTGTTGCTTGATATGTGTGTGATAGTGTGACTGTGATTGTGATTGTGATTGTTTGTACCTACTTAACACTTGTAATATCTGTTGACTTGCATGCTGCATTTTTTATTTTTTATTTTTGATTTGCGACTTTTTAATCCTGTTAGTTTTTCTATGTTCTTACTAGTACTTATAACGACATTTGGACCAAGTTTGAGAAGACATACTATGAGTACTATTAATGTTGAGTTGTATTGTCTTTAATTTTATTTATTTTGTATTTTGTATTTTGTATTTTGTATTTTTTTTTTTTTTTTTATACTTCATTGAGTTTGAAAACAAAAAAATATATATATTTTCCAAAAGTTGAAATATTATTTGCCATGGGAAAAAAACCATGTAAACAGACACTGGCAAAACTAACAAATCTAATATTTTCCCACTATACATTTTTGCAAACAAACACCGGCAAATTGAAATTTTCCCACTACAAATTAGCCTGGCAAAACTCTAGTGGGAAAACACTGGCAAATATAATATTTTCCCACCAGGGGTTTGCAAGTAAACAAACACAGCCTAAGAGAAATATATACAATCATTTAGGGTTTGAAAAACCATGAAAAGATCGATAAAAATTCAACCTTTAAATAGTTTCTCTAGCAAAAACGAAATTATTAGAAAATTTTCAAAGCCATAACTTATTAAACCAAACAATAATTACACTACACCAACTTGGTCTAAAAACGACAGCTACAACCAGGCATAAGTGACGACATTGTCACCAAGTACGGTACGGGTTTAAAACAGCGTACTTGAAAAAAAAACTTAGTTCGTGTTTTAAACGGAGCATCTCGCAAAAAAAAAAAAAAAAAAAAAAAAAAAAACGTGGGGCATAAAAAATGAGTTTAAAATGGGTTTAAAATGTATAATACGTAAAAGAAACGGTAAAAACCGATGATAAAAAATACTATAGATAAAGAGTTTAATTTTTTATAAGAATGGAAAAAAGAATAGGCACAGAAAATAAAAATAATAATAATACAAATGAAAAAAAATTCAAATACATGAAAGTATCAAATTATCAATTACTCATCCAAATACTAGAAGTTTTAGATTCAGTACCAAAACACGACCCTAAATAAGATACTACTAATTACCAACCATAATTACATAATCAAGTACTACAAATAAGTGAATAACTTTAAACTTTCCAAATATTAAATTCCAAAGCAAAATAGATCTGTCTCAATACATCAATTTAACGTCCACTCTTCAAAAAGGTAAACTCTAAAACTCATTTTTCTTCTCACGTTTTCTTTTAGATTTAAAAAAAAAAAAAAGTTTTAATTAAGTTTAAAATGAGATATTTTGAAAAACCCGGGTTTTAAATTGGAACAAAACGCTTTGCCAATTTAACAGGTTTTAAATACCAGGTTTTGGTCACAATGAGCGACGGCTAATGGCTGTCATTTTAAAATGAGTGTGCACACTGTCGTATTGTAGCAATTGTAGCTCGGGAAAATGAAAATTTCGAGAAATCAAATGAAATTTTGCTAGGGTTTTATTTCTCAATTTTTTTTAAAGAGAAGGCACCATTTGGTTTCTCCCTTCTTACCTCCAAGGCTCCAATTCTCCTTTCAATTCTTCCTAGCGCTTGCCATGATGGTGTTATTCATTCAATGTTGTCCTTTTTGGTTAGCAAGAGACGCTCGAAAATGGGTCGTGGTGTCAGCTCATTTAAAGACGAAATTTATTTTGTTTGTATCAGCTATTCAGCTATTGAGGTAATTTGTTTCTCACTTTCTTTATTGGCTTTGAATATTTCAATATTAGTGTGGGATGTTCAGAAATTTGTGCATTCTTGTAATCGATTTTTCAATTTGGGTTTTAAAAATATTGGCTTTGTCCAATTTTTCTTTTGATGCTACATACTGGTACTTATTTGGTAGAACTGAGGAGTGGGGTCTTTCACTTTGAGGGAAATTAGGAGCCTTTGTATTTTGCCTTTAAACAGAAATAGAATCCTTTGTATCTTTTGTTTGAACAGAAATAGAGCCCTTTCTTAGTAAATGGCTATTATCCTGGGAAACCATGACGTAATTAGTTTGTTTATGAAAAATTGTTTGTTTATTAGTTTAGACTTTGGAAAATGCTAAAACTACTAGTAGAGACAATTTTGTATTAAATGTTACAGAAGTTTGCCCCAGAACATCGTATTTTTCCCTCAAGTCAAGTGCATTAAATTATTCCAGAAGCAAACTAACGTATGTGGTTGTTATTTTAAAGTGAGCTAATTATACATCTTTGATATGTCAAATTAAGGAAGAAAAAAAATGGAGTGCTTTAAGTTGCTGCATCTGTTACTTCACTGTAATTTATTATGTGAACTCTTGGTTACTTGAGTTCATTGTTTGCATTAGAGAACCTATAAAGGTGGAGTGCAATTTTTTATAGATCCACGACAAGAGATTTTCCTTTTTGAAAAGGTAAAACTAAGGCCTTTGCTGGTGTGGTTTGCAGAATTGCAGCCATCACGAGAGTATGTCTACTACCCGAGATCTATCTCTTTATTTTTACCATTCAAAAGAAAAACAAAACTTGCTCACTTAGGAATAAAGCTTTGGCAGATATATAATGTTTAGGAATAATGTTTTTGTTTGCAGGTTTATGTTTTTGTTGACATGGACACTAAGGTGAGATAAATTATTGTCCTTCTAACAAAGAACAAAAGTTTGACTTCGTTCTATTCATATTTTTAACAAACCCAACTCCATGAAATTATTGCCCATGATCCGAGTAGCATTCATAATGACTTGGGACATGACCCTGTTGCACATGTGTTTGATGTTGGCTACTCCTTTAATCAATCTCCAAAGAATTTTTGTTTGTGATAGTTGGGCTGATTTATATATAGGTCTTGGGCGTTGATGGAAGGGGTACGATACAAGGCTTGGGCAGTGGTGTCCCCAAGACCATACACATGGCTGCAGAACCTTACAAGATAAAGGCTAAAGAAGAGCATAGGTCATAACAAATGGAACTTCAAAGCCAAGTTGAGGATTTGAAACTTGAAATGTACGAAGAGAAAAAGGCGTGCATAGGAATGCAGTCACAAGTTAATACATTGCTAGCTATGCGAGGAAGCAATCCGGAGTCCCAAATGCGATGCTCTACCAACTATGCTTCCAATCAGGTATGAGCTACTTTATTTTTTTTACAGTCCAAAATGCGATGCTCTACCTCTTTTAACTTTTTATTTCACAATCAAGAATTAAATAAGGTTATTTGGAGATTGAATTTTTGTTTTTCGGGTTCTACTTCAAATTGAGGTGTTGTTGCCGCGGCTGTGTATCGCTTGTTTTCACTTTGATTTCTTAGGCATCTGAATTTGGTGAGTAAACCATGTGTTTATTGATTGATTGGTAGTATTATATAGGCCTGCAACTGTTTTGGATGATGTGAATTCATTGGATTCTTGTTATAGGGTTTTCATTTTCAGAATTCAGAACTATTCTTGGTAATTTAAGCATAGAAAACTCGTTTTTGATTTTTTTTTATATGAATCCGATGCATGTTTACTGTAGACACACATATCTACAACTTTCGTGTTTTGTAAAATTTCATATCTAGTCGTTTTGCGTACTGAAATTGAAGTTGAAGTTTGACGCAGAAACTGGGACTGAAACTGAGCTGTATGCAGTAATAAAATCTTATAAAATAAAAAATTTACTCTTTTGTGTCGACTCCAAAACCAGTAGAATCTAGACTTATAGAGGTACAATCTCATGTTTTGACCAGAGTTCATACTCGTGATTAAGATTATGAAAACTGACTTCAATATACGACGACTGTTGGCGCACATATTCTAGGCAGGTTGTATTGTAGGATTTGTAGGAAGTGTATAGGACACTATACTTCGTAGATTTGTGCAAGGCCAAAGTCTGATGAAAGCTTATAGAGTCTTCTATCCAGTGCACCAAGCCTCACTCAATTTGGATGAGTGTGGAAAGAGATATGACCTCGACAATTATGCGTGTCAGAAATTGTCTATAAGAAAACAGTTTTCTGTGCAGTGTTTGATCCCAGTTTTAATAAAGTTAGGAGGAGAGTTAGATTTTTTGTAAAACACGAAAGAGTAAGGTTTGTGGGTTAGATTTTAAATGCAAAAAACCTCATCGCTTTTGGAAATCTGTGGAAAGAGTAGTGCTATCTAGAAGATAGCGTCAAAATTTTTAGTTTGCCAAAAATTAGGATTTTTACCAAGTTCGCGCTATAATTACTCATAGTTAGGCCGAGATTAGGACTTCGGGTTGTACATGAAAAATTAAGTGTACATATCATAGTTTTCAAATAATCAAGTGGTGTACCATTTGCAAGAATGCAGGAAACACTTTAGCAATGACAAGTTGGTTAGAAAACCTACTCTTTTATGTGCATGAACCTAGTTTGGGAAATATTCATAGCAATGAACAAAGAGTTTCTTAAACTTTTCTTGGGTGTTTTGTATAGTGTTTGTAGTTTACTTTTAGATGGTGGTTTTGTTTGGAACTGATATGAATCTTAAGATAGTTTTGGGAGACTGAAAAGTATAGTGAAATTCGTTTTTGAGCAATTTTGAATTAATAGGTTCATAGTGCATTACTAGGGCTAAAACCTTATGTATATTATTGTGGGAGTATTTGGAACTTGTTATACCTATTTCTAAAAAAAGTGCTTAAAGAGTCACTTTTAAAGTGTCTTAAAAAGTGATTTGTGTCAGTTATAGGTTAATTAGAAAAGTGTCTTAACTTGTTATAGCTTTTGAGTTTGGACACGTAGCTTAAACTACTAGATTTGACTGGAACAATGCGTGCAATCTTGTTTCAAGTGTTTAAGATTATGTGCTCACTCTTAGATTCATGTGTGTTGTAGGCAACTACACATTCATTCTCTATGCGCAAGTGGTTCCCTTGCGTCCATCTCTATATCATGTAAGTTGCAAAGAGTTGGTCGTAGAGTTCTAACATTTTGGAAGGGTGATCGTGAGGGGCACCGCAAAATGTGTACTGGAACATAGTGGACGAGATTCAAGACTTGGGTGTTTTACTCGTGTAATTAATTAATTAATTTTTTTTTCTTCTGTTCTATGAAACTTGTTTGTACAAAATTGTCACTTGGGATTGACTTTGGTTGAAGTTTAAGTAATAAATGAAAATATTTGGTTTTTTGTTTAGTACTTGTGTTCCATTGAAGTTGTGTTAGAAAAATGACTATCAGGTGCAACATATAGGATACTACAATGAGCAACCAAAAAACCTGCATATATAACCTGGAATATGGTTATTGATAAACTAGTCATAGGATGTCGTTTAGGTATATTAGAGAGGGTCAGAACTTACAAGAAACAAGTGTCAATGGCCGTTGTTAAAAAAACAAGTGTTAAAAGCTGTCGTTTTTTATTGGATAAACAAGTGTCCTGGGCAGTTGTTTCTCAAATACTACAGTCCTTTTTATGACGACCCTAACAACAGATGAAAGCACACGTTTTTCACTTAAAACAACAGACAACAACCGTCGTTTATTGACTGATTTTTTGTAGTGTTAAAAGTAAAACACTTATCTTTTTTATTGTCGTCTGAAAGCATTATCCTTTGTTCTACTTATATCTCTTCATAAGATTGTTGTAAAAGGGGTTAGATAATCGAATATAAAAAAAGGACATAGAAAGAACAGACTGTCAAGGTGTGTGATCGAATACACTGTCCTTAAGAAGAGATTTTTCCCTTCATATGGTGTAAAGGCTTCACAGGCGTCTCTACTCACATGATTCAATGACTGAAGTAGACTAAGATACACTTCAATAGGCTACTCTTTAGAACATCAACATAACTCTCTCTGGCGGCTGAAGGAAGAAGAGAAAGAAAATGTATTTTTTTTGTTTCTTAATTGAGTACTTAGATTTGGACATGAGTCCTCTTTATGTAGAGATCAAAGGTTTGTTTTTGTTTCTAGTACAATATTAGAAACCTACTGTAATAAGGAATTCAAAACTTGCTCAAGAAGCGAATTGGCCAAGCCCACTAGCATATCTCACATGAGAAGCCCAAGCTCAAGCCCGAACCCGACAAAATTAGTTGTAGCTTACCAATGTGGGACTATCACACAAACATAAAGTAGGAGGGAACACTCGTTGTTCTATTTCTTCACTTTGTACACACAAGTAGTTTAAAATACACGAACGAGAATTCCAACAAAACTAACATTTTGGTTAATCAGGGTGGACAGGAGCAAAACTGGCGCAGCTACTATACTCCAAGAGGCTGCATTGGTGGCAGTTCGGAGAGGGCACGGTTCTATCCTTCAGTCAGACGTAGATGATGTTGTTGATTGCTTAACTGTGGGACCAAAGCTTGTAGGGATTAAGTTGGGTCATCAAGGGCAGTGTCGTAGAGCAACTACTGAGGTTGGAACTGCAATGACATCTTATTTACTGAAGTGCTACGAGGACGCTAAGGTGGAATCCTGCGAACGCATCTCAATCATTCCTCATGGTCAGGTTTTAACACATTGTTTAATTGAAATTCCATCATACTTTTATTTTTTGTTCATAATGGAGGCACTGTCTTACCTCCATCTGGACCTAACTTATTCATACAATGGTGAGTTCTGTATAATAATGGGAATAGCTTATGTCAATATAATACAGTACATCCAGGTCCATTAGTCATTTATTTAAGATAATTAGTCGATAATTCACTACAAATAGTACAAAATTTTAAGCTAATTAATTCATCGACTTGTACGTCATGTATTTCGAAGTAGGTCCAACCATTCAGTTACTCTCTCTAACAAAAATGTTTGTTAACTGATGCATGCAGAGTCTCTCTCAAACTGTATTTCATCGTCTTGACGACGTGTCTTGTATATTTGAGCGTCGACTTCAGTTGTTACACCGGCTTCAGGTATAGTCACTTATTCTACTATTTCTGTGAGATTGGTCTTCTGTTCCATGCATTTGATAATGATCATCAGTATGCATTCCCATCATCCCATGTATTAGGTGTTATTTGGCGGTAGGGCTGCTGAAGAGGTTATTTATGGACGAGACACATCTGGAGCATCTGTTAGCTACCTTGCGGATGCGTCTTGGCTTGCTCGTAAAATTTTGACAATGTGGTGTTTCTTCTTTGGTACTTTCCCCAAGAATGTGGTAACTTTTAGATATTTCGTACTTACTGTTTCATTCTTTTCTTCCATCAGATGGAATATGGAGAAATCAATGACAATTCATGGAGAGCCACCTCCTTGGAGGAAAAAGGGTTAGCTTTATGGGACCAAGGCTGGACTTTGAAGGATCACTTTATGATGACTATGATCTTATAGAACCCCCGATCAACTTTAATTTGGATGATGAGGATGCTCAGAGAACTGAAGAGCTAATCCGTGACATGTACAAAAGAACAGTTTCTTAGCAGTGGAGACATCATGCAGCTCTTCTCAAAACAATTTAGGTGTGTACCCGTGGTCTTTTCATGTTCATATTCAAAGAAGGAACTCTAGGTTTGAGGATGATAAAACATCTTAATATGTGGGTGAGTATGGTGTATATTTAAAGTAATCATATGCAAGGATGATAAAATTATGTATTATACAAGATTTTAATCGTCATTTTAGCCTACATCTTCATCAACAACTTCATCATAGCTATTGTCACCACCGCTTGGTACAATGTTCTGTAAGGAAAGTAGGAAACCATAGGCCATACTGCGGCTGCACGAACGAAAGTTCATCATCCAATTCCTTGGAATCTCCTTTTCTCCCCTCAAATAATTGAACTAATAATAACAAAAGTAAAATATCTTGTTATTGTTTTAACCTTGATGTTGTATAGTCTGTAAGTTGTATGTTGTTGTGAGACTGGAATGTTTGTGCCGACTGTAGCCAACACCAAAAAAATAAAAAGTATAGTAGGTATATTTAGTATGTGGTACACATTAAAAATTAAACAAATATTCCGAGTAATAAAATTCTTAAGTTGAGGCCATTTGTGCTAGTCGTAGTAACTAGACAAACTAGCTGAGCTAGGAAAGTAAAGAAAGATGAAGTCTGGGTCAAATACTTTTGATTGCATGATATGGGTGTAGCTAGCCATATAAGTGTTAATTCCCTCCAGTTACTGAATGGGCTTGGTCTATATCTTTTAAAGTTCCAATTTATCTTTTGCGCCTAGACAAGACCTGAAGCGTCGATCTCATTGACGTTGTTTTGCACTGATGTCTGCCAACTTTGAGTTACTGAAAATAATCCCTTTGCAGGTCCTCCTGGATAAGAAAGTGATCAGTGGAGAACAAATTGAGTACATTCTGGACCAATATCCTGCAGAAACACCTGTAAGGCATCTTTTGGAGGAAAATCCAGGGAGCCTGCCATTTTTTGAAATGTAGCAAAAGCGTGATTTTGAGTTATCCTTGCTAACAGAGTCCAGAGGGGATTTACATTATATTAGTGAGATGAATTTCCATGTAGATCTTGTAACCGCTTGACCACCCCAGAGCAAGGAAACTTCTCCAATCTGACCAAGCGGCTTTAGAAAGAGTTGAAGGTTAAACTAAAACTGAAGCTATCAGTGAAAAGTGGTGCATATATGTACCATTGATATTGCTTTGCAATTCTCAAGAGGCCTATTGTGGAAGTGAAGTTATTTGGCTCATCAGATTCTTCAGCTGGCTGAGCGACTGAGACCTTCGCTGATTGGATAGGAAATGCTTATTGCATATAATTGGGTGCTTCTACATCTCTGTTACAAGGTACCCGTGGTGAGAAAATGTCGTTAGTGAGAGGTGATTGCCATTATTTTGGGTTGTTTTGATTTTGATAAAATGTAAACAATTTTTTGTAATACACAGAATCATGAATACTGTACAGATTAGTCAGTTACCTATTCAGGCTTCAAAGCTTTGATTTTAACTAGCAAGTTATGTTCTCATTCATTTATTTTTTTACTACTTAGTTTACAATTAAACCGATGTTAATTCCGGACCAGACTTTGTACAATTTTGAACTGAATGATATGAACAAAACCACAAGAATGTATTATTGTATATATTTACACCATTCATAAAGAATTCACATTTGTAATGAAATTTGCATTTTTTATGTCGGCAAAAACAGAAAATCGGATGATCAAAAATTCAAATGAAGTTACGTACGAAGCAAGTCAACAAACAGTCCAGTCCCACAAACTATAAGAAAGGTATATAAAAAGTGAAAAACAAAGCAGAAGTTGTTGGTTTTTTCATTTCATGATTCAAACAGAAGACTTGTTGGTTTTTTTCATTTCATCATTTCATCTTTGTCGATCTTGGACTAGTACTCAGCTTAACATCAATCGATCAATTATATTATTATAAGGTCAGTTCATTACAAATTTTTTCTTCCTTGTTTGTTGTCGTTATTATACACTTGATTATTACTCTTTTTTTAATCTGTCAAAAATATTATCCTACGTTCCATTTGTATGTTTATCTACTAATCGTCATTCATTGTTAAATGCTCACAACATAACCAATTCTACTGATAAAGTCCAATGATGACTATCTCTTAAAAGTTAAAAACTGATTTGTATTTTTAGCTGCTAATTCTCCACCTTTACATGATTTTAAATGTGCAGATATCCAGTTTGTACTTGAGCATTTTCCTTTGGTTCTTGTTATTAGAGGTTCAAAGAACAACCAACTGCCCAAACAAGTGAGATTATACATACTCTCTATTTACTTAATGTTATGTATTTTACATATATCCTACTGGAGTAGTCTATCGTGTCTCATCACTTTAATTAACAACCAATGCGTTGTAATGACAGGTATGGAAGTTGCTGGAGCAGTAGTTGGAGCAGCTGTTGGAAGCGTACTGACTTGTGCGCTTAATCAGTTGGGTGTCAAAAGTCTGAGTGACCAAATTCAGACATTGAGAGACAAAAAAGGAGAACTGATTTCTAGAGTAAAGGAGGTGAAAGAAACATTGCGAATCGCAGAGATACATGGAAAGACGCGCACAAAGGACGCACAGAATTGGTGGGATAAGGCCAACACTATTATACATATGGCAGATGTTGTGGACAAAGAAGCCAACATCGCAAAAATATGCGCAGCTGGAGTTTTCTGTACGCCTAATTGTTGTTCACGACTGAAATTGCAAAAACAAATTTTGAAATGCGTTGAAGTGATGGATGAATGATCTCTTAAATGAGGCTAGTCATTTCTCAGAAGAGTCTTTAACATTTTTGGGAATGGAGATGCCGACTACAGGATTGATTGGTAGTACTGCTGATAAGAACCTCAAGATGGTTTGGGAATGTATAGTAGGTGATGAGTTTGAGAAAATTGGTGTCTACGGCATGGGTGGCGTGGGAAAAACCACCATTATGAAGACAATCAGTAACCAGCTTGTGCAAGAACGTATTCGTTTTGAAAATGTTTTGTGGGTCACTATATCCAAAGCTGTTGATGCTCAAACACTTCAAAAGCAAATTGCGAAAGTACTCGGTTTGGATCTTTCTGACGAACAAGATGAAGATAGTAAATCGTCATCATTGCTCAGAGCATTGCATAGAAAGGGAAAGTTTGTGCTTATCCTAGATGACATATGGAAGCCATTTAATCTACATGAGCTAGGAGTTCTCGAACCCACAAAAGACAATGGGTGCAAGATAATATTGACTACCAGGTCAAGGGAAGTGTGCGACGGAATGTTGTGCCAGAAATATGTCAAAGTTAAACCGCTTTCTAAGGACGAAGCATGGGAACTGTTCTTGGTAAATGTCCATGAGGAGCTTGTTCCCAAAGTGAAAGAGATTGCAAAAGAAGTTGTTGCAGAGTGTTGTGGTTTGCCCCTTGCAATCATCACAATTGGGCGAGCTATGAGAAGCAAAGATGTTGGTGAGTGGCGAGTTGCATTATCAGATCTGAAGAAGTCTACAAGTTTGAACATGGACATGGAGGAACAAGTGATTCAGCGTCTGAAGTTCAGTTACGATCGATTGAGGGAGAAGAATCATCAGAAGTGGTTCTTATATTGTGCACTGTATCCTGAAGATTTTGCAATCAACACTAGTGAGTTGATTGAGTATTGGGTTATGGAAGGGTTAGTGGAGGGATCGAGCAAAGAAGATGAAATGCTTTGTGGCCATGTTATACTGAATACACTAAAGCGTTGTTGCATGCTAGAAGAAGTTTCTTCTGAAGAAGATAGTGATTCTGAAGATGAGGATAGGGACCGTGTTAAAATGCATGATTTGATTAGGGATATGGCTCTTTACATCACGAAAACAAAACCTAAATTCATGGTCAGAACTGGGCTTTCATCAACAGAAATACCGCACGAAGATGATTGGTCTGAAGATCTTGAGAGGGTTTCATTTTTGCAAAGTCGTATAAAAGACATTTCAATTATTCCCAAATGCCCTAAACTCTTGACATTCATCCTTTCTCAAAGTTATTATGAGGGTCGTCAACTAAAACACGCTGCAAGTGGTTTCTTTATGCACATGAAAAGTCTCACGGTTCTCAATTTATCCTGGACTCATATTGAGTCGTTACCAGATTCAGTCTCTGATTTGGTAAATCTTCGTGGGTTACTCTTAGATTTTTGTGAGAAATTAGTTAGAGTGCCTTCTCTATCCAAGCTTCGGTCACTAAGAGTGTTGAAGCTCACAAGTTCGGCCATAGAAGAACTGCCTCATGGGATGGAAATGTTGGTCAACCTCAGAAGCCTTGATCTCAGTGACAATTATAATTTGAAAGAAATGATCCCCACGGGATTGATATTCAAGTTTTCTTTACTTCAAGAGTTAATATTGCAGGAACTCACCATGGATAATGTGTATGCACGAAAGAGGGGAGATTTTGTGCGGGAACTCTCAAGCTTGATACAATTGGAAAATCTTCATATCCCATTTCACCAGGTTGTCGGACTTCATTGCCTATGGTGAATTTGGAAAATTTGAAAGGTTAAAAAGTACTTTATTGAGGCGGGAAGGGTATTCCAAAGGGTATTCCAAAGGGTATTCCAACCTATTCCTTGCAATGCCATCTCACTTCCAAACGCATTCAATTTCTTCAAGTTGCAGAATTTAACCAAATCACAAGGTTATCGAGAAATGATTCGCAGCAGGACCTAAGACAACTCATGATTGTTTCCTGCGATTCAATCGAATTTATAGTCCAACTTTTCCTTGTTTGAAGAGTTTGCAAAGGGTTGTGGTATTCAAAGTTTTATTGTCGCCTAGGTTGCTTCTTGCAATGCCATTGTTGAAGACAGTGGTACTGGAATTGATTCACATTTATTGGAATTCTCTACTCAAGACCATTTGGAAGGGCGTTGGTTTGTGACTCTCTTCAAACAGTTAAAGTTGTCCTGAATTGAAAAGGCTCCCTCTGTTCAACCAAGAACATCAAATCACCTTCTCTCAAACAAATCAGAGGAAGCCGAGGTTATTCACTGAGTGGACTTATCCATGTCCCGAACATCTCTTTAAAGTGAAGATATATTAATGGCTTTTATTCTTTTCTTTTCCTTTTAAACTTGTTCATAATCTGATCTAATGAAATTTTCCCTACTATTATAAAATCAAGGTCTAGAAGAATTACTAGGTCATGCTGATGTTGTTGTTCAATTGATCCACATATAAATTCGAACTTATATTGATTTTTAGTGGAGAATCAGAAATTCAGGTCTTGTTTTGGTTTCAATTGATTGAATTTTTGAATTTTATTGTTTTTTTTTTTCAGTTGAACTGATTTCTAGAATTTTTTATGGCGGGAATCGTCACCGTTAGTATTGGAACTTCTTTTGGTAAGAGTAAAACTCAGCGATGGAAGTCTAATGTGTCACCAATGTTAGCGAAACGACAAGCGTGCTGTTGTCTTTTGTTCCAATTGCACAAAACGTTACTGCCATCCTTGCATCAAGAATTGGTAATTTGATCTTTAAATAATTACTGACATCTATTAACTAGAAATCTATTTTCAATCTAGAGTAATTTGTAATTTTCATAACTGCGTAATGTGTTGTTTTGATGCATTGATAAAAAATTGTGTTCGCGCTACTCTTTACAGTTGTAACTCCCTAAATGTAATTTGTTAGGACATAGAAGACCAAGAGTTTTTTGGTTATTCTGTTTTTCCATATTGCTTTAACAAAGTCAACAAAAATTGCTACATGGGTTATAGTAGAGATATTTTAACTTTAGATAATCTCATAGAAATTTCCTTATATTCGGTTTCCCTAACTTGCAAAGTTACACCTACAGAAAGGGCTTGTCAGTTGTGCGGTTACATTTTGTTTTCTCATTGTGTTTTAGGTTGAAATTAATATTTGTCAATTCTTCACAGGCTACCTAGAAGGCTGTATGCACAGTAATCAATGGCCAGAAATGTTGAAGCTTAAAAATGGCCCTCATCCAGTTCATTTGAAGATCAGTTGCATAGGCCTGGTGTGGAGTTTATTGCTGCTCTCCCATTCAGTGATTACACCCCATCCGTAGTCTGGTTTTCTGTATCCCGCTGCAAAATTTCCTGAAAATTTGTTGAAGCCAGACTTGGGGCCCAAAACATATATAGCGTATGGATTTCCAGAAGAGCTCGGCAGAGGTGATTCAGTTACAAAGCTGCATTGTGACATGTCTGATCTGGTATGTTTTTCTTACTCGAAAAACTTTTCTTGTTTTTAATGGTTTCGTGTTGTATATACTTTCTCTTGTTTTCTGTATCCTATAGTGCTTGGCATATTTTTCTCCTGGGCTATCTAAACACTTATTTGCTTACAATGGGTTGTCCTTTTTCATAAAATGTTATTTGAGGGTATGAAATGCTTTTCTTCACGCTTCTATCTTTAGAAGACGTGTTAAGCTTTCTGTGTCTGTCCTATTTAAATATTGTCTTTGTGTTTCTTCTTTTGTTTTGGTTCAGTCCTAATTAGCCCTTCAGAAAAGAAAGCAAATCATATGCATGGTATGTTGTAGCTTATGGATCCAACTTAGGTCGCATAAATGTTTTCTGTTTTCCCTCCAGTTGGCGGTAATGCTTACTCTTTTACTTGTTTTAGGATTAAGTTGGGCTTTGAACAAAACTTTAAAGTAGAGTATTGCGCGACAAGTCCATTAACAACAGGTGGGAGTATTGTCATAAACACAGTATGATCCTTTTTTATTCATTGACACTTTAACAGGCATTGTAAATTACTTGTGATCACAATTCATATTTTTAGTTTCCTCTGCCAGTTTAAAGCTTTCATACTCTTTTAGTGTTATTTAGCAATTAGCATGCTAAATCGATAATTTCTGTATTGATGTCTAAATTGTAAAATATTTCTTATCATCCTATATCATTCAGTTGCCATACTTAATTCTTGTATGTTATCACTTGAAGAAATTATGTGAAAATAATTTCAAAATTCAAAATGGATTCGAAACTGAGGCATTGAATAGAGAATCAGGATGGAGCAGACAACTTTATCCCCCACCCCCCTTTTTCAATCAAAAAAATATATTCATTGATATGAAAAATAAATGAATGATTTAGAGGTCAAGCGCGCTACAAATTGCGCCGCTAGCCCCTTATTTTAAATTTAATTTTTGTTTGACTGACAATTCTATTTGATTAAATTGTAACTACCTTCAGAGTGCACGACTAATTAGTTGTTGATAATTTTTTTAAGAAGTTGAGTACACTTTTGTCCATGCAAATAACTACAAAAAGACCCAGAAAAAGCTCTCTAAAATTGTAACAGGAAGAACTGTTGATCTGCCCACCCTGGACCATAGAACATTGTTCTTTAAAATTTAGAGTGGGCTGAATGATAGGAGGCCGTGGACTGAGCTGAGCAAGCTCTTGCCTGGTTGACAAGAATTTTTATATTGTGTTGTTTGATTTCGTCAAGCATCTGGAGTTTTGTCGGAACATTGCAAATTGTTTTTGTTTGTCAAGTGTATCCATTACAAAGTTGGCAATATTTGTTTGTGTTAAATCATAATTTCCTTGTTGCAGTGGGACAAAAGGAGAAGAAACGGGTTTACATCATCAGTTTTAGAAATTATTCCTTGTCAGGAGATGGAACATATTATGACGGTGTACAGAGAGAGTTGAGATTACCAGTGATTGAATAAAGTTGATACTGTTAACTTTTTAGACCTTATCTCCTTATAGTATCTTTCAAGTTGTAGATTATGAGGCTGCTGAAGAAAAGAATAAGATTGCTGATAATGAATGTATGGCTGGAGCCATCCTCAGTATGTACAACCCCATTTTATAGTAAAGTATTTAAATTTCAGATTTCATTACTTGTTTGCATATGATTCTATATTAAAAAAGAAAAGAAACTTTGGAAGACTTATTGGCGAAATACTTTGAAGATGAAATTAAGAATTTGTTTATAATTAAGACAACAAATGGTTGGTTATATAGAATTGAAGATTACGATTTTCATTTATCTTGTATTCTTGTGAAACCCACAAAAGTTAATTCCGATTCTGATGTGTAAGTGCAAGGAGAAGGGGAGCCTAATGTGTCACCTGTCTAGGTGACAACCCGATATTTCAGCCTAAATATTATGGTTTAATAAAAAATATCGACATAATTATTGATATTTCACAGTATAGTTTGTATGTTGTAGGTTTAAGCGGGAAAAAGAGAGAGAGAAAGAGAAAAGACACGTGGCCCAAGCTGATTGTATGAGAGAGAATATTGTAACCGATTTTGTTCTTCAATGATAAACTTTATTTTCAATTCGATTCAATCTTTAACCTTTACCTCTAGCAATTCATTCTTATCCGTCTTAGTTAGTTTCTCTTGAAAGCTACATCACCAATGTTAGGGAATTTATTAACTAGAAAGCTATTTTCAATCTAAAGTAATTTGTAATTTTGTACACGCTGCTCTTTACAGTTGTACCTCCATAAATGTAATCTGTTAGGACTTAGAATACAAGAGTTTTGAAATGGGAATTTGCACAGATCAAAAGTGCATATACTTTTTTCTGATTTTTATGGCTAAATGATAATTTTTATGTACGTAGTATACCAGGTACCCTGAAAAAATGAAGGAGCAAATTGAGAATGCATGTCCAGATACCCTGTGTGCTGTGTGGAAAATAATTGCAATTGCAATTGCAAGGCCTGCTTGCGAGCGAATATAGTGGTGGTGTGGACTTTTGCTTTTTGCTTTTGTTACTTTTTTTACTTTCTTTATTTGGTGGACTCACTTCCTAATATTCCTACGAATGGTATTTCGACCAAGTGGAGAAATGTGAGGATTGCAGCTTGTGAATTGTGATACAAGAAGAGTTGGCTGGTGCAATCGAGGTGGAAAATAGGGAGAAAGTGGTGGAAGAGAAAGTAGGAGATTGAGTTAAGTGAAAATATTCCGAAACATTTCTAATGCTCTTATTCTGCAACTGTTGCTTTTCATTATTTGTTCGGATTTTTTAATTTAAGGACCTTAATTTAAAACCAGAATCATAAGCAATTCTTCAAGAGAGAGAGAGGCGAGAAGAACCTCACACAAATATCTCTTTCTTCTTGTAACAGAATCTAAAACCTCTTGCACAGTCATACGCAAAGATTAAGAAAAAAAAATTCCAAACTAGATATCATTCCAATGCCAAGCAACAATCATTTTAACTTGTAGCCTATCCTGTCATAGTATATTTGGCATTATGCCAGTACCTAATTCCTCTTTCTTGAAAACTCTGCAGAAGATGTTTGCATAAGCAAAATTCTATAGCAACCGAATTTTTTGAACCGAATTTGTGAACACACTGACGTCCATCATGGGAAAATCAAGGTCTCTCTCGAGTTTATTCAAAAGTGTGTTGTTGTATTTATCCATCATGGGAAGCGAGTTTATTCAACTGTGCATATTTATCCAACTCAAATTGTATTTTTCTAAATAACTAACAAAACTGCACGCACGTGTGTGTGTGTTTTTTTTTTCCGATAATCACTGATCGATTATAAACTTAAACTTCAAGATACATAGGTTCATAACTTCATATAACAAACAAGATGGTGGAGGCTCTCTTCCTGAAAAACTCATAGCCCATTTAGCTATTGAGTGGGCCTCTCTATTCAAATTTCTACCAATACACTTTAAAATTTTCCTGAAAAACTTATAGCCCATTTAGCTATTGAGTGGGCCTCCCCATTCAAATTTCTACTAATCCACTTGAAAACTATAAGAAAATCAAATACGGATTTTAAAACACTAATGTTCTGCAAAATGGGAATACAGTTCTAGTCAGTAGGTAGCATATCCTTTTCTAAGACTTCTATAACAGTCTTGTTATCTCCATAGATTAAAATAGCTTATAGGGACAAAACTAATTGTCGCAGCATCTTGCAAGAAAGTTCTATAGCTATATACTCAGCTTCCATAGCATTATTTGCTTTGAACTTTGTAAAACTAGCTCCCAAGACTGCTCCTTGCTCATTCTTGCACAAAGCTCCAACAACTCCTTTACATGACACCCTATCATAAGTAGCATCATAAAAGATATGTGGACAAGTATGAGTAAATAAATTGTTGTGCTGGGAAGCAGAAATAATAATTGTCACGTCATCACTCCTGAAAGCCTCCAAATTAGTGATCCAGGAGGAATTTGAGTTGTGCCAGATAGTTCTCATGTTAAGAACTCCCCTCTCAAATTTCACATAGTTTCGGTGTTTCCATATCTCATATAGAAAGCAAAGACAGAACAGTCCCCTTCTATTGAGATCATCACAATCAGCTTCCATCCAACTAATAAAGAGTTCTATCCATTGCCTACAATCAGTGTATATGTGATCTGCTACTTTGAGAGAAACAATGGATGCAAACCACACAGCTTTGATCCACTCACATTCAAAGAATAAATGATAATCTGATTCCAGATGCTTGTAACAGAAACAACATGTTAGATCACTATTAAAATTTCTATTAAGAATTTTATATCCAGTAGAGAGATAATGAAGATAGAGCTTCCAAAAAAAAGTTCCAGACTAGCATTTACTCTAAGCTTCCAAATCAGCTTCACAGTTCTGAAATTTAAAGTAGAGTAATGTGCTTGATTCTCATGCTTGCTGATAAGATGAAAAACACTTTTAACAGAAAACTCACCCTTTCTATTACCAAGCCATCTTAAACTATCAGAGGTGACACATGGCTTAAGATGAATTCTACTAATGATGTTTTTGATAAAGGTTGGAAACAATTCTCCAATCCTATTAAGATTCCAAGACTGAGTGGTTGGAAGGATGAGGTGTTTGACATAAAGATGGTGTAGAGTGGTATCATTTGGTTTGAAATCATCTAAAGGCAAAGGTTTACCATTGAAAGAGAGCCATTTGTCATAGAAAAGGAATATCTTTGATCCATTACCCACAGGCTAGCATGATTTATCTTAGATAAATTGCAAGTATCTATATACTCCTCTCCAAAAATAAGAACAGTAATAAGGTAGTTTATCAACATCTTTTAGCCTCCACCACTTACTATATGTAGCTCTAAAGAAAGATGCCCATAAGGAATCCGGACCTTTAAGTAACTTCCAGCCATGCTTTGCAAGGAGTGCAACATTCATGTCTCTTGATTTTCTAAAGATCATGCCCCCCCATAGATTTAGGAAGACACAACTTATCCCAACTTGCAGTGTGAACTGACTTAGAATCTTCTCTTCCATTCCACCAAAAGTCTCTGGTTAACTGATCTAACTTATCACATACCTTGATTGGAATATGGTAAGTGCTTATAGTATAGATTGGTATAGCCTATGCCACTGTCTTCACAAGTATTCCCCTTCCTGCCTGAGACAAAACTTTAGCCTTCTACCTAGAAATCTTCCTTTGAACTTAATCTACTAAGAAATCAAAATTCTCACTTCTCTTAGCAGACAAGACAATAGGTACTTCCAAATATTTTTCATTCTCATTGAAAGTTTTGACATTCCACAATCTCTTAAGAAGAACTTGATGGTCATGATGCACATTTGAACTAAAAAAGATGCTTGATTTGTCCCAATTTACTGCTTGACTAGATGCCAGACAATATTTATCAATGATACTTTTCATACACTCTGCCTCATTGACTGTAGCTTTGCAGAAAATTATTAAGTCATCTGCATATAGGAGGTGAGTGAGAGGTATAGAGGATGGATTGAGTTTAATTCCATGTATATTTCCATTGGTTTCTTCTTGAAGAAAAAGTCTTGACAAAGCTTCTGAAACCAAGATGAAAAGGTAAGGTGATATGGGATCACCTTGCCTCAAACCTCTAAAGGGGAAAACCTTGCTCAAGGGAGGACCATTAAGGAGAACATTATAAGAAACTGTTGCTATGCATTCATTTATAAGCTGCTTGGCTCTAGGAGAGAAACCTAGCTTATCTAAAATGAAAGCAATAAAACGCCACTCCACTCGATCAAAAGCCTTGGCCATATCAAGTTTGATAGCCATCCATCCTTGCTTTTTCTTTTTTTATCTTCTTCATAGAATGGAAAATTTCACTATCCATGCTAGTATTATCCCATATAGATCTACCTTTGACAAAAGCAGCTTGATGGAGAGAGATAAATTTATGAAGCAAAGGTTTTATTCTTCGAACTATAATTTTAGAAATGATCTTGTATATGAAATTACTCAAACTAATGGGTCTGAAATTTGAAATATGTTTTGGGTTGGTGATTTTAGGTATGAGAGTGATGAAAATTTCATTTAAGGTTAGAGGAAGTCTACCAACTACAAAGAAATCTTGAATTGCTGCTATCACTGTTGGAGAGATAGTAGACCAATACCGTTTGAAAAAAATCCCCTAGAATCCATCAGGACCAGGGGCTTTAAGACTTCCTAGACTGCTTACTACTTTCCAAATTTCACTAGGAGTAGGTATTGCAATTATGATATAGTTTTCTCTAGCTGTAATAGATGGGTTGAAAAGATTCATAATGCTAGGATCAGGTAAAAGATTATCAGAAGTAAACAAGTTGGTAAAGTACTCATTTATGGTGAGCCCCACATCAGTTCTACCATTTCTCCACTCGTTGTTATTATCTCTTATTCGGCTAATATTGTTTTTTCTCCTTCTAAAGACTATTGACAAGTGGAAGAATTTGGTATTTCTTCCACCTTCCGTAGCCCAATTGAAACCTGCTTTCTGCCTCCAAAAGCTCTCTTCTTTCTCATACAATTCTTTGAGTTCATTTTTCAAAACCACACTTCTCTGATATATTTCTTCAGTAACCCCTTGGGAAAGAACATGTTCTAAATCTCTCTTCTTCTCACGAATCTTATGGAAGATGTCTCCAAAAACCTCTTTGTTCCACTTGATAAGTTTTTTTTTTAGTATTAGTAATCCTTTTGTTATACTCACAGCCAGGTGCATAATCATTCAAAACCCATGCATCTTCAACCACATCATCACAGGATGGCTCCTTGAGCCACATGTCAAAGAATCTAAAAGGTTTCTTTAAAACAGGTTCAACATGATCAAGATTTATAGTAAGGGACAAATGGTCTAAAGTGGAGTTTACATGTGTTTTAACTATCACTTCAGGAAAAAGGTCTAACTAGGATGTGGTTGCCAAGGCTCTATCTAGCCTCCCTAAGATATGACTTTTATAAACTCTGTTATTACACCAGGTGAATTTTGGCCCTCGAAATCCAAGATAAAAAAGACCAAGATCATTTATGAACTCATTGAATTCAATCATGCTTTTGTTCATGCTAGGATTACCTCCGACTTTCTCATCAGGTGATACAATTGCATTAAAGTCTCCAAAAAGGAGCCATGGGCCAGGAATGTAAGGTAAGAGAGCTTTAAGTTCATCCTATATTTTCTTCCTTCTATGCATAACAGGCTCTCCATAAACAAAAGTAAAGAACCACACAGAATTGGAATGAAAATTGGAAACTTTATTTGTAATGTGATTAGGCGTAGTCCCCAGAATATCCATATCCACACCCTTTTTCGGTCTTTCCAAAAGACTGCTAGACCTCCTTTTAGTCCCACTGTTGGTACAATACTGCTTTCCTTGAACTTCAGTTGCTTCAAAACTCGATTCATCTTTTGTTCTGTTGCTTTTGTTTATGATAAACAAACTACATCTGGTTGCTGCTCTTTGATTAAATCTTTGAGATTTTGAATTGCTGTGGCAATCCCTATTCCCCGGCAATTCCAGGACAGCATTGAAGTAGAGACGGCTATTGCAGAACACTCATCGCAATACCCTTAGTTCTTCAATGTAAGATTCACAAACTGATTCACAAACTAGAACTCTGAAATCACTATAAAAAATCACTGTAAAAAACTGCTGCAATACCCGAAAGTAATACACCGAAGTCTCCCGACATTCAACACACCAAAACAAGATTAATCAAGTAACACTAAACTGCCAGAAAAGAATCACACAGGATGTCAATCTTTGCTTCAGACTTCACAAAATATCACTAAGCACAACACCACACTTCAAGTAAACAAACAAACAATTAAACCATGTAACCTTACTCAAAGCACAGCAGAAGGAAGAAAGATAACCATGACCAACAACATAACCCAGAAGCAGCACCAATTAGATCGATTCCAGTGAAGAAAATATAAAAATCCAAACTTGTTTGAAATCAAAAAGTGATTTGTTGTTGTGCCCATAGTACAAAATATCCCGATATATCGCGATATTTGGGGATATATATCCACATTTCAGAGAAAGATAAATAAATATCACGATATGTTCAGAGATATATACAACTGCAAATATCGATAATATTTTGACAATATTTGCAATATTTGTGATATTTTGAGATATTTGGCGATATTTGGCGATATTTTGTGTATATAACAATTTTATTTAATATTTACCATTATATTTCAAATAAATATAAATAATGTATCATTATATATCAAGAAATATCAACAATATCTACGATATTTGCATGTGAAACAATGTCAAATATCCCCAAAGAAAGGGATATATCCACGATACATATCCAGAAATTGAATATCGATAAATATCCATATCCTGATATTTTGTACTATGGCTGTGCCTATAAAGATACCCATGATGGCCGGAACCTTGTAGTGCTTTGTAGCTTCTATCCACTTGTAACTTCCCCAAAAAGTGTCTCCCCTTTCAACAACAACACCATCATCTTACTGAAGTAACCCAATTTGGATTCATGTGAAACTCTCCAAGAAAGAAACCCAAAAAAACTAACTTGACGACTATGTGGATATTGGTTCTTCCACTTGTGTGTAAAACTTATATAAACAGTCCATGAGAATTGGATGTTGTTTTACTCTACTCTATTGATGATCTAGTGGTGAAACTCGGTCCGAAACGGTTGGAAATTCGAAACTCAGTGTGAACTCAGCGGAAAAAATTCTGAACGGCCGTAACTTTGGGAAACACCAGGCCCGGCCCTGAGCAGGTGCCATGTGGGCGACCGCACAGGGCCCCCAATATATAAGGCCCAAAAAAATAGTTTTAGTATAAAAGGCTTATTTCGCAAATCAAAAGCCCAAACCGATGAAAAACCCAAAAAACTGAAAATTTCACAGTAAATAGTCGATTCTCTCATATTCTCTTTCCTTATTAATTATGTTCATAAAAAAAGAAAATAACAATAGATATAATAGATGAGGAGATCTTCTCAATGACTATATCTCTCTCTTCCTAATTAATAACGTTTTATTTTGGAAAATCACTCTAATTAATTGCTTGAGTTGTCCTCAATTACTCAAATACAAAAAGAATTAGTAAAAAAAAAAACCCGCATTCACCTTATGACCATCTAGTATCCTCTTATTATCAATAATTTCTTTCTTTACAATTGTGGATTTGTATTAATTTTCACTTCGATAAATCTCAATTACTTATTTACCTAAATTTTGATTATTTTTCAAGTAAGTTAGAGATTAAAATCAATTTTTCCTTTTCTTAAATATTATTTCAATAACTCAATTTAATTCCAAAGTAATCTAGCCTAATATTATTCACCTAACTTGATTTCTTGAATCTACATGATTGTTTTCCTAATGCATTCATAGCTTATAGAATTTTGTTGATTGTTCCCATTACTGTCGCGTATGTAGAAAGAAGTTTTTTAAAATTAAAATTATTGAAATCATACCTTAGATCGACTATGTCACAAGAAAGTCTAAATAGGCTAGCGTTAATATATATTGAAAATATTTCGATGATCCAATTTGTGTTGATGGAAGACTGGAAGAGGACCACATTTCACCGTTTGCACAGGGCCATTGAAAACTCAGGAACGGCCCTGGGAAACACTACCACCTTAGGCAGGCACCGCCATCGCACTGAGAAAAAACGGAAAAAAGTGGCGAAGCTGTCTTCTTCCTAAAGTTCATACCTTTTCACTTCAGATCTCAAACCGGCTACACTTGCATAATCTCAAAACCCAATCGAATCCAACTCCCTTTCCTACTAGACACGCCTGTAAACTACCTTCCGACTCCCTATCTGGCGGTTTGAATTAGTTTACACGCTTGCTAGCCGTTTACACTGTCATGGATTCATGGATTCATGGATAAGAACCAGTATCTACTGCCCATTGCCAATGAAGCTAATAGCTCTTGTGATTAAATCAAGCATCGCTGAGTTCATGTATCAGTACATGATCAACTAACAAAGAATTGAAAGACCATTCCAGGACGAAGGATACTGAGGACTGGATTGCAATTTGCATGTGGTAAGCTCCGGGCCGATTTATAATTACCCTATCATGGTGACGAGTTACTTATCAGCCCACATCCAATGCTTTAACACATGATTCAACACACTATCTGTGACATGGTTAACTGCACGCACGTTGCGCCTGTAATAAATGTTGTTGTTTATATATGAGACTTCCATGAATCGACATAAATCAAAATCCAAAATGAATCGACATAAAAGAAATGTAGTTTACTTCTTATTTATTCATCAAAAATAAATAAAACCAAAACTATTACTAAATATAGGAAAGTTACATACTCAAAAAGAAATGTAGTTTACTAATCAATTGACAACCAAAATTCCGTATCAAAATAAATAAAACAACAAAACTATCACCCAAATATAGGAAAATGAGAACATGAGTTGGGGATCAGAACCCTAAATCCATAGCACATAATATTAGTCTAGATTCCTTTTGTTTTTCTGTTAGTGTTCGTACTCTAATAAAAGTAATGCCGTCTTAGATCATGCTGCTGACCCAAAGTTAGACAAATTGTATTGCCTATGCACTCCCGGGAGCTTCCCTGAAAAAGGAAAACAAAAATAAATAAAAGAGAAGTAAGAATGGGAAATAAATAAAAGAGAAGTAAGAATGGGAGAATTGATGACGTGATTGTTAAAACGGAAAATAACATTTGATTAAATTGATTGTCATATTAGCTTAGATAGGGAGGTAGAAGTGTTTAAGTCGTTTCACCGAGATATGGGGTATAGGGTTACAATTGTATCCTTGATACCCAAAGCCAATGACATCTTTCCACTAAATGAAGAAAAGGACTTTCCGATCTGTTGCAAAAGCAAGTGCTGGAAAAATGAAATAACATCACAGGATCTATGTAGCAAGAACATAAAACTCCAGTGGATACTACATTTCATAGTTCAACATTCACACCTAGATGCCAACTTATCTATATCACGTTACAATACTTTGTCATAGTTAATAACTCGATTCAAGAACTCCTAGTAAACGCACAATTCCAAAGTCCAAACCCTCCTACTAAAGATACACACTCAAAGGAATGGTTGAGTTAAAGAGTTTCTTTGAAATAGGATGCTTGTTATTACTCTTGTAAGTCACGGTTGACACCCTTCTTAATATTAGGTATTTGACTTTATGAGAGTGGAGTGTTAGCCAACATTTATATTTGTTATGAGTGACTAATATAAGATTGGTAAAGGGACAAAATAAGCGAGTACTATAACATTTTGTGACGGAGCATGAAGGAGAAAAAAATGGGGTTAGCATTAATGAATCATTAAAAAAAAGGTGTTGTGCGTGGGGAAGAAAAACTGTTAGGATACCTTATGGATGAAAGGCAAGCACATACGCATACGCTGCAAAATAGCATGTATAATTGCAAAACAGAGCACCTAACTAAAAACGTGAAAAGAATACTTCACTTAGAAACTTCCGCTATAATTCAACAGAACGTTCATCCATATATTATGAACTATGAAGAAATGGAATGAAGTAAAGATTCATAGTTAGTTATATTTAAGCCTGGCTATTGAATGAAGTACATGCATTAGACTTGAAGTTTCCTCTAAGAGACTTTGTTGTTAAATATTACACAGCCGCATTGTCTATGTTTAGTTAGCCATTTGGAGGAATTATTAAAATAGAAAGGCAAAACACTATAATATGGCGTTATAGTCAATTAGTGCCTTAGTGCCCCATGTCGAAATAGGCACTATTAGCGATCAACATGCATGGAGAAAGAGAGTAAAACGCGAAGAAGTGAAGTATTACAGTTTAGTGACAACATTTTCGAAATCTTTATATCATCCTGATCTTAGTGCTATGGCGAAAGTGTATATAGATTACCTTACAAAGAGTAAGTGATAAGTACCTTGTAACTTTGTTGCAGTAGGTGTATGCCCATTTCAATTCTTGCAGTACGTCAATGGAAGTGTATGCCCATTTCAATTCTGTGTGCTAGTATATTGTTGCACATGATATGAAAAGGAAAATTACTCAGTACCTACTGAACTAATCAATATACAGTGTGGGACGACAAATCTAATTTGCACAGAGCAAATAAAACCGAAATTTGCGAAAAAATATATATATAAACTCACACAGCGACAAAACTTTATAATAACCGTTATTGACAACATGATATATCCTATAACGATTACTAGCATCTGATAAGTTTCTTCATTAATTAGCATTATATATAATGTAAAACCAACATAATTAAAGAATTAACCGAAAAAAAAACAGAGACTGAAAATGTAAATGAAAAAATAATAAGAACATCAACAAAAACCGTTTTATCCATAAACTATAAACTAGACTAAACTACACAAACCCCATCAACATTTTAGACAAAAAAAAAACAATAAAACAACTATTGAACATAATAAACTCATAAAAAAAAAAAAAGGATTGTCTTGGTGGTCTTTTAAGGAAGTAAGATTCCAGAAGTAGTCGATCTTTGATGGAGGAATGATTTTCTCCACCAAAACACGGGTCAAAAAAGGGATCAAACGCTTTGCCATGCTGGAGAGAGACATACCGTTTCAAAAGAATTCGACTATGGAACTGTTCTTTATTTAAGAGAAATTGGAAATCCCATAAATTGGATTGACTGATAAAGAGAGAGAGGGTAGAAGATGCCTTTTGGAGCACGATGATTTGGAAAGGTGTGGGGCTTCGTAAAAAGTCTGTGAGCTGCAAGGAAGATGAGAGGAAAGGCAAGGTAAGCGTTCCACTTTGGAAGTGATGGCACATGATATGGCAATCTATCTCAATATGTTTAGTCCGTTCATGAAAGACAGAGTTATGAGCAAGTTGAATGGCACTTTTATTGTCACAATACATAGGAGTGGGAGCAATAAGAGGTACACCCATATCTTCAAGTAACCAACGTATCCAGACTATCTCAGCGGTAGTAGACGCCATAGCACCATATTTAGCTTCTGTCGAAGATCTAGATATAACATCTTGATTTTTACTCTTCCACGAGATAAGAGAGTCGCCCAAAAAGACAAATAAACCAGTATAAGTGAGATCACCTGCCCAATTAGCATCAGAGTAGGCACGAAACTCCAAGATGAGGTGGAAGGATACAAAAGACTTTGATGGAAAGTGTCTTGAAGATATCAAAGGATGCGTAGAACTGCTACCCAATGTATAGTGGTGGGCAGGCCTCAAACTGACTAACAATATGAACAACATATGCAATGTCAGGGCGAGTGATGGTAAGATAGACCAAGCCACCAACAATAGTGCGATACAAGGTTGGGTCCGGCAAAGAATCACCATCTGAAGATGTCAGGTGGAAGGATAAATGTGTGTTTTATTACTTTTACATTCTTGCATTACAAAAAATGGAAAGACAACTGATTTCGGACCACTTATTATAAAAGGAAAAAGAGCATTATTATATTAACGGTTATTATGAAGACTCTTGAAAAATTTAAGAAAGTCAAAGTAAAGGTCAAAAAACCTATCTTGCTTCGAGATATGAAAAAGAAAAAGCAAAAGCAAAAACATAAAGTAACATAGTGAGGTGTCTTAGCTTGATTATAGAGGGAGAGGGCAAATCAATCTTTGGCAAAAGGTGTAGTATAAATGCCAAAAGTGGGGAGGCACTCAAATGAGTAGACTAAAATCATTTACATTCAAGTTTTGTTCTTTTACTTTTTGTTCTTCAATTCAACTTTTCATTTCAATCTTCAATTAAGTTGTTTTTCAATCTTCAAGTTTATATTCAAGTTGTGTTTCAATCTTCAATACAAGTTTTCATTCATCAATCAAAGTTTTTTTCATTCAATGTTTGTCAAGTTTTAATACAAGGTTGTTTCATTAAAAACAAGTCATGAACCTTAAGGATACTATCTTCCCCTCTTCATAACTCCCATCAATCAATCTCTAAAAATCCATGGTGAACCTCATCAAACTAATCTTTGAATACACACCAATATACTCAACAGGAGATAGCCTTTAAGAGAAAATGCTACCTCTATGCCAAGAAAATAGCACAACGGGCCCAAATCCTTCATCTCAAAGCGATGAGCGAGTTGAAACTTCAATTCTGCAATCCCATGCAAATCATCACCGATGATGATCATGTCATCAACATATAGAAGCAAAAGGATGCGGCTAGCAGATGTGGAGCGAACCAACATGGCTGAGTCATGATCACTAGAGATAAACCCAAGAGAGCCAACCACGCTGAGAGAATTTTTCAAACCAGGCCCTAGGAGCCTGTTTGAGACCATATAATGTCTTCTTAAGCCTGCAAACCTTGCCAGGGTTATGAGAAACACCGGGTGGGGGTGCCATGTAAACTATTTCTTTGAGTTCACCATTCAAGAATGCATTCTTGACATCCATCTGAGAGATATACCACTTTTGAACTAAAGCAATTGCAATTAGAGTGCGAACTGTAGTCATCTTAGCAACGAGAGCAAAAGTCTCCTCATAATCCAAACCATATTGCTGAGGAAACCCTTTTGTAACCAAGCGAGCCTTGTATCTCTCGATGGAACCATCGAACTTAGTCTTGATTTTGTAAACCCAACGACAACCAATTATGCTTTTACCAGGAGGAAGTAGTACCAATTCCCAAGTATCAGTGTGCTGCAATGCCGAGAGTTCTTCAGCCATGGCTTGCTTCCAAAGAGGGTCAAGACTTGCTTCCTTATATGAGGTGGGCTCGGAACGACTATGGATAGATGCTAAGAAATAAGCAAATGAATTAGAGTAACATGAATAAATAAAATCAGGTAGTTGTGTAGACTTACGAGGACAATTTGAATAGCAAATAACAAGAGGGTCCACATCTTCAGGAGGTGCTTGGTAGGCCGCAGGAGGGGGTAAGGCATCAATATCTAATGGGGGTGGAACCTCAACAACATTAATTGGAGGCAAATCATTAGGAATATGCAAAGGAGGATGACTCACATGGGGGGAAGTTGATACAATAGTTGGCAAACTATCAACATCATTCGGAAAAGGGTCGATATGAATGAGATCCAACTTAGTCATATTGTGAGAGTTAGCAGGAATGGAGAAAAAAGGAATGTGCTCAATGAAGAAAACATGACACGAAACATACAATTTTTGTGCAACGGGATTAAAGCAACGATAGCCTTTTTGGCCCTCACCATACCCAAGAAAAACACAAATAGCATATCGTGCAGATAACTTACTACGCTCAGCATGAGGTCGAAGCACAAAACAAGTGCAACCAAAAACTCTTAAGGTAGAGTACTCGGGTGCATGTTCGTACAAATTTTGGAATGGAGAAATGCCAGAATTTTGAGCTGTAGGGATCCTATTAATCCAGTGAACAGTAGTGAGAACTGTTTCTCCCCAAAAAACACTAGGGACATAAGCAGATAATAGATCGAAGAGAACGAGTTGTCTCAACAATATGTCGATGTTTCCTTTCAACAACACCATTTTGTTGAGGAGTGTCAGTACAAGAGGAATGGTGAATAGTTCCATCAAAAGCAAGTAAAGTAGAAAAGTCATTAGAGGTATATTCACCACCCAAATCACCTCTAAAACATTTAATTGTAGTCGAATGTTGTGTTTTAACTAATGCTTGACATGCTATTAAAATAGAAAGAAAATTGGAATGTTGTTTCATAAGATAAACCCAACAATAACGAGTATAATCATCAATAAAATAAACATAGTATCTAGACCCACCCTCCCCTCGTGGTAATAGGAGTGGGTCCCCAAACATATGAATGTACCAAATCAAAAGGTGCACTAGAGACAGAAGTACTACTATTAAAAGGTAATGTAGAAAATTTAGCAAGTTTACAACCACTACAATCAGAAATGTCATGAGCATGTAAATTGCTTAATGCTCCAGTGGAAGCCAAAAATCTCAAACGAGGAAAATAAACATGCCCAAGACGAGAATGGCATATCTAAAAGTTAGAGGATTTGGGACCTATCGGAAAAAATAAACATGCCCAAAAACATACAATCCGCCTCTCTAGAATGGCATATATAAAAAGTTAGAAATGAACAAAGTACCCGAGTTTGGGACCTATGACTTCGCCTCATGAAGATTTAAATCGACACTAGGCTTTAAGCCGCCACATTTTTCTCCGGGACTCTGATAACCGCGAAATTTTGGTTTTGGTATAAAAACAAAATCTTTTCCAAAACCAAGAAACAAGAGAGCAATTCTTTGTGAGTTGAGTGTTCATTCTTTGTGAGTGAATTGAGAGACTTGTAATCAATCCGACATCTAGTAAAGCTTGGAACTCGCGGTGTGGACGTAGGCAAATTGCCGAACCCATATATCTCGTCTTGTGGTTTGTTCTTCTTTTACATTAATTGTTTTACTTCATATGCTTGTTATTTGATATTGATCCTGGATATTGCTTGAGGGTGTTGAAGAAGTCTTGTCTAGTTTGAAGGATCGAAATTGAACAAAGTACCCGCCTTTGAGTATTCACATCACACACAATTGACCAACATAAATTCAATTCAATTTAAGTTGAGGAATACAATAAATATCATAAATAGACAAGTGAGGTGACATGATAGAACCAACACTTGCTAATGACATATGGTTACCATCAGCAGTTACAACAGGACTAGATGATGTAGATGGGTGTAAAGATGCAAAGGAAGGGTATCATATGACATGTGATGTGAGGCACCCGAGTCAAAAATCCAAGTGGATGGAGATATACTTGTGGATCCAAAGGATGAAAAACCTAGGGAAGCGGAAGTGGGCATGGCATATGCATGTGTTTGCGTGGTGAAGTACCTCTAAAGTTGCTCAGGAAGTATATCTATGAATGAAATAGAAAAAGAGGACTCTCCATGTCCGAGAGAGCTATGTGGTGGCACAACTGCTGCAGTACGAGACTGTGGAGGCCCTTGAGGTCGCTGTTGTGGTTGTCCAACTCTCGGCATATATGAGTGTTGTGGCACAAATGATGGTCGTGGCACAGATGAATGTTGTGGAATAGACGAATATTGCTTTGCTCGATTCAATAGTATAGGATAGTCAACCTTCCAATGACCTGGCTGTTTGCAAAAACTGCACTCATCACTACCAACCCTCCAATTTTGCTTATTATGTGAACGAGTTGGTCGAAAGGGAACTGCCATAACTGATGGTGTAGGCACTGGTGGACTGCCCTTTCCAGCTTGTGACTTGAGACGCACCTCCTAAGCCAAAAGCTCACTAACTATACAATCAACACTAGGACGTGGGTTACGATAAAGTATGGATCGTAGCCACGAAGCCCCTCAAAGTCAAGACGAAGTGCCAGCAAGAACTGAACCAGGCATTGTGACTTTCTACGAGCAATGTATGGGGAAAATGCTTGAAGCTCAGCTGACTCTGTGAGAACTAGCTGATCCCAAATGCGACTCATAATGGAGTAAAATTCCTGAATACTCATATTACCCTACACAACCTCTCGGACCTGTGATTCCAATTGATATTCCATAGCAAAATTAGCTTGTGTGAATAATTTTGCTAAATGGTCCCAAACCTCTTTGGCGTTTTCATACTTAGCCAATTGAATACCAATAGAGTGCTCAATGAAATTATTGATCCAAGTTATAATTTTAGAATTATCAATTTCCCAAGTCTCCAAGTTGTCTATATACTTTGCATCGGTAAGGTCGGAGGGCTTAAAAGCAATGCTGCTAATGTAGCTCCACATCCTCTTTCCCTTCAAAAAGTTTCTCATAACATAGCTCCAATATGAGTAGTTCTTGCTATCCAACTTCACACTAATAGGTTGGAGTGAAACTTCTCTTGCCATTCTTAACATACTCCAAATGCAATCAAATAAATATTTTGCCAAACTCAACAACCAACAATTGAAATATTCTACCGAACTCAACAACCAAAGAAAATCAAGTTCTAAAGTCATAAGCTTTACAGACCAGAAAGATGTTGCCCAAAACAAACTCAAAGAGACAAACTTTGGTACCAAACTCAACCAATTAGGAGATATTCGACGAGCTACACTATCAATGAACAAGAAAGAAGGAACTCCCACATCAACTTGTATAAAATTGATTCACATACACCAGGACCGAAATGCTCCAATACCATGTTAACATACTACTTACAAGCCTGCTAAGTAGAAAGCTAAGAGCATCTTTAGCAGAGCAACCAAAAAAACACCAAAATTTTGAACCAAACCAAACACCAAACCAAAAAAACACCAAACAACTTTAGGAGCAACATCAAAAACACCAAGTAACTACGCGGTTTTGGCAAAACCGCGCCATATAGCCCACGCGGTTTTGCCAAAACCGCCACTAAAGCCCAACTGACAGGCCCAAGCCCATGCAGTTTTGGCAAAACCGCGCAGTGTTCTCAAAGCCGCGTGCTACTTCTATATATACAGCACCAAAGCCGCGCGGTTCAGTCACTTTCACCTCTTCTCACAATTATAAAATCCTCTCTTTAGTTAAAAAAAAACAAAACCTACCTAAAGTCTTAAAATTTGATATGGATCATTTTGAACCTTTCGACGGTGATGATTGACAGTACATAGACGACATTGGCGATGAGGAAGTAGAATACGGTGGGGGAGAAGACAGTGGGGAAGAAGAACCCGAGGATGTCGCGCCGGCTGATAGACATCCTTATGTACTGGAGTATCAGATGAACGACTTTGATTGGCAATTTGCACATGGAGAAGCACTTGATATGGAAGTTGTGTCTTCTACACGATATACAAAACACGGTCGAAAGTCAGTGGCTAATACTCGTAATTAATTAATTAGTTTTGATTAAATATTTTGAATATTAATTAGTTGAGTTGGACCAATTAATTATTTATCTTATAATGCATTATTTTTTTTTTTATAATATCAGCATGTTATTGACTATCGAGTTAGATCGGATTTACTTGGTGTTAGAGAGTGGTGGAAGGTTATTAGGAGTTTGGATAAGTTTGTACATATTAGAGATAGTATTTTGTATACACCTTTGGGTATTTTGATTGATACGGATTATGAGAAAGCTGATTGGGCAGGGTCATAGCTTTAGTAGAAAGATGGTGGAGTAGAACTCATACATTTCATTTTCCTTGTGCGGAGTTAGGGTTCACACCACTAGACTTCACTATGATTTCTGGGTTGAGTATCGGTATAGGCCAACCGATACCTTTTCATACAAATTATGAGAATATGGATAGTATGCTTGTAAGTTTTCCTCGTTTGGGTGCGGATGCTTATGATTCTTCTGGGATTAAGCTATCTCATATTAAGATTGCATATATGGAACCCCTCTTGCATCCTGATACACGAGCGGAGTTAGCTTTGACTCGCTCTACCGGTAGTGAGGGTGTCCGACAAGATGTTAGGGCTTTTTTATGTTTTTTATTAGGCATATTTTGTTTCCCAATAGTCATTCTACAGTACGACTGGGATATTATGCTTATGTATCTAATTTGCATACTATGAGAGATTATGACCTGAGTAGCTCAGTATATGCCACATTGATATCGGCGTTAGATAAATCTTCAAAGACATTCGAAGTAGAAGTCCCCGATTGCGGATTCACGGGACTTTTAGAGATTTGGTTTTATGAGTACTTTCAATGTCTTTGTCCTAACATAGACAAGATTGCCGATACTTGCCCTAGATTTGCTAGTTGGTCGGGCCTCACTTTGACTCGTAATGCAGGGCAGATTAGGAATAATATCTGTATGGCTCGTGCTCGATTGATATTAGATCATTGTCATCTATTGAATGGAGACCTTGGCGTTTGTCTCGCCTTTGACGATCCAAATTGACAAAGATGCTTGTGTGTTGTCACGTCACGAGTTGTTTTTTTGTCGCGCGGATCTGCCGGTTTGGTATTGTGGGCGGATGATGTTGGAGGCGGATGACCGGGCGTTATGGAGTTCCATGTGCTCCCATGCCGGATGATAGTGATGCAAAGTCGTGGGGTAGAATTCAAGTTCATGAAGTTCATGCCGGTGGTGGTCCTTGGCCGATCGTCTTCTTTTGTTGTTGAAAGCGATCACGATCAAGATTATAGATGGTGGAACCGTGTGTCTCTATGGGTCCGTTGTTGCCTCCTCGTTGATCGAGCAGCAACTTCGAAGTTTGTGGGCTGGAAGGGATGAGGCGTGAGCTACGTGATTCCTCATCCGCCCATAGCTGTTTACAACCCACAACCTCTAAATGCATATCAACCACCCGGTTCCCGCCAAGAATCCTCAGATGTTTGCCGTGTGTGGACCTGATGGGGAGCCTACTTATATTTCCATTCCTGAGGTGCCTCATGCTCGTTTCTCTGAGTTAGAGCCGCATATTGATCAATATACCATGGTGAGTTTAATTGTTTTATTTATCTTCTTCATTATATATATAATATGTACTCACACTGTATTTTCTTGGATTTTCAGGCTGAGGTTCGGGAAAGATATGAGAACCGTGTTCTTATGTTTGATGGGATGAGGGACTGCCTGTATCATTATAGCCAAGAAAGAGAGGAGTCATATTCTCGGACATATCGCCAATCCCAGCAAGTATGATGACAGACTTCGGAAAGCGATATGAGGATATGCAGCAAGTGTACACGCAAAGAACATTAGGGATATGAGAACTTCAGTGAAGTAGTTAACCTCCGTCGCGCATGAGAGAGATCATCGATCTCGATTAGGAACTTAGAGGAGCAAAATTGAAACGTCAAATAGAGAGAGAGAGGGATCAAGTGGTAAGGGGCGAAAGAAGAGCTAAATAAATTTGATGTAATATGATAGGTTTTGGATTATTTTGGATATTATATGATTATATCATAATCATAGATTTTGGACTGCATAATCATAATCATAGGTTTTTAATTTCTTTAATTTTTTCAATTTTGAATTACAATTTTGAATTTCTTCAATTGCACAAATGTTAATTTCTTAACTTCTATGCACAACTCATAATTTTTCAAGTTTTATGCACCACAGTTCTAATTTTCAGAAAAAACGCACGCGGTTTTGGCAAAACCGCGCCCATTGAAGCCCAAGCCCACGCGGTTTTGCCAAAACCGCGTCATAGAAGCCCATTTAGCAGCCCAAGCCCACGCGGTGTTGCCAAAACCGCGTGAGTGATTTGATACAGTACCAAACCTGGAACCAAATATTGGTCGATTTGGTGTTTGGTTTGGTGTTTTTTTGGTATTTTCATCAACATGTAGTTCTCCGAAATTTGAAAAACACCAAATTCTTGATATCACTGCTAACGATGCTCTAAGGCTTCTCTCATCAATCTAGATCAGAACAATTCAATACAGTTTTGATGTGGCTTATATAGCCTTACAGTTGAAATACCCAGTGATTCTAAAAAATGTTAGGCGGTAGTCGGGCGGTGGGAGAGCGCCTAGGCCTTCTAGGCAATGCCTACACGGGCTAGGCGCTAGGCGGTTTTTTTTCCTAATATATCTTGTAATATATATAGTAATACACACATATACTACAAGAAATTAAGAAAATCATTTACCATAACTCAAAAAATAAACACTAACAAAAATACTTATTACAAAAATGCGTAATAGTTTAAGAATATCGATTTCATAAATAAACACACTATTTCTTATAGTGACATATAATTTACATTAGACTTTAGTCTTTTACACTCATTCAAATCTTAAGACTACACGGGCCTTTAATTTTCGACATTTAATCATTCAAAAAAAAAATGACTAGATCGCCTAGAGGCCAATTAGTCCGCCTAGTCTAGACCGATTTTTAGAACAGTAGAAATACCTAAACTACCCTTATATGGTATTAGCTAGACATGCTACATACTTTAATAGGCGGAGCTATAGCCATTTCGATCATCATTATATTTATTCCATAGCATAATTCCTCCATATTTACAAGAACTCTTAATTGTTGGAAGAACACAAGACTTTAGAACACTTGTAGGAATGAATCCACTTCCAGGAGTTCCAGCTACTGTCGGAGCAGCTGGTAGGCCCATTAAGAACTTGGTTGCTGGAATTGTTGAAGTCCATTGTTTCCACGAGCTTATAAGATTTCTCACACTACCAGAACTATATTGGCAAGGACCATTGTCATAGAATTGCACCCAAACATAATCAAACACTCCAATTTTTAGCGCACAATCTAAGTAACTACGTAAGCATTAGGGGCCCCAACACTTGCATTGCTTAAGAGCACATCAAATGCCGCACCTTTAGTGAATCAAAATCAATGAACTACTGTTAAGCTAAAAAGAAGCAAAAGGATCCTAGAGTATTCTTCTGGAGAAATAGAACCTACTCTTGCAATGATGAAGAAAGTAAAGTCCCTAATAAAAAATAAAAGGATGAGATCTCTTGAAGACTACACCAAAGAGCTTTTGGATGAAACTCTTGGACGCAGTTATGTGTGTTGTGCGTGCTTGTGAAAGTTTCTTTTGTAACTATGAGAAAACACAAACTCATCTTAGGAAGGATCATCCTAAGATAGTAAAGGAAATCATGACGAGAAAGTAAGATATCACCACTTTCGTAGGTTTTTTATGCTTGTCAAGTGTGTCATCTCTTTATGTTAGGCTTGAATTGAAGTAGCGAGTAAGCTCATGTATGGTTTGATGCCCGTTGAACTTGTAAGTTTACTTTGTTACTCCCTTTAATGATCTAACTTTAAGGGGGTTTGGAAGGTTTTACCTTTGGCTATAAAACAGGTCGGGGTCTGCCTTAACCCCAGCTTAATTTTTCAAAAACAAAACAAAAAAAAAAACATCAGGCTTCGGGCTCCACGGCATTATGGAGCTGCAGTCAAATAAACCTTCATTCCTGGCCTACTGTAAGCCTTTAAGTAGTTAGGAAGAAGTTCCCAATTTTCTTTGGAACCTATTTCAATATCAAAGTCAATTGGATTTAAGACTCTGCTACCAAGTGGACGTGACGCCGAATGCCTACCTAAGAAGTTAATGTATACGTACCGTGCCACATTTTTAGCATCGGAAGCAGACTGCAGAGGCAATTGAGTAGCTACCGTATGCACCACCAATGGAAAGCGTCACCTTAACGCCAAGTCTCTGACAAGTTCGTATGCCATTACTGGTAACTCTGCATCCTCTATTAGCGGGGTTACAGTGACCAGCTAGATTGATCTCAGGCGTACAACCATTCCCAAATTTGTAGGGAAATCAATGTTTATCTTCGTAGCCAAAGTAAGCCAAGTTACATAGCCGCTATATATCTTCGTAATATTTTTGGAGACCTTGACCTTGACTCCTTACCGGCGTTACAGCAAGAAAGACCCAAGATTTTAACTAATTTACTGGGTTAAAACTGCTGCCTGCTGGCTAGCAAGTTCGACTTTGAATTTATTTGGTCGTTGGAATTGTTATTTGGTCCAGGAGAATATATAGGATTCCAGGAGCCGTAGAATTGCACTGAAATATAATCGAATAGGCTAGTGATATGAGTGCAGCCTTTATCAATTTTAAAGAACTTGTGTGGTGTTTTGACAGAAAAATAATAATAATAATAAAATAAAGGTCAACATCTTATCAGTATACTTATTTAGAGTACTAATGGTGCTATATATGCAGAGATTTACCAATTCATACACTTGCCATAATGGCGGAACTATAGCCACTTTGATCATCTTAGTATTTATTCCAGAGCATAATTCCTCCATATTTACGAGAATTCTTAATTGTTGGAAGAACACGAGACTTGAGAACACTTGCAGGAAGGAATCCACTTCCAGCTGCTGCCGGAGCAGCTGGTAGACCAATAAAAAACTTGGTTGCTGGAACTGTTGAAGTCCATTGATTCCACGAGCGTATAAGATTGCTCACACTACCAGAACTATATTGGCAAGGACCATTGTTATAGAACTGCACCCAAACATAATCAAACACGCCCGTATTTAGCGCACGGCCTAAATAAGCATCAGGCATGGGGCATTGTGGAGCTGCAGTCAAATAAACCTTCTTTCCTGGGTACCTATAAGCCTTTAAGTACTTAGCAAGAAGATCCCAATTTTTTGTGGAACCTAATTCAATATCAAAGTCAATTCCATTTAAGACTGCGCTACCAAGCGGACGTGACACCGAATGCCCACCTAAGAAGTTGTTATATAAGTACCGTGCCACATTTTTAGCATCGGCAGCAGAGGCAATTGAGTAGCTACCGATTCCACCACCAATGGAAAGCATCACCTTAACGCCAACTCTCTGACAACTTCGTATGCCATTACTGGCAACTCTGCATCCTCCATTAGCGGGGTTACAGTGACCAGCTAGATTGCTCTCAGGCGTCTGCCATTCCCAAATTTGTTTAGGAAAGCAATGTTTACAAATTATATACTTGCTTGTTGCACAAGTTTGGGCTGAAGTTCCTTCATTGCTACTTTGGCCCCAATAGATTGCAATACCACCAGCAAGGCATCTATTAACTAGTGTGAAAAGTAAACTGAGTGAAAAGACTAGAGATAGTGATGAGTATTGGTTAGCCATGTTGGGATAGTTACTTGTTGCAAGTTTTCTGGTCTATTTATAAATGAAAAAACGGCTTTCCATGGTACATTTTGAAACTCAAGTTCAAGGGAAATAAGCAGTTAGAGCCGTCCCTTAACATGGGGGTAACATATATAATGTACTTGGTAATTAAAATATAATTTGAGATCAAGTCAACTATGACATAAAATGTTAGGGTTAACGAATATTATCCTCCATTAGATGAGCCAATTAGAATTTTCTTCAACTAGATGGAAAATTAGGGTCTCCTCTCCAAATACACACAAAAAAAAATATGATTAACTAAAGTTGACTTTTTTTTTGTGTGTTTTAGAAGGAAGACCCTAATTTTCCCATCTAGGAAAGGAAAAATCCTAATTGGCTCATCTAGTAGGAGTAATACTAGTTAACCCAAAATGTTATCCTTATCTTTCGTACTAGGTTAACATGTGCTAAGTAGAATTGATGGCAGTTGTCATGGCATTATATATTTGAGTATCTTTTCTGTGTGAGATGAGCCTCGAAATTGATGATAACGCATCACAGGACAATCTTCTGGCGTAAAAAACAGGAGTAGATATGTCAATATTTGTCGTAGGTGTTTTTGATGGCCGTGAGCCACAGGTATATGCTACATACCATGTCCGTAGGTGAAGAGTTCCATGCTTGGATATGCATTGACCATTGATAGGGTACCATATCCGTAGGTGAACGGTTCCATGCTTGGATATGCATTGACCATTGAGAGGTGTCTTATTTGCTTCCATATTTTCTATTTTAGTGCTTTCTAATCTGCCAAAAATCGTGGTTTAGGAGAAACCAAAAAAACACCAATTTTTTTAACCAAACTAAAAAAACACCAACCATTTTATGAAAAAACATCAAATTTTCGACATCAAATGACGTGGTTTTGGATAAACTGTACCATATAGCCTACACGGCTTTTTCAAAACCGCACTACTGAAGCCCATCTTAAAAGCCCAAGCCCACGCGGTTTTCCCAAAACCGCGGGATGTATCGCACATCAACTTTCTTCTTTATTTTCTTTCCCAATCTCTCGCGTGGTTTTGTGAAAACCGCGTGATTGAAGCCTACTGTTTAGCCCAAGCCCATACGGTGTTAGAAAAACCGTGAGGAGATTTGATACAGCACCAAAGCTGAAACCAAATTTTGGCCGATTTGGTGTTTGGTTTGGTGTTTTCATCAACATGTGACTCTCCTGAAAATGAAAAAACACCAAATTGTTGGAAATTTAGTGTTTGATGTTAGGAAAGTATCTCTCCTAAGGATACTCTTATGGTGTAATGGATTTATATCTCTGTAAAGCTGAGAAGGCATGATTTGAGCACCTATATATATTTCAACTTTTAGCCACTGTGAAAGGGCATACTTTTTGGTGTGTGGACCAAAATTGAAGTCCCACAAGGGCTCTCACCCCTCATAGGGATTAGGGACGATGCATTTTGAGTAAGACCCCACAACATGGATGAGGCTGTTGCAGTTGAAGCCAGTGGTGGCAATAGTTAGGGACAATGTCGGGCAGGGTGAGATCTGAGGGGAGGGCACCATACCTTCGATGTAGGTTTGGATGCTTGTCAACCCTAACACACTCGAAATTGAAGAATATAATGAGAGCTTAGCTAAAAAATGTGATTTCATTGAATGATTGTAAAATAATTACATTGTGTCTTTATATACATGAGTTAATCATATGGACAGCTGTCATAACTAACTCTAACTAATTTTAACAAACCTAACTAACTAAAGCTTAGCTGGCATTCTGTTATGTTCTTCAGTCTTGTTTTACCCTCCCTTAAGCTGAATGGGGTTTGCTGTAATGAAAGATTGGATATAAGATACTGAAATCTAGGAGCTGCCAATCCTTTAGTGAAGACATCTGCAATTTGATCTTCTGTACATGCATACTTGATATCCATAAGCTTTTGTGTGACCAATTCTCTCACATAATGATAATCCACTTCAATGTGTTTAGTACGAGCATGAAAGATAAGATTATTAGAAAGAGAGATAGCACTGATATTGTCACACTAGAGAAGAGGAGGTTGCCTGAGATGAATACCAAGATCTTTCAAAAGAATACATAGCCAGTATATTTCTCTTGGGCCAGATAAGCTAAACTTCAGATTCGATTCAAGATTTTGACCCGGAGATCAGAGTCCGTTTCTTTGCACACCATGAGATTAGATTACTACCAAAATATATACAAAAACATGTTGTACTTCTTCTGTCAGTAGGACACCCTACCCAATTAGCATCTAAAAAAGTTGTGATAGATGTTGAACCTTTTGTGAAATAGACACCTTTCCCAACTATGCCTTTGAGATATCTCAAAACTCTTTTAACAACTATAAGATGATTTGATGTTGGAGCATGCATGTATTGACATGTCTGACTGACAGAGAAGGATATGTCTAGCCTTGTCCATGTTAAATATTGGAGTGCTCCAACAATGGACCTGTATTCACTAGGATTAGATAAAGGTTCACCACTAGAAGGATTAAGCTTTATTGTAGTAGAAGATGGTGTTGAGCAAGGTTTTGCACCAATCATCTTTGGCTTCTCCAAAAGCTCACAAGTGTACTTGTTTTGAGACAAGAATATACCATTTGCATTTCTCTTAACTTCCATTCCCAAGAAATAGCTTATTGAACCCAAATCCTTCATTGCAAAAGTTGCACTGAGTTGTTGAATGAGAGAAGAAGAGTATTTTGCAGAGCTGGTTGTCAATATGATATCATCAACATAGACTAAGAGAAATGTAACAGAGTCTTGAGCTTTTCTGACAAAGAGTGAAGGATCAGCTTTTGCAGTTTCAAAACCAAAGGAAAGGAGAGCTTTAACCAACTCTTTATACCACACTCGAGGTGCTTGTTTCAGACCATAGAGAGATTTTAATAGTTTACATACATAAATTGGTTTCTCTGGATCAACAAATCCTTACGGTTGTGTCATATACATAGTTTCTTTGAGATGACCATGCAGAAAAGCATTAGTAACATCTAGTTGCTTTATATCCCAATCATTTTGAACTGCTAGAGATAAGATCACCCTTATGGTTGCAGGCTTTGCTACAGGACTAAAGGTTTCAGAAAAGTCTAATCCTTTTTGTTGATGAAAGCCTTTGGCAACTAATCTTGCTTTGTATTTGTCTATAGAACCATCTGATTTTTGTTTAATTCTGAAAACCCATTTATGGTCAAATACATTTTGAGTTTCATCTGGAGGAACTAATATCCAAGTATTAGTTCTTAAGAGAGCATTAAACTCTGTGGCCATGGCTGACCTCTAGTGAGGATCTTTGATAACTTGTTTAAAAGTAGTTGGTGTAGGTGGCAAACTCTGTAGAGAAGTTTAAAAAGCAATTGGCGGAGGATGTTTGGTGGCATTGAATGTTTTTGGTTTATTGATTCCATTTTTGGATCTAGTTGTCATGTTGTGAGTATTGAGAACATCAGAAGATGTGTCAGACACTGGAGGTGAAGTTTTATTCAAAGAAGAATTTATGGAATTTCTATTCAAAGAGTGAGAGGATGATGGTAAAACAGATGAAGGTGGTGTAGTTATGTTATGATGAATATGAGATGATTTTTGAAAAATGTTAAGTTGAGATTCATAAAGGTTGTGAAATACTGGCAGAATTTGAAGCTGTTGATTTGAAAGGAAAATCAAATTCATTGAAGACTACATTTCTAGTTAGAAGATCAAGACATCTATATCCTTTATGAGATAAACTATAACCAATGAATACACAATGTGTGCTTCTAAAATCAAATTTGTTTTGTGTGTAGGGTCGAAGCCATGGGAAACAACTGCATCCATATGTTTTAAGAAATGAGTAATCAGGCTTTTGGTTAAATAGTTTTTGCCAAGGAGAGTTATGTTGAAGAGATGGAGATGGAAGTCTGTTGATAAGAAAAGCTGAAGTATATACAATCTCAAGCCAATACTTGGTAGGCAAGTTTGATTGAGATAATAAGGTTCTGGTCATGTCAAGAAGATGTCTATGTTTATGCTCTACTACTCTATTTTGTTCTGGAGTGTAGGCACAAGAAAGCTGGTGAGAGATTCCAAAATGAGTAAGAAAATTTTGAAAGTTATGACTAGTAAATTCTCCACCATAATCTGTTCTTACACTATTGATTTTCAAGTCAAGTTGATTTTGAATATGAGATTTGAAAGAAACAAAATAGTATAGAAATCAGATTTAGACATGAGAGGAATAATCCAACAATATCTACTAAAGTCATCAACAATAGTTGTAAAATACTCGAAGCCACTAACAGAACAAATAGGAGCTAGACCCCAGATGAATGTGTAGATTTACAAACAGATGAATGAAAAAGAAGTCTATGACTCTTTCCTAGCTGACAATCATTACAAAATGATGATGCTTTATTAGAATGTTAAACAGTCAACTTATTGTTGCTCAACACTTGATGGAGCATTTGAGATGAAGGATGTCCAAGTCGCTGATGCCAAATGGAAAAGGGTGCTTTGTCACTCATGAAAGCTGAAGGAGATGATGATGATGAGATGAATTTGGGAGGATACAGTTCTTTTTCAGTATGCCCTCTGAAAAGGATCATCTGAGTAGCATTGTCCTTGACAATGAAACCAACAGAATCAAATGTAAGGGAGCAATTATTGTCAGAAACAAACTTATGAACTGATAGAAGATTATGTTTCATTTGTGGAACATGTAATATATTGTGCATGTTAAAACATGATTTGGATTTAACAGGATAGAGTTGAGTTGAACCTGTATTAAGAATGTTGAGACCTTGGCCACTGACTACTAAGACTTTATCTTTCCCTTTGTATGTAGCAGGAGCAGAGATATTTGAAATGTCAGGTGTAATGTGATGAGAAGCACCTGTGTTTGCAACTAGCTGGATGTAGAACTTGAAGCATGATCATGTGGAACAAAGTTGGCTGTAGGAGCAAAGTCTGATGTATAGTTATGAGCACTGTCTGATCCATATTGAAGGTGAGAATAACTGCTGGAGTCACCATCAATAAATGGATTTGAAGAATTGTCTGACGGAGGCATGGAATCATTGAATGTAACCATCATAGCCAAAGTTGCTGGAGGAATCCTTCCCGCATATGAATGACTCATTCTATGATGGCAATCAATGGCCAAATGACCAGTTTTTCCACAAACTTGACAGATAGGCCTATTCCCTTGAGTATTGTAGGTGATATTTGAATTGGATCCTCTACAGTTGTTATTCCTTCCTTGATTATTGTTATTTGAATAGTTGTTATTGGTGTAGCCTTTATAGTTGCTGTTGTTGCCTCTGTAATTGTTATCATTGTTCCTTCCATTTTGATTGTATGAGCCAGATTGTAAGACCTTGCATTATTGTTATAGCCATTTCCTCCATTGTTGTGAAAGTTCCCTCCAGTAATTCTGATAATTGCCTCCTGTAATTTTGATAATTGCCTCTTGTTGCAGCAAATGCATGTGAGTCATTAACTTGCATTGATCTGTTCAAATCCTCTAAAGATAACTCTTCACTTAACAAGAGTCCATGAAGTTCATCCTGAAGTAACCTTTGTTCTTTTTCGACTCTAATAGAGGTTGTGAACGGTTTGTAATCACCGGAGAGACCTTGAAGAGTTTGAAATACTAAATCTCTATCTTCAACAGGAGAACCAGCTTCAGGAAGAGAATCTGCAATTTGTTTAATATTCTGAAGATATGCAGCCATAGATAAATCTCCCTTTTTCTGTGCTTATAGTCTTGTCTTCAGTTGAGCAACATGAGCTTGTGAAATAGTTGCAAACCTCTTTTCAAGAGTAAGCCATAGAGCTCTTGTAGTTGTGTTGCCAACAACATAAGGCAACAACTCAGGAGAAAGAGTGGCATTTAGCCATATCAATAAAATTTGATCTCTTCTATTCCATTCTAAATAAGTAGGATTAATTTGATTGTTTCCGCTTGCATCATGGAAAAATTGGGATGGACAAGCATCAAAACCATCCATGATACCAACAAGATTGAATATCTTGAGAAAAGGGATGAATACTGATTTCCATAGGATATATTTTTCTCTGTTCAGCTTTACTATAACAAAATTTGAGATATTTTGAATAGCTAAAGAAGGATTCTGAGTAAAAGATTCAGTGTTACGCATTATTGAAGAAGAAGGTTGATTGTTCAATGGATTTTGGTTTTGATTGTTGCGAGCCATTTCATTAATGGCGGATCGATTCCTTCGCCATTAATGAAATAAGTACTTAAATATGCTAGCAGTTGTTGCCATTCCTAGATGCTAGCTCAACTGATAGAGACTAGGATCTGGGAAAACCAACCCCTGCATAGCATCTAGTTTTATAGTTGGATCCATGGGAGTGTCAACAGGTCGAGAGCCAAGAAGCCCAGCATCAGAAAGAATATCTAACACATATTTTCTCTGTGATAATGTAACACTGTCCTTAGACCGTGCTACCTCAATGCCAAGGAAATAATGAAGAAGACCCAAGTCTTTGGTATGAAACTGAGTAGCAAGGTGAGCTTTCAAGTTTGCGATACCAGTAGAATCACTCCCCGTAATGATGATGTCGTCTACATACACAATCAATAGGATAGTACCCCCAATAGAGTGACGAACAAACACTGAGTGGTCAGAGGATGAAACGCTTAAAGCCATATCGAAGTAGCACTGAACTGAATTTATCAAACCAGGCCCTAGGCGATTACTTCAACCCGTAGATAGCTTTCTTGAGACAACAAACCATATGCTCATTTCCAGACACAAAGTAACCTGGAGGTTGATCCATGTACACTTCCTCTTGAAGGTCTCCATGTAAGAAGGCATTTTTAATATCAAGCTGGTACAAAGACCAGTTATAGTGGACAGCAACAGATATTAAAATTCGCATAGAGTCTAAACGAGCAACTGGAGAAAACGTCTCCATATAATCCACCCCATAAGTTTGTGTATACCCCTTTGCTACCAGCCTTGCTTTAAGACATTCAATTGAACCATCTGGTAGATGTTTAATTGTATAAACCCATCGACATCCAACAGTTTTCTTCCCAGTGGGAAGATGAACAAGTTCCCAAGTAAGATTGGTACGAAGGGCATCTATCTCCTCATTCATGGCAAGCTTCCACCCTGGTGAAGTAAGAGCCTGTGTATAGGAAGTCTGAACAGACACAGTAGACAAAGCAGCAACACAGGAATGGAAAGATGGAGATAGGCGGTGTAAAGATACAAAGTTGGAGAGCGGGTGTTGGGTTCAATGACGAGTACCTTTCCTTTGTACATCAAGATTAGAAAGAGGAATTTCTGGTGGGGGCTGTGATTGTTCAACTATTGGAGCCTTTGAGACAACCGAAGAAGGATTGATGCAATGGAGAGTACCTTTCCTTTGAGCAATTGGTACATCAAGGTCAAGCTCAGGAGGTATCTCTAGCGTGGACTGTGATTGTTCAACAGTAGGTGCTTTTGAGATTACCGAATTTTCAACTTTAGGCGTTTTTGACACCGCAGAAGGAACCTCATGTAAGGACTGTGATTGTTCAACGGCAGGTACCTTTGAGAGCTCACGACAATTCTTTTTACGTCGATAAACCTGAAATGGGCGCGGAGTTACTATGGGTGGAGGTGGAGACACTGCATGTGGAGACAGACACTGTAGATGGAATCATTGGCAACAAGAGCTCCCCCTGGCCAGAGGAGACCAAGTCAATATCATAAATCTGACCAATGGACGAAAAATACGGAATTGACTCAAAAAAGGTAACGTCAGCACTAACAAAATAGCGACATGAGTCACAGGAGAATAACATCGATACCCTTTTTTGGTATGATGGTAGCCAAGAAAGACACACTTGGTGGAACGAGGAGCTAGTTTATCTTAACCAGGACCTAAGTTATGAACAAAGGCTACACAACCAAACACCCGTGGTGATAAGGCGAATGGATTTTGGGAAGGATAAAGTAAAGAGAAAGGACTCTTTCGACCCAAGACAAGAGATGGCATTCGATTAATGAGGTAGCATGCAGTAAGGACAGCATCAGCCCAAAAGGTTTTGGGAACATGTGTAAGAGCTTGAGAGGCCATGGGTATGGTCTCACCAGCAAGAATTTGGTCCTTAAATGCAGTATACTCAGAATTGAGACTATGTAAGAACATCATAGTTTGCATTTGATCTCATTGTTCCTTCTGAATCTTAAGATCTGTGGTGTAAGGGTGATATACAAGCCATTCATCCCAAAGTCCCTTAAACTTGCTAAAATGCTCATTAATAGATGCACTTTCTGCTTGTTTCAAGTCAAACATAGTTGAGAACAGATCATGAATTTTGGTGACATTATTTTCTTGAGAGTACATCTCGTGTAGAGAAACTCAGATTTTCTTTGCTGTGTCAAGCAATTGCACATTCATAGCCACATACGGCTCCATACTATTCCAAAGCCAAGTCATTACCATTGAGTTTTCAGCAAACCAATCATCATATCCTGAGTCCTATTTATATGGTGGTTCATCATTAACATACTTCAGTTTCCTCTTTCCAATCAAAAAGTGTGAGATAGCGTGCTTCCAAATAAGATAATTGCGTCCATTAAGCTTGACAGACGTAAGAGACTTACCAACATACAAGAAATCATCAACAGGAGGCAAGACAGACTGGGCAGTTTTGGGTTCAGCCATAGTGCAAAACGGTAGCTCTCAAAAGAGAAAAAAAAAAGGTGTAGCAAACGCGATAAGGAAACACTAGATGACAATAATCAGATCACTAATCCAACAATCCATAGATACCCTATCATACCATCAAGTAGGGAAAAAAAAAAACGAGAGGCTGATTGAACAATATCAGTAGAGTATCATCATAGGATAAAGATCCAAGTTTGGAGCAGATTGAACAAGGGAGAGGAATTCCTCCCCCTGTTAGGTGGAAGGGAGAGAAGAGATTTGATAGAGGAGATTGGCTCCGATACCAAGTTAGTTTTGGTTAATCAAAGGGCAAGAGTTAGAAGAAGAAAGAAAGAGAGGCAGAGAAAGAGAAGAGTGGCGTACTTGCATGGCGACACAATCTTAGAGTTTATATAGTTTATATTTAACCTAATAGGGTGTGGGCCATGATCCAGTGGTCCCACACCTATTACACCCGTCCAAAACCAAAAAAACAAATAAAAGCAAATAGCATTTCACAAATAAAAAGAGTTACCTAACAAACATCATCAAAAACATTATTCCTCATTGTCATTAGCAGAGCAAAGTTATCAGAAGAATATCACCCTTATGCATAGATGATCGTTCCCGAGCACAAACATGATCAACGAAACATAAAAAATGTCCCTCACAAATATTTAGACAAACTAACAAACACTGACACCTCCAAGATTTGATGAATTACCAAAGCAAACCGAAAAATATTCTTGAGTTTTGCCTACAGACACAGCTACAAATTTGGTACCTCATGTTACAATAAATCACGGATCGAATACAATTAGACCAACATTTGGTTGGTAAAGTTTTTGAGACTTGTTGCAACAGACCCAGGTTAAAAACCTGCTAACACCACAATAGAAATCTCAAGTGTGAACTCATACCCGACTAAGAAAATAGAAACATCGAATGCCAATTCATACCCATCTATTAACACTCCTGATCACAAGGACTTTTATACCCCGTCATAATATGTTTTCCAATTAGAATCCAACTCAGATTCTGATTGAAAATCAAACAGATCCCTACCAACGTTTTCACTACACTCCACTTTAGACACCCTTACCAGTGTTCCACTATTACTGAGACAGCAACTTGATTGTCACAAAGAAACTTACCATAGTTGAGAATGAGCATTAAGATGCATTTTTCTCTACGGATCCCTTTAAATTCCCTGGTCAGATGGGCTTCAACCCTTGTCTATTAAATCTTGATGGGACCATATATCCATATTAAGGGAGATTTTCATCCAGCCTTCTCCCAATTGGACTTCTGTATGGCAAGTCGACATCATTCGTAAAATTAACTCTTGCTATAGAACTGTGGAAGCCACCGACAGTCTTCCTACTATAGGCATGTCTAGTGTGTTTCTTGTCAAAAGCTTGACTGAAAATTGAACAAAAAATTCAAATTTATTTGCAACAATCAAAATACTGCAACATGTAACGAACACCAAACATAACCTAATCATTTTTCTTTATGTTGTAGTGTTGTACCTTCTATCGCCTAAGAGGCTAAGACATTTGGATTGACATGAAATCTGTAACTTTTCGTTCTAAGGATGCTCTTATAGATTCAAAAATACTACTATACGCAACAAATTGAGACATTTTTAAAAATCTCAACCATTGCTATAAAAAAACTATATTATTATCTTATTTCCCCAAAATAAACAAACATTCCACTTCTTCCTAACTGATAATTCTCACCAGCAAAGAGAGCCAGTGGAGTAATAGTACTTTGTAGATGGTCTAGTTCATTTTCCTTTGCAGGACATTAAAGACTCAATGACTGGGTTCACAAGAAGCAGTCACACAAAAGCTTTCAACTTGTGGAAAAAATGAAAATTTAATAAATCCCAAGAACTAGGTCTACAATGACTTGTTGGGAGTGACTTCAAAAGCTTTGTTGATACTATACCTTAAAGGACTATGACTCCATTTTTTCATTCCCCAGGTGTCATATACTCATATGTAATTAAGTCATGTGTAAACGGTTTAAAAATGTTTCTAAAAGGTGGCTTACAATCCTAGGAATGTTGCTTTAGATCTTCATTACCTACCCACTATTACACGAAATGCAGTTTGTCCTATGTACCAAGATGTAGGGCGTTTATGAAGAACCTGGATTGAAAACTGAGTACTTGATTCTAACTGCTGCATATTGAATTATTGATATGAGATAGATATCGACTGTTAAGAGGACTGTTCAGGATGGAGAGTAAGGAGAAAAGAAAACTTCAGACAAAAACACTTGAAACCTGACTGACATAGTCAGGTCCATTTTTATGCGGACTCATTCATCAGATTTCAACTCCTTTCATGGTGATTTTCTCTCTTAAACTCTTTGTTTTGAACGATCTTCCAACTAGTGGAATTTATCTCCAATCAATCTACAGTAGTTAGAATCAGGCTCTGCATTAGATTCTCCCGAAAGAAACCAATATCCCCTTATGGTTTGCCATTGTATGAAAAGATTAGAAGGATCTACACTAAACCTTCTTCGGCAACTTGGATATGAAGACCTGGATTTCAGTAAATGACGCGATCGACTCAGAATCCTTTTCTTCTCTTCTGCTGATTATACACATGATTTGTTTTTCAGTCAGCTCCAGAAGCAGAAAGACCTTTAACTCTGGATGGCCAAGTACTCTAATGGACCATCAGTTAAATCTTTGGTCAATGCTGATACTTTTGTTACGAGGTTTCCTAATTGCTTTGCAATTCCTTCAAATATAACTAGGTGTAGAGGGCCAACTGCATTACTTAAGTTGGAATATATCAATTAATGTATTATGCAAGAATCGGGTATTTGTTTTCAGTTCACACAATTGAAGGCTAAAACTTATTGGAAATCACCTGATGGGATTCAAAGCTAAATTGATATATTTTAATAATTTATTGTTGTCCGCTAACCAAAACAACCGGTGCTTTGTTGACAGTTACTAAATTTAAATGAAGTTACCGGCTATCACACACAAACCACACAGGGAAAGAAATGTGTAAAATCTGAATGCACACAATGCATGGAGGAAGTGTTCTTTGCAATCCAGGAAGTTTAGACAGTTGAAACGCATGGTAGAGGTTATGTGAAGGGTCTGTAAACAGTTCATATCAGTTCCTAAGATCCAAAAAATACTGATACATGGATCACTAAGCTTTCATCCATAAACCTACTCCAACGACTCTAATATTGAACCACTAGAAGAAAGGAAATCATCATTTCTTTAAAGTAGTATCAAGTCAGGAAATTAGAATTTGGTAGCGTAGCTCAAGGCGTCCTAAGAACATCAGTACGCTTCCTCTTTACCAAACAAAATCAGAAACACACAAAACTAAACATATTGCACGACTAACACTCCAAATCATCATTCAATCCAGCACAAATATAGATGCTTCTATAACAAAGAATAATTTAAAAAGACACAAAGCTTGCAAGATTTTTACAGGAAAATAAGATTATCAAACACAAATAAGAATTGAGAATCACCTTGTTGAAAGGATTAACTATATCTAAAGAAGTAGGTGTACAGAAACCTTGTGTAGGTTCCGAGTTCCTAGAGCAAAAGCTTAGCGGATGCTATGAGGTTTCTTACTCCACTTTTGGATGCTCAGAATCTCAGGGTAAACAGTTTAGATATTTCTAGAGTGACCTATATTGCTAGGAATGTTGATATATACTCTATAGTCTATAGCTTAGTTTGAATCAAGTTACTGGTTTTCTGAAAACTAAAAAAGTGAAAAGCTAAATGCTTACAAATGGTTCCATGAAGTGATCAAGGATACTAAGTTATCAACAATTGTATACAACTATCTGTGTGGCAAGATGCTCCAATACAGGTGAAACACGTAATAGAGGTTTAATTCGAATATCCAACTTTTTTCAGTTATTTGAAGTGAATAGCATGTAAACAGTTGATATCAAATGTTCGAAACACTTAATTTATATCTTTCAAACCTTTGGTACTTTTCAACACTTTCAACACTCTGACTATAAACAAAGGCAATAAGAGAAACACACAAGAGGAAGAGAGCGTGTCTCAGTTGGCTGTCTTAACAATTGGGACGAACCCACTAGATCGCTTTTTAATTGCAACAATTGAGGTACACTAAAACACTTGAAAGTATCAATTATGTATCTTGAAACCTTAACATGAGTTCCACAATAACCCAAGTAGCTTTAAATAAAGTCACAAAGACTATAAACAAGTCTAAAACATATCCTAACCCAACCTAAAACTTTTGAAATTTGCTCATCCTTCTTTTCATCTAAAGTAAAAACCCAAATTTCACAATTTATCAAAACAAGAGTCCCTTCATTTTCAATCCATTGGTACCACTCTCGTCAATTAAAGACAAAATATATAAGAGAGACCAGTGCAAATACACTACTCACTGATAAACTCAATATTTTACCCCATAAAGCTACCTTTTCTAAATGATAGATGGCAAGTTGAATAATGAGTGAGATAAACCATAATAGAATTTGAAAAAGGGGGTTAAAAGCAAAAAACGTTTGAAGTGATAGAGACATGATGTTATGAAAATGAAGAAGAAAGGGTTGAGGAAGAATGAGAGTCGTTTGTGAATGACAAAAAATAGTTGAGGATTTAATATAATGTAGTCTCTCTTTGTACATTGGACAAAAGTCTTCATCCTTAGTTCCATGTGATTGGACAGAGATACACCGGTTAATACTTAAACCAAAGAGGAAGAAGTAGAGCTGAAACAAAAAAATATGGTAAAAGCGTACTAAATATATCTCAATGGTCAAATACTAAACCACGTGTCAGTGTCCCTCTGATATGGGTACGATTCTCTTTGCATACCGGATAAAAAGCGGATTGTGTGTGCTACTGATTCACAAATCACGTACACTAAAGACTAAACCATATTTACCTAAATTAGGACATCGTCCAGTTGTCCACCCTCATTTGTTCATACATGAAGAGCGGATCGGATATAGCCTGGTATAGAAGTTGTTTCGAACAAATAATACAACTTTTTTTTTTTTTTGTTCATAAATAAATGCTCGGATTTGAAATTTTGTCACGATTTAGAAGTTTTATATGTACGAAAATTTTAAGTTTTAGGGCAATGGACAATGAAAAATTATAGTGATAATTACCTAAAACATGAGCATCATGTTGTTTTTTCGACACATACTTGTTTTATAGTATTTTTATTATAAGTTACTATCGTTACAACTAGAAAAACTCTTTTTGACTGATTATTGATTTGGGGATTGTTGTACTTCAAATCTCTAGTGAAATCTCCTATTTTGTTATTGGTTTTAAGAAAATGTATAGTATTATTTGATTGATTAATCGCAATGTGAGAAAATGTCGTGGTCACATGCCAGACACACGATCAGACTTAACCAGATGGGTTTCTAATAGTATGTGGAATACCACATGGTTTATCTTGATAAAAGCATTTAATCTTTAGACTTATCACTAGAGTAAGTCACGGAGTAGAAGTTGTTATTCATGTATATCTTTTGTTAAATAAAACTGGTTTACAACAAAAGATATACATGAATAACAACTTCGTAACTAACTCTAGTGATAAGTCTAAAGACTAAATGCTCTTATCAAGATAAACCATGTGGTATCCCACATGCTATTAGTTTCTTACTTCAAACCATGCGGTCAAAATTTGTAACCACACAAGAGATATATACTAATATATATATTCACACACTTCAATTATGATCTCTAAAGCAAGCATTTGGAGTCTTCAATTAAAAAAAAAAACTTCAATTTAACTTTACTAATATATTCACACATTTCAATTCTAATATCTAAAGTAAACATTTGGAGTATTCAATTAAAAAAAAAAGTTGTTCGACCATATAATTACATAAAGGGAAGAGCACCAGCTTCTACCTCCAAAAAAAACAGTAAAGAGTTGTTCGACCATAAAATTACATAAAGGGAATCTCCCACAAAACAGTAAAGAGATCAATCTCCCACAAAATAACCCTTTATAATACTTCTCCTATACTGTCAGGCTACACACTTCTCCAACAAACTTAGCAGGTTCAGTTACCTCCACACGGCCCCATTTGTTAACAGCCAGTGTGAAAACAAGGAGGAAATGAATTAATCGCAAAGGAGGAATAAAATATAAAAAATCCAACAAACAGGTCAAGATCATACCAATGGGAGAACATAGACCAACTCAAAGAAATGTATAAACATAATTAACTTCACCAAATCACTAGTAACAATTAAGTATCAATGCAAAATAGATGATGTGCCAAAAACCTAGTGTACATGCGTCTATGAATTCATATAAGCAAAATCAAAGTGGGGAACAAGAGATGATAACAACATTCAAACTAAAGCACAAATTATAACCCTCGAGTAATCATTTTGCTCTTTGTCATTTGGGGTTCCTTCTTTGGTGGGCTTTCAATCACTACGAGTAAAACAAAAAGGCCTTCAATCCTCAATGCAAACCAATTCGAACCTCATAAATCTAATAGGTGGCTAAATGGTTCACCAACCCTCGAAACAATGGGGGGTAAAAAAAATATAAACACCTTTATTGATGTGCTCCTGATGTTTATGAACTTAATTGATATAACTTACGAAGATTAATGTTGTTCTTAAACAGACTCGCTAACATTTTTCAGTGACATCAAGGCTGATATGATTTTGCACTTTGCAGGAAATGACACATACAAATAGAAAGAACAAAAAAACAACAGAGAAGGAAAAGTAAATATTATAAGAGCTTAAAAAGAAATATGTAAGCAAAACTTATCTCATGGTCTAAACATTCTCATCGCCAACTCCAACAGCAACAACTCCTTCTTCTCCAACAACAACAACTCCTTCTCCGTCTCCAACAGCAACAACAACTTCTTGTCCTTGTCTAATAGCAACAACTCCTTGTCCTTGTCCAACAGCAACAATTTTATCTTCATCTTCATCTCCCTATCCCTCGCCTAACAATCCTTTCACAGTTGTTATAAATTCAATTTTTGCCTGATTTTGGCTCATATCTCCGCATTTTTTCCAAGCTTTCTATTTTGTTGTCTTATAAAATGGATTATGAGTAGGGTTATCACCCTCCATTGCTTGTCGAAACAAGCCATAAAGCTTTAGTTCTTCTTCAACCGTAATAAGCCACTTGGTTGAATCCTTCAGCTCTTACTCGGTTCTTCCTTACTCATTGGTCCAAGGGACTTCCAAGCTTCCCACTCCCTTCTCTTAAAAAACCAAGGTTGTTTATTTGTACAACAACCTTTAGAAATTTGTTTAAGAAGAGCATACAGTTTTATCTCAAGGCATTTAGACCGTCCAATAAGTACTTTAACGATATCTTTTTGATTGAATAATTCGAAATTCTTAGAAGCTTCCGAGTGGTTGGTTGAGAATAAGAAAAAGCGCTTCATTGATGACCCAAATACTAAGAGTTTAAACAGCCCATCCACAAATTTTCTATTCTGGATGAGAATAGTCTCTTCGATTTTCTCACATACTTTTTAAAACGATTGTCACGTGCTACATCTTCAGGAGCCACAACTACAATAAGAATAACGTAAATAAAATTAGAATCACAAAACGAATTTGGAAATGAAACTAAGTAAAAATGAAGTTTGTTACCTGGTGCTGGTGCTGGTGCTGGTGGATTCTCTACAACAAACGTTGGAAGAGCTTGGTCTCCTAAAATATACTTAATAGTGTATGTTGCATGAGTGCACCTCTCCAGTTCTTGAAAACTTAACATGAGTTTCACAATAACCCAAGTAGCTTTAAATAAAGTCACAAAGACTATAAACAAGTCTAAACATATCCTAACCCAGCCTAAAACTTTTGAAATTCGCTCATCCTTCTTTTCATCTAAAGTAAAAACCCAAATTTCACAATTTATCAAAACAAGAATCCCTTCATTTTCAATCCATTGGTACCACTCTCGTCAATTAAAGACAAAATATATAAGAGAGACCAGTGCAAATACACTACTCACTGATAAACTCAATATTTTACCCCATAAAGCTACCTTTTCTAAATGATAGATGGCAAGGTGAATAATGAGTGAGATAAACCATAATAGAATTTGAAAAAGGGGGTTAAAAGCAAAAAACGTTTGAAGTGATAGAGACATGATGTTATGAAAATGAAGAAGAAAGGGTTGAGGAAGAATGAGAGTCGTTTGTGAATGACAAAAAATAGTTGAGGATTTAATATAATGTAGTCTCTCTTTGTACATTGGACAAAAGTCTTCATCCTTAGTTCCATGTGATTGGACAGAGATACACCGGTTAAGACTTAAACCAAAGAGGAAGAAGAAGAGCTGAAACAAAAAAATATGGTAAAAGTGTACTAAATATATCTCAATGGTCAAATACTAAACCACGTGTCAGTGCCCCTCTGATATGGGTACGATTCTCTTTGCGTACCGGATAAAAAGCGGTATTGTGTGCGCTACTGATTCGCAAATCACGTACACTAAAGACTAAACCATATTTACCTAAATCAGGACATCGTCCAGTTGTCCACCCTCATTTGTTTATACATGAAGAGCGGATCGGATATAGCCTAGTATAGAAGTTGTTTCAAACAAATAATACAACTTTTTTTCTTTTGTCCATAAATAAATGCTCGGGATTTGAAATTTTGTCATGATTTAGAAGTTTTATATGTACGAAAATTTTAAGTTTTAGGGCAATGGACAATGAAAAATTATAGTGATAATTACCTAAAATATGAGCATTATGTTGTTTTTTCGACACATACTTGTTTTATAGTATTTTCATTATAAATTACTATCGTTCCAACTAGAAAAACTCTTTTTGACTGATTATTGATTTAGGGATCGCTGTACTTCAAATCTCTAGTGAAATCTCCTATTTTGTTATTGGTTTTAAGAAAATGTATAGTTTTATTTGATTGATTAATCGCAATGTGAGAAAATGTCATGGTCACATGCCAGACACACGATTAGACTTAACCAGATGGGTTTCTTACTTCAAACCATGCGGTCAAAATTTGTAACCACACAAGAGATATATGCTAATATATATATATTCACACACTTCAATTATGATCTCTAAAGCAAGCATTTGGAGTCTTCAATTAAAAAAAAATACTTCAATTTAACTTTACTAATATATTCACACACTTCAATTCTAATATCTAAAGTAAACATTTGGAGTCTTCAATAAAAAAAAGAGTTGTTCGACCATATAATTACATAAAGGGAAGAGCACCAGCTTCTACCTCCAAAAAAAATAGTAAAGAGTTGTTCGACCATAAAATTACATAAAGGGAATCTCCCACAAAACAGTAAAGAGATCAATCTCCCACAAAATAACCCTTTATAATACTTCTCCTATATTGTTAGGCTACACACTTCTCCAACAAACTTAGCAGGTTCAGTTACCTCCACACGGCCCCATTTGTTAACAGCCAGTCTCATCGAACCTCTTCAGTTATCATGTGAAAACAAGGAGGAAATGAATTAATCGCAAAGGAGGAATAAAATATAAAAAATCCAACAAACAGGTCAAGATCATCCCAATGGGAGAACACAAACCAACTCAAAGAAATGTATAAACATAATTAACTTCACCAAATCACCAGTAACAATCAAGTATCAATGCAAAATAGATGATGTGCCAAAAACCTAGTGTACATGCGTCTATGAATTCATATAAGCAAAATCAAAGTGGGGAACAAGAGATAATAACAACATTCGAACTAAAGCACAAATTATAACCCTGGAGCAATCATTTTGCTCTTTGTCATTTGGGGTTCGTTCTTTGGTGGGCTTTCAATCACTACGAGTAAAACAAAAAGGCCTTCAATCCCTCAATGCAAACCAATTCGAACCTCATAAATCTAATAAGTGGCTAAATTGTTCACCAACCCTCGAAACAATGGGGGGCAAAAAAAATATAAACACCTTTATTGATGTGCTCCTGATGTTTATGAACTTAATTGATATAACTTACGAAGATTAATGTTGTTCTTAAACAGACTCGCTAACATTTTTCAGTGACATCAAGGCTGATATGATTTTGCACTTTGCAGGAAATGACACATACAAATAGAAAGAACAAAAAAACAACAGAGAAGGAAAAGTAAATATTATAAAAGCTTAGAAAGAAATATGTAAGCAAAACTTATCTTATGGTCTAAACATTCTCATCGCCAACTCCAACAACAACAACTCCTTCTTCTCCAACAACAACAACTCCTTCTCCGTCTCTAACAACAGCAACAACAACTTCTTGTCCTTGTCCAACAGCAACAATTTCATCTTCATCTTCATCTCCCCCTCTCCCTCACCTAACAATCCTTTCACAGTTGTTATAAATTGAATTTTTGCCTGATTTCAGCTCATATCTCCGCATTTTTTCCAAGTTTTCTATTTTGTTGTCTTATAAAATGGATTATGAGTAGGGTTATCACCCTCCATTGCTTTTCGAAACAAGCCATAAAGTTTTAGTTCTTCTTCAACCGTAATAAGCCACTTGGTTGAATCCTTCAACTCTAATTCTGCTTCTTCCTTACTCATTGGTCCAAGGGACTTCTAAGCTTCCCACTCCCTTCTCTTAAAAAACCAAGGTTGTTTATTTGTACAACAACCTTTAGAAATTTGCTTAAGAAGAGCATACAGTTTTATCTCAAGGCATTTAGACCGTCCAATAAGTACTTTAACGATATCTTTTTGATTGAATAATTCGAAATGCTTAGAAGCTTCCGAGTGGTTGGTTGAGAATAAGAAAAAGTGCTTCATTGATGGCCCAAATACTAAGAGTTTAAATAGCCCATCCACAAATTTTCTATTCTCATCTATAGATGAGAATAGTCTCTTTGATTTTCTCACATACTTTTTAAAACGATTGTCATGTGCTACATCTTCAGGAGCCACAACTACAATAAGAATAAAGTAAATAAAATTAGAATCACGAAACGAATTTGGAAATGAAACTAAGTAAAAATGAAGTTTGTTACCTGGTGCTAGTGCTAGTGGATTCTCTACAACAAACGTTGGAAGAGCTTGGTCTCCTAAAATATACTTAATAGTGTATGTTGCATGAGTGCACCTCTCCAGTTCTTGAAACCTTAACATGAGTTTCACAATAACCCAAGTAGCTTTAAATAAAGTCACAAAGACTATAAACAAGTCTAAACATATCCTAACCCAGCCTAAAACTTTTGAAATTCGCTCAACCTTCTTTTCATCTAAAGTAAAAACCCAAATTTCACAATTTATCAAAACAAGAATCCCTTCATTTTCAATCCATTGGTACCACTCTCGTCAATTAAAGACAAAATATATAAGAGAGACCAGTGCAAATACACTACTCACTGATAAACTCAATATTTTACCCCATAAAGCTACCTTTTCTAAATGATAGATGGCAAGGTGAATAATGAGTGAGATAAACCATAATAGAATTTGAAAAAGGGGGTTAAAAGCAAAAAACGTTTGAAGTGATAGAGACATGATGTTATGAAAATGAAGAAGAAAGGGTTGAGGAAGAATGCGAGTCGTTTGTGAATGACAAAAAATAGTTGAGGATTTAATATAATGTAGTCTCTCTTTGTACATTGGACAAAAGTCTTCATCCTTAGTTCCATGTGATTGGACAGAGATACACCGGTTAAGACTTAAACCAAAGAGAAAGAAGAAGAGTTGAAACAAAAAAATATGGTAAAAGCGTACTAAATATATCTCAATGGTCAAATACTAAACCACGTGTCAGTGCCCCTCTGATATGGGTACGATTCTCTTTGCGTACCGGATAAAAAGCGGTATTGTGTGCGCTACTGATTCACAAATCACGTACACTAAAGACTAAACCATATTTACCTAAATCAGGACATCGTCCAGTTGTCCACCCTCATTTGTTCATACATGAAGAGCGGATCGGATATAGCCTGGTATAGAAGTTGTTTCGAACAAATAATACAACTTTTTTTCTTTTGTCCATAAATAAATGCTTGGGATTTGAAATTTTGTCACGATTTTTTAAGTTTTAGAAAAATTATAGTTTTATATGAGCATCATGTTGTTTTTTGACACATACTTGTTTTAAAATTTTAAGTTTTAGGGCAATGGACAATGAAAAATTATAGTGATAATTACCTAAAACATGAGCATCAGATGGGTTTCTTACTTCAAACCATGCGGTCAAAATTTGTAACCACACAAGAGATATATACTAATATATATATTCACACACTTCAATTATGATCTCTAAAGCAAGCATTTGGAGTTTTCAATTAAAAAAAATACTTCAATTTAACTTTACTAAAATATTCACACTTCAATTCTAATATCTAAAGTAAGCATTTGGAGTCTTCAATTAAAAAAAAAAAACTTGCACAAATGTATAATGGTGTGTGAATGTGTGATATACATATGCATAGTAGTGTTTCCATGCGTGCTATGCACATATATAGTAATATTTACATGTGTGTTATACACATACATAATGGTGTGTGGGGTATGTTGGTATGCACATATAGTAGTGCACTAGTGGATATATATCATACATGCATAGTAGTGATAGTAATGTTTGCATCTATATTAGAGAAAATCATAATTGATATTAATAAAAATAATTTGGACTGACGTAAGCCCTGAAAATGTTATTATACTGCCATGATGTCATTCCGTTTTTGTCCTAAAACCATAATTCCGTTTTTCTGTTAGTTTTTATGGTATTAGAGTAAATTCATTTAATGCCTTGGGTGGTTATTAAAGTGTGACAAATGATTGTTTTTAGTTTCGTGTGTGCATGTCATATGTACTCCATCCGTGTGTAAAACATATAGTAAAACCAACCGCCTTTTCCTATTCCCTTATTCCCTTATGATATTTAAAAACACGACTTATTTTTTCACTGCAGATTTATGCGTTTTATAGTATTAGTCATTATTTGACATCTTAAAGAATGAATGCAGAATGGGTTGCTTTATACACCACACAAAAAACTCAGAAAGCGAAAAAGTTTCATGATGGGTCCTACGACTTTCAGTTGGTGTTTGCCAGAGGAAGCAGGTTAGCTCATATTACATACCTAAGGATTCCTAGTGATTCAGTTGGACAATGATGCCAAGTGTCTTACAGAGTTTGGATTTTATTAGTTAAGTGCTAGCCAGTAGATGACTAGTGTTCTATTCTGACTTTTGTCATTGCTGGTATCTGGGTTGTATCTTGGAGGCTTGCATAGGCCCCACTGAGCACCAAGCCTATTCACCTTGACATTTCAGCTGGCCATGGGCCAACTTTTAAAGGTTTCTGTTTTGCTCTGTCTCAGTACTGAAACCTGGTTGAGAACTTGGGCTGGGGGTTCACGCCAAGGCATTCTGCTACATGACTACTACTGTACTACATGCACATATCATGAGACCGGAGTGAGAAAAGCCTAACGAACCCCTCCTCTCCCTCTCTCTTTCCCCCTTTCTTCCTTTGACCATCAATATATTTGAAATACCACATTGTATTATGCAACTTCTTCTCTTTTCCTAACTTTTAGGATGTTTTGACACCAAATCACCATATTTTTGAAAACTATGTCAGTCCATAGTACCAGATGTACTGGGGGAGATCATGAAGTTAGTTGTTTGAGATCTGCCTGTTGACATGCTCTGCTGACCACAGTTGCATAGTTACGACTAAGTAGATAAGTGAAGCAACTGAAGACACCTTTTCCCATCTTCTCACTAACATCTTAATCAATCAGGTTACTTTGTTAAATGATGATGGGACTATTCTGAGCAGTAAGTACCTGAAATCATCAGAAGATGTCAAAAGTGGTAGTACGATACTACGATGGAACTAATTGCTCATCTGGTTGAGATTGGTGAGGAAAGAACTTACCAAGAAGGTATCAACTTCTTTTTGATACCATGCTCTTTGATTCTCATGCATTTTACACTATTTGATTGTCAATGACATAACGAAGGTATGCAAAATGCCTTTATGCATCCCCCAGAAGGAAATAGATACTTAGTGTTCAATTTTCATTATTTTGTTGTTTGAAAACTATAGTTCCTTTTGCTGGAGAAATTCAAAGTGACAGTACATCATCCAGAGGAGTGGCTTCAGATTCTAGTATTTCTCATATTGACAGGATCAAGTTAAATGGTTCTTCATCTTCAGTGGGTAACCATTTTACTCATTTTGTCTCCTTCATCACTCTTTGTTGTGTAGTTTGGGTGATGCAATTGATTAAGTTTTCCCCATTTCTTTAACTGAGGGAGAGTAAATGGATTGGGAAACAATGTAGCACCAGGGAATCGTCCAAGTGTGGCGCATAATATTAAAAGTGGTTAGTCTCTCTCTTTCTCTCTCATTCATTTGTTTCATGATCATGCATTGTTTTGTAGCTTGGTTACTTGATGCAATTGGTTTTTTTTTTCCGATTTCTTAAACTTAGAGAGCGTAAATGACCTGGTAAACAGTGTAGCACCAGGGAATCATCCAAGCGTGGCACACAATGTTAAAAGTGGTTAGTCTCTCTCTCTCTCATTCATTATTTGTATCATTTTTCTTATTATTCTATTTTTTTTTTTTACTTGCTATTATATTTCTCTGTTACTTTGGGTTGTTTACTGATTCATATATTCACCAGAGAGCGAACATAATGGTCTGGGAAACAATGCAGCACCAGAAAATCGTCCAAGTCTGACTAATAATGTTAGAACAGGTTAGTCTTATTCTTAGACACGCCTAGAAACCTTCTTGGTAATATGAGTATGTAGTTTGTCAGTTTAAGTGTCGGCGAGTGATTGTCTTTTAATCTTTATGCATACTGTAGTTATGACGTCTTGGTAAGAATTCTAAATTTAGATCATCTTATATATTGGGATTTAACTGAAAACAAACAGCTTTGTTCTGTGCTTTTCTAATGAAATGTAGAAACACAACTTTGATGCATTTGTTTACTGCATGGTTATAGTTCTTGCCTTCCTGGTCTTTATTTCGATATCTCACAAATGAATGCAGAGTGGAATGCTTTATACACCAAAAACTCAAAAAACGAAAAAGTATCATGATGGTTTCCTACGACTTTCAGTTGGCGTTTCCCAAAGGAAGCAGGTTAGTTCAGATTACTTACGCATTTACTGCATCTGTGTATATTTGCTGTTTCTGTTGGGCATTGATACCAAAGGTCTTTATAAAGTGATGAAACAATTCCTGGAGCACTAGCTATCATAGCTGTCTTTCAATTCCGTTCAATCATTCTGCATTCAGAATTGTTTCAGGTAATACTGCATGTCGGCTGTATCTTGGGTAGGCCCCACTAACCAGTGGACAGGGATGCGTTCTCTAGTTTTGATCTAGTATTTTAATCTTGGATTGAGCTTCAAAGTTTTCGATTTTGTTCAGTTTAAAAATTGAAACCTGATTGAAAACATGGACGGCTCAGGCCAAGGTGTTTGCTACTTGTACAAATATATGCAGACCACAAGAATAGATTGAAAAAGTTATAATAACTCACTTTCTCTTCTATTCTATCCCCTCCCGTGCCTCTTTTCATCAGCAGTGATTTGCTATCTGAAACTCTCACTATTATAGTTGATGGACTTTCTGTAATAATGATATCGATTATAATCAAGAGTTGAGTTTCATTATAGAGTTCAGTAGTTAACTCTTGGGACATGTGTTAAAGTCGCAATATGGACCGAGTTCTAGTCTTCCATAACTTATTCACCAGAATCTTATAGAAAACAAATTAAGGCTATACTACCAGATTGTACTGGCAGAGATCATGATAATTGTTGTTTGAGGTTCTGTTGTCGTATCTGGTGGAGTGTTGGATCAAATTTTTGTTGAACTGTTAAGATGAAGTACCTACAGCTACATTCCCCCTTCTTTCTGATCACCTATTTTATCAGGTCACTTTGTTAAGTAAAGATGGAACTGTTCTGAGCAGTAAGTACCTGAGTTTTTCAGAAGATGTCAGAACTGGGAGTAAGCTTGAGCTAACAGGTCATCTGGTCGAGATTGGAGAGGCAATACTTTTGGAAGGAGGTATCAACTTCTTTGTGATATCAAGCTTTTGGACTCATACGTTTTACAATATTTGCTAGCTAGCTAGTTGCAGGTGCTGACTAACAAAGTCGGTAAAACCTTTGGGTGATGATACCAGAGGTCTGCAGCCAGCATCAAAGAGTTACTGATCTCATTTAAAACAGGCTTGCCAATAAAAAATAAATAAATAAAAATTGCTAGTCTATAAATCTGCTTGAGGCATGCAAAATGACTTTATGCATGTTGGAAGTATTGAATTGATATTTGTATTCCCCTTCCTTTACTTTTGTTGGCTGGCAATTCATAACTCCTTTGTTTTGATATTGAAGGAGACATCCAAAATGCCAACTCTTTAGGCACATCATTGGTTTCATGTCCTACCATCTCTACTGTTGATAGGATGAAGTTGAACTCTAGTGACAGAAGAAACAAGACCAAGTCATATGGTTTGTCCAATGCCTCACAATGCTTTTATCACTTGCAGCTGCTCTCAACTCTTAAGCTATGATTACCTTTTTTACTAGTTTTACTTTTGACATTAAATGCATGTGTCATGGACGCACAGGACCTCCAAATAATACATCTTCAGGTAAAGATTTGGGTTTATATCCTAAAAGCTCTAATGTAGATAAGGACAAGTTCAGCCAAAGTGGTACTAGAACAGATCTAATACGTGATGGTTTGTCTGCTTCCACAATTTTTCAAGCATTATATAGCGAGATAAGTTTGCGTGTGATATTGGTGTAATAGCAAGTTCCTGTTTTTGCAGCCCACCAAATCTTGTTCACTCTTAAAAGGCCAATGAAGGAGGGTATGCCCCCGGCAAAAGAGGCTATTGTGCAGCAGATCGGTTCTTCCCAAGATTCAGATTTAGGTGAGTTTGGTAATCAGGATTTACTTGGCCAAGATGCGTTCGAGCTGAATTTAATGAGGAGAAGCGTAATACACATCCCTGATGGTAATCCAGAAAATTATAACGTAGGCAGTAATGCCCAAGTGGTTACTGAGATTTCACAATCAGAATGTTTTGAAAAGCTTCCTGCTTCAGGTCCCCATAATGGAGGTGTTGATTTACCATTACCAAGTTTGGTTGGATCGGACTCTTGCCCTGAAGATCCTGAAAGAAAGAACTGCAAGGAACTTAAGAGCAAAGGAAAAGAACAAGTGGACAAGAATGAGTTCCCTAGTTTTGATCTAGGATTTTAACCATGCATTGAACATACTTTTATGACCCAGGTCAACTTTTGTGTGATAATACATTACATAAAAAATATGTATATTACTTGTGCAATAACAAGTTAGAAGTGATACGTTGATACGAATATAAAATTTCCTTTTAGAATCTGTTTTCTGATATCAGCGAAACATAACACAGTTGATGTTAAGATTACTGCAGCTTCTCTTGTGGTCGTTTTGCACAACTTATGCATGACTTGCAAACTCTAATTAGCTACAGGGATAAGTTGAAGGTTTTGTGCTCTGATCCAAAGACAGCACTAGTATCAACTATCTTAATCTCAGTCTTGGACTCTTACATGAAGTGGGGTGGACGGAAGAAATTCAGTGATAGACTAACATGTATGTCTTACTTTTTGTGGAAGTTTGACTTTTGCCACTTTCATTTCTTAGGCACAAAATAGCCCTGAAATTCCCTCTGTCACAAGTTACTGAATAAAGTAGGGATGGAATCACATATACATTTACTCTTCCAGTACAACGAAGACATGAGACAGAGACATCTTCCCGAAGTTTCTTTGATTAGATCCATGCAACATTTAACATTTCCTTTGTCGATTCTTGATTTCTGTATGAACTTGGGTATTTTCATGACTTCCTAAATTTCACTGAAAAGTCCTAGTGCAACATCCTAGCTGGGACAATCGGACTCGGGAGACTTTCCTAACTCTTAACTAGATACACCCCAGTTCCACAATTGAACTGGACTGCAACCACTATACCGCCGTCAAAACCATTACCACCAGGTCACGGCGATTACTTGGTGATTACTTCACTGTAGAAAGTCTTCAACATGACTATATATGTTAAGTCGTCATCGAGTCCCCATCTCTGCTCAAATCCACTACTCTCCGTCGAACATCCCATATCTATGATTGCACAAAAACTCTTATTCTAAAATGGAGTAAAACTAAGAAACCCTTTGTTTAGTACTTTAGTCTGCCATTAAATGAGGAGAGATCAAGAAAAACTAGGATTTTGTGAGAGAAATAGGGGATTTTGGAGGGGAAATTAGATTTTTTTTCTGCGCTCAATGTCCCTCCACCTTTTTTTTTTCCCCCTTTCCCTTTTTATTTCTCTTGTTTATTATAAAATTTTGTATCTAGTCTGCATTGTTAAATGTCATTTGTCCATCAGTCTATAATTGGTCTCATCATTTTTTCTTTTACTCATTTTGTACACTCATATCATCATATGTGGGATTTGAGATTGCCCACTTACACTAGGGAATTTATGCATCTATACTGTGTTTCTTATTAAGTTCTGCGATGCACTCTCTGTCACTGAATTAAGTTCGATAAAAGTTGGCCTTCCATGCTCGGTGATCTCTGCATGTCGGGCGCACTTGCATAGTTGCATGCAGTTGATGCACACTCTGAGCTATTACAGTTAAAAATGTTCTGTAGGAAGTTACAATTGACTTGTGGTGACCTCTGTATACAATTGACTTGTTGATTTTGTATATTCTTGAACAAAATTTTCATCGCATTTCAATAATTTAATCCAGGATTAACATTCAACAGCAAAGACTAGAGCAGTTGCAACTTGAGTCTATGAATACATCAAAATCGAACTTGATAGTGGGGTGATATCATATGATAAGAAGTGCTTTCATCAGGGAACAATGCTCTCTGCAAAGGGTTGAATGACGTACCAATTTTTCGGGTTAATCTCCAAAGATCTTAGTTGCTGCAGCTGGACATTGTAAACATGGTACCCATTTCCAACCTTTAAGATCAAGATTCTGCCATTTTCAAGAGTTGCAGAGTTGCTACAACATAAATTTCTTAGTGGAAAAATACCTGCAGGCAATACCGCAATAGTGATTGAGGAAATATATCACCCGAAAGTGATAGATTTACACTGCATCGCTTTTCCCATACTCGTGTTGATATTTTTCAAAATCCATACATGCCACTGAGGAGATCTATCATTCCATGCGTCTGGCAAGACAACCTTCTATTTCATGGAATACTTTCTGCATTCTACATAAACAAACTGGAAGTTTTGATTTGTAAAACTTGTCCTCAACAGTGTCAAATGAAACCATGTATGACTCCTCCCGTGCAAACACAAAATGGAATACTCCGTTAATGGAAATTGAACCCTGGGTATAGGCACTGCTCAACTCGATTGGCGAACGTACCCATCATCTGTTTATATTACCCAGAGTATATAAACCTTGACTCCTTTTCGTACGAGGCAGTTGGAGGCTTGGAAAGTTATGATCAATACATAAATCCGTAACCTCTTCGTTCTTAATTTGTTTAATCTTAGGATCATAGATTCTGGGCCAATATATTTCGGAAATGCTATCAGTGAAAATGAGCGTTAATGAATGATTAGCTGCTAATTAACTTGTACGGTTGTACTACAGTTTGCATTCATACCTCAAAGGCTCAAACTGATTAAGTTCACGCCCATGAAGTCTTGTAAATATGTTAAAGAAGAATTCTTCCCGATATGGCACAACCAACCAAATTGTTATTCTTGCCGTAGGGAGACAAATCTTCCCACTTATCTGGCACAACCAAATCACTTTTCTTCTCGTTGAAGATGTTCAAATCTTCAAGATTATTCTGATTTTCCATCATCAATTCCTCTTCTATTTAGTTTTGTAGGTTTGTGGGAGGCATTGTAGTTTTGGATTTGATACAACAAGCGAAAGTGGAAGGAAACTTGAATGGAAGAACATCAATTAATCTAGCCAGTTCCAAAATTTACAATCTAATCTCTACAAATTAAAAGCTAAAATCTATTATCTCCAAAAGAAAACAATCAAACTCAACTACCACAGAAAAAAGAGGGTGCTAATTGTAAGGCCCTTAGCGTTTACATAAATAAATATAAGAGGATTGCTAATTCTAATTGGAATTCGAAAAGGAAACAACCAGGGAATTCTATATAGCTTTCGTTTGGTTACATTCCTAATTGGTTTAACAAATGCCAGGGAATGAAGGGCGTACGTGCAGAAAATCTTTGAAGTGTGGTATTGGTTACCGGTTAGGAAATCCTACTTACAAAACTGTCAATGAGGCGACACTGCCACCTTGGCCCTCGTTCAAGCATTAGGTGGCAAACACCCTTATCCTTGCTGAAATAGTGAAATCTCCAACTACACCCTCAACCTCGACAAGGAGATCTGAATCTGCTTCCGCCATAGTTGGGAACTCCGTCTTATACTCTCATCCAATGATTTTCCATTACTCAAAACTTGCACCTTAAACTTTTCATGGATTGCATGCCCCACACCAGGTTCGTTTACCAACAAGTCTTACACTTTTCTGCTTCTTGTTCCACGGATCCAAGCTGTTGCAGTCCGGCGCTATCAACTTTGATGTCCTCCCATCCTCCAGAGTCTTTGTGAGACAAGGCACTTCATTTCTACAACCACGCGCATTCCCAGCACCAATGCAGAAATGGTGTTTTTTTGTCCTACCATACACCACCACCTTTAATTGTCTGCAGCCATTTGATGCATATTTGTCCTTCCATCGCCTTCTGAATCTATGTCAGTAAATGTCTGTAGCAAGACAGCAATGAGAATATATAACAAACAGATATAAGGTAAGTGTACAATTCCAGAGAGAGCAGATGACCTTATCCACGATTGTTTCGACAACATCCTCAGTGAGGGCCAGATCAGACTCGATCAAAAGAGCCAACACCATCTCCTTTAACTGAAGCATACAACAAAAGTTACATACAAACTGGTTTAAGAATCAGATTCTTACACATTGAAATGTTGTATGCCTTGTATAATTTGGTCTGAACGTCTGATGTCTTCTTATATTCAGTCATGTGGTATGCCCTTTGGGACTCATTATGAATGGCCCTTTGTGCACATACAAAATTGAAAAGTATTGGTTGAAGACTTCTCATCATTTCATTATAAGTTGAGACATTTGTTCAATCACGGACTTTTCTAAGCATATAAATTTGGTCTTGAACACCCGAAATGAAACGCTTAAAATTTTCAATTGATTATTTACCAATCAGTCAGAATTATAATGTATGGCTCCCCAAAGTCAGTGGGATCAAAACTGTGTTAAACATAATCAATAACATGATATGATATTTACTAGATTTTAAGATCACATATTCCCATCTCTAAATCCACATCTCTAGTTCAATATTCTGCATGATAACATGTGTCTTGTGTACTATAACATGCTTCTTGATAAGTCAAGCACATACATACGGAATAAATGGAGAGAACCTGAATGATATATATACTAAATCACCTCCTCACGTTCAATTAAGCCAGTCTGTGTTGGATCATATAGTCGAAATGCAACTACACAAAGAATTTACCAAAGTGTGATCAGCAAATTAAAGGATACAGTGGAAAGGTGGGCAGTTTTTTGAGTAACTGATTACCAGTAGAGTCTAGTACGTTAATATGAGATCATGAATATAAGTGTAAGTAATGAGAATCAATTCTTACACGCAACTTTCTCCTCCAGTGGAGCGTTGGGATGAAAGATGCCCAATGACCTAATAAATTCCCCGGATTCAATAACACCATTGCGCTTCACATCAAACAAATCCAAAACCTGTAATTTAAAACTTAAAACAACAACAGATATACAAAAAGGGGATTGAAAGTTAAAGACCTGATTCATGGTGTACATGGAAAATATAGGTCAAACACTTGTTCATTGAACCGCTCGGGTATAATAAATTTTCATAATTACAAAATGTGAGAAAGGAGTTATTTACCCTATGGATGTTCTCTCTCGAACATCCACAGTTTCTTATACGTCTACTACCCATTCAACATAATCCTTACAACATTATTTCTGCTGAGGAAATTTATTCCTTACAACATAGATTCCACTCTTTCCAGTTTTAGCAAACGTCCGAAACACTATTAGAATAATTAGATATGTATGGTTTTCACCATTTCTAAAAATAGAGATATGCTTAAGGAGTTATGTCTCATACTTGTTAAGTTTACTAAGAAAAGGACAACCGCACGATTGGGCACCATGGGAATAATGTTTGACTTGTTTTTAGGGGATTTTCAATTGGTTAAAATGTTTAAATATACGCTATATTTTTGGAACTTTATCAGAGTTTTTAGTGAGAGGTCTTAATCATTGTAAACAATGCCAGGATTAAGGTCTAGCGACCGATGCGCAAAATATTTACAATCACCAGATCATCATACACAATTTAATCCAAGACAAGTCAACCATACAGACAGAAATGAATTAAGGCATAGCTCCAAGAGATCATATAGCACTCACTATAGTTCATCACTTGATGCTTCCAAATGTATAAAGCTTATGCATCAAAGAAACATTCAAGCGGTTACTTGAAATCAGAGAACCAATACAAGGAGGAAAGGAAAGTGTTTCATGATCTGAGTTGTCAGAGGCGAGACGCAAGGTGTTAAATTTCTTAACACACACATTGGGCACCATGGTAACGCCTTTGACAGGACCAACAATTTTCATTAAAAATTGCCTCCTTCGCCATCAGGGTTCATGATTGAAATTTTGAAATGAGATACACATACATATAACTAAAACATACTCACAAGGGATTTTTGAAGCAAGAACGGTAGGCTCCTCGTAACCAGGCAATCGTTTAACTTTCTTTGAGTAATAGCAGCCCATAAAACAAGCACAAGTTAAAGACCAAACTGTATGACAAGCAGGTGGCTACTATCCTACTGGCACTTTTGAAATTTTCTACCTGTCAAACACATTAAAGTAGAATCAGTGCTTGAGTCAAGAGCAACAATACTTGAAGATTCTTGAATTTGGCTTCATTTTGAAATGTTTGGAGGGGAAAATATGTCGGTGACCTATATTCAATCATGCCAATATAAATAAATAACCTAAGCCTATGCTTGAGAAGAAGTTATATAACAGTTCAGAATAACTCCAATACCAAGTATGTAAAGGACAACTATCATGGTATATGTGAGATCCCATTAACTGGAGGGGACTATATTGGTAGGACCAATCGGTGCCTAACACCAACTTTCAACCTTGGCCCTGTTTGTGAGTCAATGGTAATGTAATCACTGGATACTATTCAGGTTTAGGGAACTACTACAATGAGATTTTTCGGACTATGTTCACATGAAATACGAGGAATTATCATTGTATAGCGTAAAAGTGCAAACATATGATTGCATATCAAACCAATAGTTTGACTAGTTTGTTATCATAATGCCAACTCACCAAATTCCTGACATATGAACAAACCAGGAATCTCCATATACATTCAAATCCATGAATAATTATAACCTTAATGCAAGAGAAGCCACGGCACTTACGAACTAAGCTAACTTTAACTCTTAAAGCTCATAGAAAATATGCGGAGTATTGTTATCAGGGGATATTGGAAATAAAATTACACATCAAACATTGATACAAATCATTTGGCCACTTCAGAGAATTGGGATAAGACTATGGAGTTTGGAGTTGTTATTACACAAGGAAATTTCAGTCAGTTCTAGAACATAAATGAATACTTACGAAACTTTGAATTTCCAATGGTTATATCAAAATTGGAAAAAAATGAAAAGGATAAAAGGAAAAAGGCCAACTGAAACAAAAACAAGACTAGAATTTCTGATTCTCCACTAAAAATCAATATAAATTCGAATTTGAACAACAACATCAGCATGGTCTATTAGCTATCAAATTATTTCAAATTTGTTAAAAAGACAAAGTTTCAGATCCAAAGCTTGAAACTACGGATGAACATGATACATACCTTGATCGAAAACCCGATTATCTAAGCAGAAAGGAAAACTGGTTTCGATATCTAACATTTGATTCCTTCGTAACACTTGGAGACCTTTATTTTCCACAAGCACTTTGTAACTTGAAATCGAATAAGAGCTCTTTTCAATCCGATCAGAAAACGAGACGAAATCAATCATTCCTTTCTCAAAAGACATGTTAAGGACATGGGTAATCCCACTCGAGTGAATCCCACCACTCAAATACATCTTCTTGTTCATACATTAAGTTGTTGCATTCTCTGCGCCCAGTTTGACTGTTCAACAAATCACATTGCGGACAAACACAGACACTATTGATTGACAGGAACAAATAATTGAGAGTACAGAAGTCGTTATGAGTTTTACCATCACCAAAAGAAGTTCCAATACTATCGGTGAGGATTCCCGCAATCAAAAACTCTAGAAATCAGTTCAACTGAAAAAACAAAACAACCAAATTGAAAATTCCAATCAATTGAAACCAAAACAAGACTAAAATTTCTGAATCTCCACGAAAAATCAATACAAATTCAAATTTATCTGTGGATAAATTGAACAACAAATTATTTGAAAATCTTTAAAAACGGCAACAAATAAAAGAAAATCCTAAAAAGAAAAAAAGTTTATGATGAAAAGCTTGAAACTACGGATGAACATGACACATACCTTGATCGAGGGGGTTTTCAGTGTAGAAGCCGATTATCTAAGCAGAAAGAAAACCGATTGAAGCCAAAAAGCAAAGATTTTCGAGAAAAAAGATCATTTCAATCCCTCATCATACTCATACTCATCTTCATCATAGTCATTGAAAGAGATGCTCAAAGAGATGTTCAGGACGTGGGTAATCCCACTCGAGTGAATCCCACCACTCTCTGCTCCCTTTGATTTTTTTGAGAGAAGGTGGGGATGACTGATGTTCTCGGTTGAACAGAGGGAGCCTTTTCAATTCAGGACAATTGCGTACATAAACGGCTTGAAGAGAGTCACAAACCATCATGCCCTTCCAAATGCTCTTCAGTTTCGGTAGATTCCAGAATTCCAATGTCTTCAACCTTGGGACTGCGACAGTATAATCAATTTCACATGCTTCTTCTTCTTCTACAATTAGTTCCTCCAATTCCGCACAATACCCCACGCTGATCTCTTCCAGGTATTGAAAGTGTTGTAATAACCCAGTTGAAAACAGGCAGTCCAGTTTGACATCCTCAATTACAACAGACTGCCAAGAGTTGCTGTACATGAATAGCTGACTCCAAGTGCTCTTCAGTTTTGGTAATCCTATTAATATCAGCTTATGTAACCTCGGGAGTACTGGAATGGCACCACTCTCATCTCCATCCGCTACCACTAGCTCCTCCAATTGCTTACAATTCTCAACTTGGATCTCTTCAAGGTTAAGAAGCTGTTGAAGCAACCTAGACGACAAGAAAACTTTGATATTATCACAATCGAAGATCTCCAACATCTTCAAACAAGGAAAAGCTCCGTGTGCCATACCCATGTTCTCGACCCGTTGTAGGAAGGGCAACTCTAATAATCTTGCGAAATGATGAACTTGAAGAAATTGAGTGCTTTTCGGAAGTCGGAGGGCATTGCAAGGAATACCCTTTGAGTTGGACAAACATAGACTTCTCTCGTGCTCACTTACGAAATATCTGTCTCTTTCTATTACAATAAAATACTTTTTTAACTTTTCAAAGTTTGTAAATTCACCATAGAAAATAAAGTCCGACAGCTCGTGAAATTTGATTGTAAGATTCTCCAAGTGTGTCAAGCTTGAGAGTTCCTGCACGAAATCTCCCCCTCTTTGTCGCGCATACACATATTCCGCTTTTATTCCTCGCAATTGTAACTCTTCAAGTAAAGAAAACTTGGATATCAATCCTGAAGGGATCATTTCTTTCAATTTACAATTCCAACAAGTGAGATCAAGGCATCTGAGGTTGACCAACATTTCCATCCCATGAGGCAGTTCTTCTATGGCCGAATGTGTGAGCTTCAACACTCGCAGTGACTCAAGCTTGATAGAGAAGGCACTCTAACTAAATTCCCACAATGACTTAAGAGTAAACCACGAAGATTCACCAAATCAGAAAGTGAATCTGGTAATGACTCAATACTAGTCCTAGATAAATTGAGAACCGTCAGACTATTCATGTGCCTAAAAAAACCAGGTGCAACGTGTTTCAGTGGACCATGATAATGATAATCCTTCTGACAAAGGATCAATGTCAAGAGTTTAGGGCATTTGGGAATAATTGAAATATCTTTTATACTACTATCCATAAACGAAACCCTCTCAAGATCTTCCAACCAATCATCTTCATGTGGTATTTCTGTTGATGAAAGCCCAGTTCTGACCATGAATTTAGGTTTTGATTTTGTGATGTAAAGAGCCATATCCCTGATCAAATCATGCATTTTAACAAGGTCCCTATCAACTTCAAAAGGAAGACGACCTTCTAAAGAAACTTCATCTAGCATGCAACAACCCTTTAGTTTATTCAGTATAACACGGCCACGACGCATTTCATCTTCTTTGCTCGATCCCTTGACTAACCCTTCCATAACCCAATACTCAATCAACTCACTAGTGTTGATTTTATAATCTTCAGGATACAATGCACAATATAAGAAACACTTCTGGTGGTTTTCCCTAAATTGATAGTAACTGAATTTTAGACGCTGAATGACTTTCTCCTCCATGTCCATGTTCAAACTTGTAGATTCTCGCAGATCTGATAATGCAACTTGCCACTCATCAACATCACCAACATCTTTGCTTCTCATAGCTCGCCCAATTGTGATGATTGCAAGCGGCAAACCACAACACTCCCCAACAACTTCTTTTGCAATCTCTTCTACGTCGGGAACAAGCTCCTCACCGACATTTACCAAGAACAGTTCCCATGCTTCGTCCTTAGAAAGCGGTTCAACTTTGACATCTTTCTGGCACAACATCCCTCTGCACACTTCCAATGATCTAGTAGTTAATACTATCTTGCACCCATTGTCTTTTGAAGGTTCAGGAACTCCTAGCTCATGTAGATCAAATGCCTCCCATATGTCATCCAAGAAAAGTACAAATTTTCCCTTTCTTTGCAATGCACTGAATAGTGATGGTGATCTACTAGCTTCATCTTGTCTAGTAGAAAGATCCAAATCGACTACGTTCGCAATCTGCTGTTGAAGTTTTTGAGCATCAACATCTCTGGATACAGTAACCCACAAAACATTTTCAAAACATCTACGTTTTTGCACGAAGCCGCCATTGATTGTCTTCATAATGGTGGTTTTTCCCACACCACCCATACCGTGAGACACCAATTTTCTCAAACTCATCACCTACTATATATTCCCAAACCATCTTGAAGTTCTTATCAGCAGTATACTACCAATTAGTCTTGTAGTAGGCATCTCCATTCCCAAAAACGTCAAAGACTCTTTTCCGAGAATCGACTAGCCTCATCTAATAGACCAACCATCTCTTCATGAACTCCAAAATTTGTTTTAGCAATTTCAGTTCGTGAACAACAACTAGGCTTAACAACAATTAGGTAAAACTCCACTTAGGCATCTCCTTCCCACGTTGGCTTCCTTGTCCACATCATCCGCCTTTATATATAACATTGTTGGCATTAGTCAACCAATTACGTGGCTTCACTTGTGCGCTTCTTTCCTTGTTCTACCTCTCGCAATTCGCAATGTTTCTTTCACCTCCTTTACTCGGCAATCAGATCTCCTTTTTTGTTTCTCAATGTCTGAATTTCTTCACTCAGACTTTTGACACCCAACTGATTAAGCGCACAAGTCAGCATGCTTCCAACTGCTGCTCCAACAACTTCCATACCTGTCATTACAACACATTGGTTGTTAATTAAAGTGACGAGACATGATAGAGCTATTCCAGTAGGATATATGTAACCTTTAACAATGAATGGCGATTAAAAAACAAGAGTAATAATCAAGTGTATAATAGCAACTAACAAGGAAGAAGAAAATTTGTAATAAACTGACCTTATATATAATATAATTGATCGAGTGATGTTAAGCTGAGTACTTGTCCAAGATCGACCAAGCTAAGCAGACCACCACAAAGAAGTTATGGAAAACTCTCTCTGCTGTTTGTATATGATAAAGGTGATGAAATGAAAGAAACCAATTACTGCTCCAAGAATCTCCAACTTAACCCTGTCATTACAACATATTAGTTGTTAAAGAGTGACGATACCATACCTGAATCAATCATAGGAAAAGCAGAACAAGTAAACGATAAACAAAATATGCATTTGTCCAACTCTCATGCCAATTTGTGTACAACAATTATACTCAAGAATCACGTAGACTATTATGGAGCTGGTTTTGACAGAATTACATAATAAGACCACGACAATTATACTTGAAGTGAAGAAGAGCACTAGTACTTTGATCAAGTGATGGATCAAGAGTTCTAGTTTGCAAAACATGGTTATGTTGTGAACATTTAACAATGAATGACGATTTAAAAAAAAGTAATAAAGGTGGAGAATTAGTAGATAACACACAAATGGAACGTAGGATAATATTTTTGACAGATTAAAAAAAGAGTAATAATCAAGTGTGTAATAACAACAACAACAACAAACAAGGAAGAAAAAATTTGTAATGAACTGACCTTATAATATAATTGATCAGGTGATGTTAAGCTGAGTATTAGTCCAAGATCGACCAAGCTATGCAGAGCACCACACAGAAGTTATGGAAAGCTCTCTCTGCTGTTTGTATATGATAATGATTATGAAATGAAAAAAACCAATTACTGCTTCTCCATTCCTGCCATTACAACATACTAGTTGTTAAAGAGTGAAGGTACCTTAACCAATCTTACGAAAACCAGAACCAGAAAGCGAGAAACAAAAATGCATTTTCCCAACTCTCACACCAATTTGTGTATAGCAATTATCAAATTAAAGAACCAACTCATAGGTAGATAGTTCAGATGAACAAGTAAACTATGGATCTGGTTTTAAGTGTTCTGACAGCATGACATAATAATACCATGGCCATATCTAGACTATAACTAGAATTAATTAACCCAACTTCAACGAATAAAAATTAATGTTTGCATGCAAAACATAAAATGTTAATTATATTATACATATAGAGAAGAACAGCACTAATACTTTAATCTATAATAAGGTATGTAGATCAAAATATAATATATATAACTTACCTTATAGTTGGTACGTAGGAACTGATGTTATAGACTAAATGGAATAAGCTGATCTGATCAAGAACAAACACCAAGCAGAAAGCTTATACATACAAATCATATCACACTCTTAAACTCCACTCACTCTTGTAGAACAATGCAATTCAGGAAAGCACACTCTTGTATCTCTTTATATTACAAAATGAATTGAAGAAGCCAACTCTAGAGAGTGAAGAAAGTGCGAAAAGAGTCACCATGATAGTGTAAAGAAAGTCACCATGCACTAAGGTTGCACGCACTGTGATTTTCTTCCAAGTCAAAAAAGGCTGCTGGATTGACCAATACGCGCGGGGAGGAATCTTTTGTTGGGTGTAGAAATTTTAACACGGTAATTTTCAGATTTGCTGAAAAGGAACCACGGCATTTTTTAAGCTCAGGCCAGAAATGCGGGGATCTGGGTCCAGGTTACTCATTACAATGTGTGTAATGACATTGGTGTTTCAGAGGGAGCCTTACACATGCAAGAGGTCCATTTCGTACACAATATATGCAGTAGTAGTTGAAAATCTAAGATAAGAACCCAATTTAAGTTTCAGAATTGATATAAGTAAATTATTTCATTTATGCCGTATGAACATGTGCATCAAAGGGCGTTAAATCCGTTAATTTCGATGTATTTTTGAGAAATAAAAGCGGCTATGCATGCGTGTCCTTGTCCTAGTAATTCATGTTTTGCTGTAGCTCTTTAAAAGTGAACAATGGGAAGAGAAGAATGATGAATAAAAAAAGAGAAATGGTAGAAATAAGTTCAAATCTATTTGAGGCCTTCCAGTTTTCCAAAGCCAGCTTGCTATTTCCAAAAGAAGACGCAAAAGGGGAGAACGACGTAAACGTACTTTGATACATGGCCCAAAATATGGCCGAGATATCCGATATCTCGCCGATATATCCCAAATTGGTACAATCCATGGATATTTCCGACATATATCCATTATTGAACCCCTTTTTTCGAGATATATCGAATTTCCGATATGAAAGTTTATATCGCCCGATATAATCGATATTTCCCAGATAATCGATATATATCAGTTGACTTTTTGACCAATTGTTAATAATTTAATATTGAAATTTCCGAAATATCCAATATATCCGAGATATATCGGCGAGATATCCGATATTTTAGAAACTTTGGACTGGTCACCAAAAAAACCGAGATATCCTATATATCCGATATATCTCGGTTTTTGGGTACACCGATATATTAACCGATATCGAAATTTTGGGCCTTGCTTTGATATATGATTTATTAATAGCTTGGTTATCCCAAGAGTGGATTGTCATTGTACTACAAACCAACTTTGGCTTACAAGCATATTCCCACTGTTAGATTACAAGGCAATCCAATGGCAGCAAAACACTTTTAGTTTGGCCATTTTTCTTTGGGTGAACTAGTATAGATAAGCCAATTAAGATTTCCCTCATACTAGATGGGAAATTAGGGTCTCTCTCCTAAACACACGGTCAATTTGGGGCAATTTGGTTTGCCCGTTAACTTTCAAATCAAACAACTAAAAATGATATAAATGCCCCCACCTAATTAAAATTGAATATTTTCTTTTTGAAAACAATGAAGGCATTTGTATAATTTTCAATTATTAGACTTGAAAGTTAACGGTCAAACTAAATTAACCGTATTTAGGAGAGAAACCCTAATTTCTCAGGGGAAAAATCCTAATTGGCTAGTGGGGGTAATACTAGTAAACCCCTTTTCTTTTCTTCTCATTTAAATTGGGAAGTGTATTCAATTGATGCTTTTAGCATCGTAAAAAACAGAAAAAGAGAGGCTCCAATGTTAAGATAAATTACACCGTCTTGTCCTTATTGTTTCTCCATCTTTGACTCATTCCAACAAGCTTGAGAACTTCATCAATAACTACAACAGGTGCCGAAACCAAGATAACTAAATACCATTCTTTTAGGGTCAGTGGAACAATGCCAAACACGTCAGCCAGGAACGGCACATAGAGTATGAGAAAGTGAAGCCCAAATGATACAGACATTGCCAACAGGAGGAAAGGGTTCTTCCATGGTGGCATTCTAACCAAGCTGTTATCTTCAAACAGAGCATTCAATGAGTTGAACATCTCAATTGCCACCAAAACAGATAAAGAAAGGGTCATTGCCTTTACTTTGCCGACCGAAAAGTAGTCACAGGGGTCTGAGAAACTAATCATCCGACCCCCACTGACCATGAATGGGGTCACTGAGAAATTAGACCAACGGGCACTCCCCCCAAGTGTGGAGCTGGGACAGAGTAACCAATGTGTGGCCATCTTCTGCAAGATTTATGCCCAGGAAGGACGCTTGGGGTGTACCATAAGATGAAGATGCCAACTGTTGCGATGCCCACATATGAACCAATAACCTACATTCATGCAATATTGGTTAACAGAACGTCATTAAACGTGGCAACAAGTATTAACTACTATTAGATGGCATGGTTGGAGTGACAACTGTACATAATACTCACCAAATATCTGAAGAAAACCCAAGAATTAATGAGAGCGTCGTTGCTCTTTCGAGGTGGTTTTCACATCAGCAGGATTAAAACCAAGAGCTGTTGCAGGTGGGCCGTCAGTAACCAGATTGACCCAGAGAAGTTGAACTGGTATCAAGCATTCCGGTATGCCCAGGGCTGCAGTCAGGAAGATAGATATCGCCTCCCCCACGTTAGACGATATCATGTATCTGCAATAGGAAACCACAATGTTTATGTAACCGAGTTGAGAAACACAAGATAACACAACTCAGAAACATACCTAATGAATGCTTTCATGTTATTATATATCGCGCGACCCTCAGCAACAACAGAAACAATGGTGCTGAAATTATCATCTGCGAGAACCATGTCTGATGCTTCCTTGGCAACCTGGAAGATTACACCAAAGTATCACTGAGAACATTCGAAGTCCGAACATCCATAAACCTCACAATACATGTGGATCAAATCCAACTGGATTCAACAGCAAATGATGGATCACATGCTTAAGACCGCATTGCTGAAAATAATCCTATATGATACAATGTTTGGAGCTACAAGGGCTCCCATCAAATTGAAGCCCCCTCCTCTGTGCATCATGGTTTTAGTAACCTTTAGTACCGATACCAGAACTACGCAAGGAAACTCCTCATGTAATCAACACGAGTTTGCCCAAACAATCGGAAAAACCAATAACAATATAAGAAACAACCGTTTACAAGATGCAGCATACTTAGTAATTGGCAAAGATACCTCAGTTCCTGTAATACCCATGGCAATTCCAATGTCAGCGAGTTTTAGTGCAGGTGCATCATTCACACCGTCTCCAGTCATAGCAACAATCTCACCCATTTCCTTAAGCATTCTTACTATATCTTGCTTATGCTTGGGTTCGGCACGAGAAAAAACCATTCCACCAGGTTTTGACAAAATTTCCTTTTGTAAGGTAGACGAAAGAGCCATGAACTCTTTGCCAGTATAACTTCTAAATTTGAGGTCTTCACCTTCAGAGAATAATCTGATTTCCCGACAGATAGCTTCAGCAGTGGATTTATTATCTCCAGTGATCACCAAAACCTTGATCCCAGCATCCCTACAAGCATCAATTGCTTCATGAACTTCACCACGAGGTGGGTCCTGTTTCACAAGGAATTACATAGTAAACATTAAGAAACACATACGAAGAATACTTGTAACTGTGATAAGTATCTAAGGACTCACCCTCAAACCAACAACCCCCACAAAAACTAGGTCACTTTCAATGACGGGGTAGTTGACTGGATCAAGCAGTTTCTTATGAGAAGGATGGCACTCTGAATAGTAGTCTGAAAACTCTCCTAAGTCATCTTTATATGCCAAAGCCAAGCACCGCAATCCTTTTGAGCTCATTTCCAAATTTCTCAAGATTAATAATTGTCTACAAGGCTCATCTATAGGAACAATCAATCCATCTGCTAGCTGCATGTGTGAACTACGTTCCAATAAACTCTCAATCGCACCCTGCCATTAAAACATATTTATCCGAGTAAGAACTTGGACCGAATCAGCAATCAAATAGCAGTGACATTCGATAGTAACAAAGTTATGGCATTGCATGAAAAAGACAAAAAGTATAAGCAAATATAAGATATCAGTTGCAGATCAAGTTGAGCTGAATTTAAACTTGAAGCTTCACAGAAAGAACTAATCATTTAGATATAAGAAATTGCAACATTGACAAGCAAACTTTTCATTCTTCTATAAGGAAAACTCAAATAGGAATCTATAAAATATGCATATAAATAAAGATCTTCACCATCACCGTAAAAGCGTAAACAGAAAAAGTTGAAACAACATTCACCTTCACAAGAAGACGATTATTTCCTGTTGGCTCTCGGACAATAACACTCATTGATTTGCGAATGCGGTCAAACTCCAAAGTAGCAACCCTTTTCGATCTTTTTGTCCACCACTCAGAACAGCCTAATGTCCATAAAAATCAATAATAAGCAAAATAGTCAGAAATTCACATATATGACGAAATTGCTGATTCCTGCTCACCTAATTTAACATTGCTGCGATCGATTGCACAATCTGCAGCAAACTGTGTATCACGGATCCTGTTTCTTGCCTTGGTATCTGGAACTCCCATCTTTTCAGCCAAAACCTTAAGAGCTGCCTCAGTGGGCAAGCCCATAGCTTGGAATAAGCGGCCTTTCCAAAAGACCTCAGCATCATTACAGACAGCACATATCTCTGCCATAGATTGCAAGTTTGCATCCATGCTGTAGTAACTCCAGCCCACGATTCTTCCATCCTTAGGATCGTAAGTTGTACCCTCAACATTAAATATTCGAGAAATAGTTGTCTTTCCACCTAAAGTGAAAAATTGGCTCACTGACATCTGATTGGTTGTAAGGGTCCCAGTTTTATCAGAACAAATCACAGTAGTACACCCCAATGTCTCTACGCTGGGAAGCTTCCTCACAATAGTACTGAAGAATATAATGAGAGCTTAGCTCAAAAATGTGATTTCACTGAATGCATGTAAAATGATTACATTGTGTCTTTATATACATGAGTTAATCATATGGACAGCTGTCATAACTAACTCTAACTAATTCTAACAAACCTAACTAACTAAAGCTTAGCTGGCATTCTGTTATGTTCTTCAGTCTTGTCTTTACCCTCCCTCAAGCTGAATGGGGCTTGCTGTAATGAAAGCTTGGATATAAGATACTGAAATCTAGGAGCTGCCAATCCTTTAGTGAAGACATCTGCAATTTGATCTTCTGTACATACATACTTGATATCCAGAAGCTTTTGTGTGACCAATTCTCTCACATAATGATAATCCACTTCAATGTGTTTAGTACGAGCATGAAAGATAGGATTATTAGAAAGAGAGATAGCACTGATATTGTCACACCAGAGAATAGGAGGTTGTCTGAGATGAATACCAAGATCTTTCAAAAGAATACATAGCCAGTATATTTCTGCTGCTGTATAAGCTAAACTTTTGTATTCTGATTCAGTGCTTGACCTGGAGACTGTAGTCTGTTTCTTTGCACACCATGAGATTAGATTACTACCAAAATATATACAAAAACCTGTTGTACTTCTTCTGTCAGTAGGACACCCTGCCCAGTCAGCATCTGAAAAAGCTGTGATAGATGTTGAACCTTTTGTGAAATAAACACCTTTCCCAACTGTGCCTTTGAGATATCTCAGAACTCTTTTAACAGCTATATATGTTGGAGCATGCATGTATTGACATATCTGATTGACAGAGAAGGATATGTCTGGCCTTGTCCATGTTAAATATTGGAGTGCTCCAACAATGGACCTGTATTCACTGGGATTAGATAAAGGTTCACCACTATAAGGATCAAGCTTTATTGTAGTAGAAGATGGTGTTGAGCAAGGTTTTGCACCAATCATCTTTGACTTCTCCAGAAGATCACAAGTGTACTTGTTTTGAGACAAGAATAGACCATTTGCATTTCTCTTAATTTCCATTCCCAAGAAATAGCTTACTGAACCCAAATCCTTCATTGCAAAAGTTGCACTGAGTTGTTGAATGAGAGAAGAAGAGTATTTTGCAGAGCTGCTTGTCAATAAGATATCATCAACATAGACTAAGAGAAATGTAACAGAGTCTTGAGCTTTTCTGACAAAGAGTGAAGGATCAGCTTTTGCAGTTTCAAAACCAAAGGAAAGGAAAGCTTTAACCAACTCTTCATACCACACTCGAGGTGTTTGTTTAAGACCATAGAGAGATTTTAATAGTTTACACACATAAATTGGTTTCTCTGGATCAACAAATCCTTGTGGTTGTGTCATATACACAGTTTCTTTGAGATGACCATGCAGAAAAGCATTAGTAACATCTAGTTGCTTTATATCCCAATCATTTTGAACTGCTAGAGATAAGATCACCCTTATGGTTGCAGGCTTTGCTACAGGACTGAAGGTTTCAGAAAAGTCTAATCTTTTTTGTTGATGAAAGCCTTTGGCAACTAATCTTGGTTTGTATTTGTCTATAGAACCATCTGATTTTTGTTTAATTCTGAAAACTCCCGGTCAACTACATTCTGAGTTTCATCTAGAGGAACTAATATCCAAGTATTAGTTCTTAAGAGAGCATTAAACTCTGTGGCCATGGCTGACCTCCAGTGAGGATCTTTGACAGCTTGTTTGAAAGTAGTTGTTGTAGGTGGCAAACTCTGTAGAGAAGTTGAAAAAGCAATTGGCAGAGGATGTTTGGTGGCATAGAATGTTTTTGGTTTATTGATTCCATTTTTGGATCTAGTTGTCATGTTGTGAGTATTGAGAGCATCAGAAGATGTGTCAGACACAGGAGGTGAAGTTTTATTCAAAGGAGAATTTATGGAATTTCTATTGAAAGAGTGAGAGGATGATGGTAAAACAGATAAAGGTGGTGTAGTTATGTTATGATGAATATGAGATGATTTTTTAAAAATGTTAAGAAGTTGAGATTCATAAAGGTTGTCAGAAATACTGTAAGAATTTGAGGCTGTTGATTTGAAAGGAAAATCAAATTCATTGAAGACTACATGTCTAGAGATAAAGACTCTTCCAGTTAGAAGATCAAGACATCTGTATCCTTTATGAGATAAACTATAACCAATGAATATACAGTGTGTGCTTCTAAAATCAAATTTGTTTTGTGTGTAGGGTCGAAGCCATGGGAAACAACTGCATCCATATGTTTTGAGAAATGAGTAATCAGGTTTTTGGTTAAACAATTTTTGCCAAGGAGAGTTATGTTGAAGAGATGGAGATGGAAGTATGTTGATAAGAAAAGCGTATATACAATCTCAAGCCAATACTTGGTGGGCAAGTTTGATTGAGATAATAAGGTTCTGGTCATGTCAAGAAGATGTCTATGTTTATTCTGCTACTCCATTTTGTTCTGGAGTGTAGGCACAAGAAAACTGGTGAGAGATTCCAAAATGAGTAAGAAAATTTTGAAAGTTATGACTAGTAAATTCTCCACCACAATCTGTTCTTATACTCTTGATTTTCAAGTCAAGTTGATTTTGAATATGAGATTTGAAAAAAACAAAGATAGTATAGAAATCAGATTTAGGCATGAGAGGAATAATCCAACAATATCTACTAAAGTCATCAACAATAGTTGTAAAATACTTGAAGCCACTAACAGAACAAATAGGAGTTGGACCCCACAAATCTATATGCAAGAGTTGTAAAGGATGTGTAGATTTACAAATAGATGAATGAAAAGGAAGTCTATGACTCTTTCCTAGCTGACAATCATTACAAAATGATGATGCTTTATTAGAATGTTGAACAGTCAACTTATTGTTGCTCAACACTTGATGGAGCACTTGAGATGAAGGATGTCCAAGTCACTGATGCCAAATGGAAAAGGGTGCTTTGTCACTCATGAAAGCTAAAGGAGATGATGATGATGATGATGATGATGATGAGATGAATTTGAGAGGATAGAGTCCTTTTTCAGTATGGCCTCTGAAAATGATCATCTCAGTAGCATTGTCCTTGACAATGAAACCAACAGAATCAAATGTAAGGGAGCAATTATTGTCAGAAACAAACTTATGAACTGATAGAAGATTATGTTTCATTTGTGGAACATGTAATATATTGTGCATGTTAAAACATGATTTGGATTTAACAGGATAGAGTTGAGTTGAACCTGTATTAAGAATGTTGAGACCTTGGCCACTGCCTACTAAGACTTTATCTTTCCCTTTGTATGTAGCAGGAGCAGAGATATTTCAAATGTCAGGTGTAATGTGATGAGAAGCACCTGTGTTTGCATACTAGCTGGATGTAGAACTTGAAGCATGATCATGTGGAGCAAAGTTGGCTGTAGGAGCAAAATTTGCTGTAGGAACAAAGTCTGATGTATAGTTATGAGCACTGTCTGATCCATATTGAGGGTGAGAATAGCTGCTGGAGTCACCATCAATAAATGGATTTGAAGAATTGTCTGACGGAGGCATGGAATCATTGAATGTAGCCGTCATAGCCAAAGTTGCTGGAGGAATCCTTCCCGCATATGAATGACTCATTCTATGATGGCAATCAATGGCCAAATGAATAGTTTTTCCACAAACTTGACAGATAGGCCTATTCCCTTGAGTATTGTAGGTGATATTTGAATTGGATCCTCTACAGTTGTTATTCCTTCCTTGATTATTGTTATTTGAATAGTTGTTATTGGTGTAGCCTTTATAGTTGCTGCTGTTGCCTCTGTAATTGTTATAATTGTTCCTTCCATTTTGATTGTATGAGCCAGTACTGTAAGACCTTGCATTGTTGTTATAGCCATTTCCTCCATTGTTGTGAAAGTTCCCTCTGTAATTCTGATAATTGCCTCTGTAATTCTGATAATTTCCTCTTGTTACAGCAAATGCATGTGAGTCATTAACTTGCATTGATCTGTTCAAATCCTCTAAAGATAACTCTTCACTTAACAAGAGTCCATGAAGTTCATCTGGAGTAACCTGTTCTTTTCTGACTCTAATAGAAGTTGTGAACGGTTTGTAATCACTGGAGAGACCTTGAAGTGTTTGAAATACTAAATCTCTATCTTCAACAGGAGAACCAGCTTCAGCAAGAGAATCTGCAATTAATATTCTGAAGATATGCAGCCATAGATAAATCTCCCTTTTTCTGTGCTTGTAGTCTTGTCTTCAGTTGAGCAACATGAGCCTGTGAAATAGTTGCAAACCTCTTTTCAAGAGTAAGCCATAGAGCTCTTGAGTTGTTGCCAACAACATAAGGCAACAACTCAGGAGAAAGAGTGGCATTTAGCCATATCAATAAAATTTGATCTCTTCTATTCCATTCTAAATAAGTAGGATTAATTTGATTGTTTCCACTTGCATCATGGAAAAATTGGGATGGACAAGCATCAGAACCATCAATGATACCAACAAGATTGAATATCTTGAGAAAAGGGATGAATACTGACTTCCATAGGATATAATTTTCTCTGTTCAGCTTTACTGTAACAAAGTTTGAGATATTTTGAATAGCTAATGAAGGATTCTGAGTAAAAGATTCAGTGTTATGCATTATTGAAGAAGAAGGTTGATTGTTCAATGGATTTTGGTTTTGATTCAATGAATTTTGGTTTTGAGTGGATGGATCTTGGTTTTGATTGTTGCGAACCATTTCAGATGTAGAACAACAAGTATTTTAACCTAAATTGATAACAGAGAAGTAGTATTTGAACACAAGAGCAAGAACAGGTAAACATAACACATAATTGAACAAGAAAATGATAGAGTTGATAAAATTGGATGAACCTGTTATTGCTTTTAGCAATGTTTGATAAGTTTCATTAATGGCGGATCGATTCCTTCGCCGCGAAGCTTTTGGCGTCTGATTCCATGAAGAATATAATGAGAGCTTAGCTCAAAAATGTGATTTCATTGAATGATTGTAAAATGATTACATTGTGTCTGTATATACATGAGTTATGAGATATCTCAAAGGCACAAAGACACTTATTTCTAAACAAATGAGTTCTCAACTGTGCCTTTGAGATATCTCAGAACTCTTTTAAGGGGCCATTTGTTTTTGCCGACCTCTTATAAGACATTGAGGTCTTATAACCTCTTATAAGATGTGGCCCAGTGATTTTAGACATTTTTTTGGTTTGTTTTTTGCCTCTTATAAGAGGCATTCTACTAGAAATGTCTTATAAGAGGCTCCAATTCTATAAGTACCAAAATTGGATCTACTTAAATTCTATAAGTTTTATAACTTGAAAAATGACTCAAACACCCCCATCCATATACCCCTAGCCTCATTTATCTCTTCTTCCCTTTTCATTATCTTATTCTCCAAATAACTTCACCACCGGCTACCACCACCACCACCAAACTATTAAAATCACCACCACCACCACCACCACCACCATTAAAATCACCACCACCACTTCTACCACCACCACCACCACCATCACCTCCACCACCACTACTGTTATTAAGACCAATATCAAATCACCACCCTTCCACTACCACCACTACCACTCTGGCCGTCTTATTAAGACTATCATCATCACCACCACTACCACCACCACCACCACCGTCTTATTAAGACATCTACTACTACTACCACCACCACCACCACCGCTTAAGACATTAAAACCAATATCATCATCACTCCACTACTACCACCACCACCCCAATTAAGATAGTTTTTAAAATCGATATTCTAATTATCAAAATTGATTTGAAACCTAAAAATCAAACTATCGTTTGTTTCAAATTAATCTATTCAAGTTAAATGTGATGTAAAGTAGGGTTATATTTGTCAAATAAACATCTATAAGATGTCATGTATTTGTTTTTTCTATTTTTACAAATGCTTATAAGAGGAACTTAAAATGAAAAACAAACCACTTTATAAGACCATCTTATAATACCCTCTTATAACACATGGTCTTATAAGACCCTCTTATAACTTAACCCAAAAAAACAAATAACCCCTAAGTGTGCTGTGTGTCAAGAACTGAAGCCCAACACACCGGTCATATATCCCAGATGAGGATTCTACGGAAGGAATTGGAAATTTGGAATATCATCCCCGATAACAAAACAAAATAAAATGGCCTAGCCACATGAATATCACAATCTTTTATGGGATTAAACTGGTTTCGGTTTCTCTTCTAGGTTTCAATAGTTGGATTGTGGTCGGATGAATACTAATACCCACAAGACATGTTCATGGGCAAGAATCTTAGTTCCCACCTGACGTACATTTTCAGCGTTTTAGGTTGCTCGATTGCATATTAAATGGCAATGTTTTGAGCGTTTGCTGTTTGATTGACAGTATTTTTCCATGGGCGTGAAAATTTTCTATACACGCTGCTAAATGCTTAAAAACAAACAAACAGAGTCAACCTTGATTTAATTAACAAACTTGTCTCTAGAAGAAAGGAACCGGAAAAACGTAAAACAAAAGAGAACCTAATTGTATCTTGTTCATACATTTTCTGAAAAAGTGGACATCTTATAGTAAACAAAAATTATTTAGAGTAGGCTGAATTGCACGGTTCACACACTCCCCTTTATGGAGGAACTGTAGCCACTTAGATCATCATAATATTTGCTCCAGAGCATGACTCCCCCATACTTGCGAGAAGACTTGATCACTGGAAGGATTTGAGACTTCAACACATTTGCAGGAATGAAGCCACTTCCAGCAGCTGCCTCAGCAGCAGGTAAACCTAAGAAATACTTCTTGGCCGGGATCGTTGAGGTCCATCTCTTCCACGAGTTTATTAGATTGGTAACATTACCAGAACTATATTGACATGGAGCATTATTATAAAACTGTATCCAAACAAAATCAAATAGGCCAGTATTTAGTGCGCGATCTAAATAGGCATCAGGCAGTGGACATTGTGGAGCTGCAGTTAAGTACACTTTCTTTCCTGGCTTACTGTAAGACTTCAAATACTTAGCAAGAAGATCCCAGTTTTTAGTGGAACCTAATTCGATATCAAAATCGACTCCGTTTAAAGTTGCATTACCAAGTGGACGAGACGACAAATGTCCACCTAAAAAGTTTTTCCACAAGTACCTTGCCACATTTTTAGCATCCGAGGCAGAGGTAATTGAGTAATTACCAAAACCACCACCAATGGAAAGCATGACCTTAACCCCAAGTTTCTGACAACGTCTTATGTCTCCACTAACAACCTGGCATCCATTTACAGAGGGGTTACAATGACCAGCTAGATTGATCTCAGGTGTGCTGCCATTTCCAAATATGTTCAGGAAAGCAATGTTAACATATCTATACTTGCCTGTCTCACAAGTTTGTGCTAAGGTACCTTCATTGCCATTTTGACCCCAATAGATTGCAATACTACCTGCATAAGACCTGTGAACTAGTGTCAGCAGCAACAATAAGGAAACAAGTGACCCAAATTTGTTCGCCATTTTCAGTTGGGACTTTATGTTGCAAGAACATATCTTGCTCTGTGTCCATTTTATAGATGAGAAAAACCTCTAGATACCTAATGCTCTATAACAAGCCAAACTTAAGGGAAAATGGGAAATTGGACACAGTAGGTAATGCCGTCCCTTAAAAGATGGAATGACCGAATGTACTTACTAATTATATAAGGAAAAGAAATAAAGTGTCTGTAAGACTGTAACATGATTTGTTGACAACTTGACAGAAAAATGTTTAATGATCGTTCAAACCGGACGTGCAGACAAACGGCATTTGTTAAAGTTGTATCTCCTGAATGATGATCTAGCCATTATCGAGAACATTGCGTGTGAAAACCAGCTCAATTGGAAAATTTAAATAAAATTGTCAATGAAAGGTCGACGATTATGCTACTATATACTAGCTTTGTAAAATAAACAGCCAATAAACTTGTAAAAATCACTGATAATTGCCGGTCAGATTGGGTTATATTGATTTCCTAGTGATGCCAATCTCCTTGACCTTAATTCATTTTTCCCATTGATCATGAATTAAATCCAATCCATTTGTCTGATATGAGCAGCGCCATACACTTATATGTCAAACAGTGTCCTATGCTAGAACAGTTCTCAAATTAAAATATAACTCATGACTAATTCAACGATGCATATTATTTTATATTTATCTCGATTCCAAATGCTAAGTAGAATTTGAAGTGGTTAGTTGGAGTGGGGATTAATATATTTGTTGGGCTACTGGGAGTCTGGGACAGTCAAATGAGGCAAGTACTAAGTCCATAACTGAAGGGTTCAAAGTGTGAAGAGCATTGACTTGAGATATTTGGTTCCTTTCCAGTATGTATTTTCATAGTTTATTTTAGTGGGAAATGTTATAGCATGTTAACTGTTATTATCTGGTTTAGTGACTTTAGTCTATTACTATTAATGTAAAGGAGAACAAACCACAAGACACAGATATATCATGGTTCAGCAATTTAACTATGTCCACACTGTGAGTTCCAAGTTTTACTAGATGTCCAGAGTAACAAATTACAAGATCTCTCAATTCACTCACAAAGAATGAACACTCAACTCACAAAGAATTGCTCCCTTATAATCTCTCTCTTTCTTGGCTTTGGTTAGGTTAGGTTTTTACAGAAAAAACTTATATTTATACTGTTTCCAAAAACTTCCGAAACAGTGGAATTTGTGCTGAAAACGGTGGAGCTGGGCGCACCCCTGGCCAAGCAAAAGTCGAGCGCAAGCGCACCTAAAACACTGGAAGTCGCCAAAGACATAAGCGTGTGTGTGCCCTTGTTCAGGCATACATAGGGCGCGGGTGCGCCTAAGACGAAAGAGAGAAAAAACATCTTTTTTCTCTATATTCTCCACCTCGGTGAAGTTTTAACACATAAAACCGAGCCGAACACATCCATCCGGAATTCGCAGTCAACCGCCCCGAAGGGCCATGCCCACAAAGGGCTCTTTCAAGCATGTAGGATTTGGAGCAAGTCCAAACAGTGTTGGAACTTAACTCCGGTGACAACCTTTGCCAGCATATCAGCAGGATCGTCATGGGTGCCCACTTTCTCAAGTGCTACATCACCATCCTCAACAACATCCCGTATAAAGTGATAACGAACATCAATATGCTTGGTCCGAGCATGATGAACCTGGTTCTTCACCAAATGAATAACACTCTAACTATCATAATATAAAGCAACATTGTTCTGCTCAATACCCATATCATCCAGAAGACCTCGAAGCCATAGTGCCTCTTTCACTGCCTCTGCCACTACCATATACTCTGCCTCAGTAGTAGATAGAGCAACTGTAGCCTGTAGCATAGACCTTCAACTAACCGGTGCACCATGCATTATAAACACATAACCAGTAGTCGATCGTCGTCTATTTAGATCACCTGCATAATCTGAATCCACATACCCACTGACATAACAAGTACATCCACCATAAACTAATCCCACATCCAATGTACCCTTCAAGTACCTCAATACCCATTTCACTGCTTCCCAGGATTTGCCATATACCTGCTTACAACACTAACTGCCTGTGAAATGTCTAGGCGTGTGCACACCATAGCATACATCAAACTGCCCACTACACTTGCATAAGGAACATTAGCCGTATGCTTTTGTTCCTCCACCGAACTAGGAGAGAACTTAGCTGAAAGCCTAAAATGCCCAGCTAAAAGTGTAGAAACTGACTTTGCATTCTCCATACCAAAATGAGAAATTACTTTCTGAAGGTATTTTTTCTGAGATACAACTATCCGTCGCTTCTTCCTATCTTTATCAATCTCCATGCCCAATATCTTCTTGGCTCCACCTAAGTCTTTCATCTCAAACTCAGAGCTAAGTTGAGATTTCAACTTGTCTATCTCCACCATGCTTTTGGAAGCAATAAGTATGGCATCCACATAAAACAAGAAATAGATGAAGTCATTACCACGAAACCTACAAAAGTAAACACAACAGTCATACTTACTTCGAGTGTACTCATGTTGCATCATGAATGTGTCAAAGTGCTTGTACCATTGTCTTGGCGATTACTTTAAACCATACAGTGACCGATTCAACTTGCACACATGATCTTCTTTTTTAACAACAACAAAACCTCAGGTTGTCTCATATAGATATCTTCCTCCAAGTCCCCATACAAGAAAGCAGTTTTCACATCAAGTTGCTCTAACTCCAAGTCGAAGTGAGCAACTAAACTCAATAACACTCGAATGAAAGTATGTTTGACCATCGGGGAAAATACATCATTGTAGTCGACTCTTTCCTTATGTGAGAAACCCTTTGCTACCACTCTTGCCTTGTACCCAGTACTGTCAGACTCAGGAAGGACCTCTTTCTTTCTAAACACCCATTTACTACCGATAGTCTTTTTGCCCTTTGGCAATAAAACTAGGTCCCATATGTGATTTTTATCAAGAGATTTCATCTCTTCTTACATATCAACCAACCAATCTCTATAATGAACATCTCTAACAGCTTCTTTGAAGCTATCTGGCTCATCATCTTCAATATTCAGTGCATATGCCACTAAATCCACCTAACCATAGTGTTTCACCGGCTTCTCATGCCCATACTTGTGCACTTCTTTAACTTGTCTCTTTGGCCTATAAGGTCAGCCACTACAAGTTGCGGATGTTCTTGCTCATCTTCTTGTTGTTGTGTGGTTCCATGATTTGGTACCTCATCATGAACTAACCAGTCATCTGCTGCATCAAACAACTCAAGCTCAGTAACTTGAACTTCTATAGACTCGATCACCATTCTGCCCAGCTTTTTCCGACTTACTGAAAGATAACACAGAAGTCTCATCAAAAGTAACATCTATGTTGACTAAGAACTTGTGGCCTTCTAGACACCACAATCTGTATCCTTTTACCCCATTTGCAAAGCCTAAGAATATGGCTTTCTTAGCTCTAGGATCTAGCTTGCTTTCCTCACATGGTAGTAAGCAATCGATCCAAACACTTGCAAAATACTATAATCAGCTAAGTTACCTGACCACACCTCATAAGATGTCTTGCAATCTATAGCTGGAACTGGTGACCTTTTGTATAGGTAACACGTCATGGACACTGCATCTGCCCAATACTTTTGCTTAGACTGGCATTAGACAACAACCATCTCGCTCTTTCAAGCAAGGTTCTATTCATCATCTCTGTCATTCCATTCTCGCTAAAGCGCCTTTTCGATCATCCAAAGGTGCGGCAATTCCACATTACAAGACAAAACTCTTGGAAAGGCCCATAGGTATACTCAGTACCATTGTCAGACCTTAGTATCTTGACCTTCCTATCTGTGCGATTCTCAACCCTTGCCTTCCATTTCTTAAATGTCTCTAACACTTCATCTTTTGTTTTCATCATATACACCCACACATAGCGAGTATAATCATCAATGAATGAGACATAATAACGGTTACCTCCTTTAGAAGCCACTTTGGATGGTCCCCAAACATCCGTATGCACATAATCAAGGATGCCTGTTGTTGTGTGCTTGCTTGAACTGAACTTGACTCTGCACTGCTTCCCACATACGCAATGCTCACAGAACCCCATACTTGGCTTCTTCAAGTCCTTCAAGAACCCTCGCTTGCATAACACAGACAAACCATTTTCACTCAAATGCCCTAGTCGCATATGTCACATCTTAGTGCACTCAGAATCATCACTACATGCACCCACTGCTACATCGTCTATCACCATACTACCCATCAAAGTATACAAGGTTCCATGTCTTTGACCCTTCATAACAACTAAAGAGTCATTGACAATCTTTAGGACTCCACCTTCCCCCACAAACTTGTGGCCTTTGGAATCCAATGTACCAAGAGAAATAAGATTTTTCTTTAGCTCAGGAACATGTCCCACATCGGTTAAAGTCTTCACTACACCATCATGCATCTTGACCCGTATAGTTCGAATTCCTACCGTCTTACAAGCAATGTCATTACCCATCAAAACGAAACCACCATCAATGCTCTCATAAGAAGTAAACCACTTTCTATTCGAGCACATATGGTAGGAACACCCAGAATCAAGAATCCACCTTTCGTCCATATAGTCTTGTGTGGACAAACAGAGACTCAACTCATCCCCTTCAGAGCCTGAAGCATAACTTGCCTCAATTTTAGCCTTACCTTTCTTTTTACCATCTCTCTTGTTCTCTTTCTTCGGGTGAGGACAATTACTTGTGTAATGTCCATTTTCATCGCAATTGTAGCACTTCACATGTGTCAAAGGCTTCTTTGACTTGGACCTAGACTTCTCATTGCTTATAGAAGCCTTTTCATGCGACTTTTCTCTTGCCACTTGCCCCTGACCTGCATCAATGCTATTCTCAACTCTTATCTTTTTCATTAAGTCATAAGAAAGTAGCACACTTTGAACTTCGTCAAGATCAGCATCTTCTCTGTTCATAAATGTGGTCATTAGATGCTCATAGCTTTCAGGCAAAGAAAATATTAAACATGTCGTTTGATCCTCATCATCCATCTGCATACCAACATTCAAATAATCCACTAGGCGTCGACAGAACTCACTAACGTGCTCTTGCATCATTGAACCATCCACCATCATGTACTGATAAAGACGCTTCTTAAGGTACATCTTGTTCGTCATGCTCTTGGTCATATACATAGCTTCTAGCTTTTGCCAAATAACCAGCAGCGGTATTTTCTCCCATCGCACTATACATGACCTCATTAGCAAGACACAACCGGATTGATGAACAAGCATGTAGATCGAACTCTTCCCAATCATCATCACTCATAGTCGCAGCCTTAGATTTAATCTCCTTTAAAGCTTTGTGCAAACCTTCTTGGATGAGAATGTCCCTTACTTGGACTCTCAAAATCCCAAAGTTATTCTTCCTATTAAACTTCTCTACTTCAAACTTAGCATTTGACATCTTGGGAGCCATTTTTTCAAGTCACACACAATAACCCAAAAAACAATTTCACTTCGGAATTTTATCGAACACCTTGTCTACGCAAATTTTGAGCACTATGGTTCTTCACCAAAACTCAAAATCGTAGGTCGTATACCTCACTCTGATACCAATTATTGTGAATAGGACAATGTGGAAACAACATTATCCACAACAAATAGATCAATCCTACACAAAGATCGATCTTTCTCACTAGACAATACTTCAACACCCTCCAAGTAATATCTCAATACTTCTCAATATCAAATAACAAGCATATAAAGTAAAACAATTAATGTAAAGGTGAATAAACCACAAGATACGGATATATCGTGGTTCTGCCATTTGCCTACGTCTACATTAGTGAGTTCCAAGCTTTACTAGATGTCCAAAGTAACAAATTACAAGATCTCTCAATTCACTCACAAAGAATGAACAGTCAACTCACAAAGAATTGTTCCCTTATAATCTCCATCTTTCTTGGTTTTGGTTAGGTTAGGTTTTTACAAAAAACTTATATTTATATTGTTTCCAAAAACTTTTGAAATAATGGAATTCGTGCTGAAAACGGTGGAGCGCGGGCGCACCTAAAACACTGAAAGTCGCCAAAGACATAAGCACGTGGGTGCCCTTGTTCAGGCATACATAAGGTGCTGGCGCGCCTAAGACCAAAGAGAGAAAAAAACGTCTTTTTTCTCTATAGTTTTTTTTCCCGATCCCATGTGAAACCTGCTTTCCCAGGTTTGAATATTAAAAGTAGACTCGAAGTAGAAATTGGCTGATGCTTCTTGGGCAGATGGGGATATGTTTTATAGACAAAATGGCAAGAATTTGTTCTGGTGCAAAATATGATTGAAGAGGCAGAGGCTCAACTCTCAAGCCATAACAAACTTACGATAAAAATGATAGCAATATCAAAAAAATGACAAAACGTAATTTAAAAGTGTCGTGTCTGCTATCCCTATTTACTCTATGCAAACTAACTTGTTTAATAAGTCTTTTTGTCACAACCTGGATATGATAAGTGCTAATTTTTTTTGGGGGGCATAATGAACATTGTAGAAATAAGTTGCATATGTTAAATTGGTCTGCATGTTGTAGTAAGAAAAGCATGGGTGAGGTAGGATTTAAATAGTCTCTGTATCATAATAAAGCTCTTATAGCTAAGCTATGTTGGAAGCTGATCTCTACACTTCTTCGCTCTAAGGATACAAAATCTTTATTTCCGTTCGGAGTAGTCTCAAGTTCTTACTCACGTCTTCGTGCGTCTAATTCGAGAAAGGATTCGAACCAACCTAAATATTAGGACAGCGTACCACTTATTTGTGTTCTAAGTAGGGAAACTAGTGAGTAAGATTCATTTTAGATTACTAACTAAGTTTAGTTATGTTATTTAAATCCTAACGAACGTTTAAACATCGTAAATACAAAAGACAATAAAAACTACGATGTTTCCTAAGTTATTCAAAGAGAAAGAAGGGTGGAGAATCATGCTGCTCATGCAAGGTCATATTATCCTATCTTAGTATCGGATTACCACCATCTCTAAGCTATTTTGGGTTCATTATTAAACTTGAACCGGCTTGAGCATCGATCCCTAGCAAAATGGACTCATCTCTAAGTCCATTTCCTTAGCTTAAGAAGTTGAACTTGGGTTTCATCTCTGAAATCCCATCTCAACCCCTGGACTCATAAAACTAAATCCTGTCAAATCTAGAAACAAGAAGCTAAATATGACCAGCGTGCGCGGCTAGCCCAGGCATAGAAAGGGAGGCGCACGCGAGTCTTCCTTCACTTCCAGGTCTCAAGTTTGGCCGGACACTACCATTTTGGGATAGTGTGTTAGATGCGTCCTTAAGTCTAGGCAATGAATCCTACTACTAAGTAATCTATACGAACCCTCACATGAGCATCATTAACCCTCCACCTTGGAGGGTTTTAGCTCATGATCCTAGGATTTGATTAAAACTACAAGAAGGATAAGTAAAAATGAGAGAGAGAGAGAGAGAGATGTAACAACCTATTTTTAACTAAGGAAGAAAGAAATTTTATTTCAAGACATCAAAAATGTTGTCCACCATTAACATATTACAAGCTTTTTTTCTTAAAACCAAAAACTAAAAATCAAAACATAAAGTCTAGTAATTGAAATGGAACAAGAGTCAAGGGAGTTAATGTAATGCATCCCCCCTTGTTTTGTTTTTCTCTCCATTTGAGAGAAATCTCATTTTCTCCCACGTGAAAAACAAAACCACGTACATTTACTTCATTCTTACCCACACAATCCAAAAACTTGACACCTTGTTTTCTTTTGATTATTAGCATCTAATCTCATTAATTACATGCAAGGTGTCACTTTTGCACCAATTATTTTGTCTTGCATGATGACTCATCAATTTTTGCGGGCTTGTATGGTGGATCCATGTGCTGTGTCCAGTGGCGGTCTGGTCTTTTGGCATTTTTGCAACTTCCCGCCTATGCGTAGAGTTTATCGCACTGATCGTCTGAGCAACTCACTTGTCGCATTCGAAGTCCTGGTTCAAGAGATATGAGCTTCAACAGTTTGATGTTTCTGTGCACGTAATCCCGTTTGTGACTGGATTCTGTATTCTTTGAGTCTTTGGGCTTTAGTCCGGATTTGTTGGGCTTAACATGGGCTTGGTCGGAAAGCTTATGTATACTCCCTATTCTGTGCTTATATGATGGTTTTATCATCATTTGTACGTTAGTTGCTCAAACCTGCAAAAGCACGAAAATTTCATGATTATTAAGCATAAAATTAACCGAAATGTTATGTGTCTATGAGGTTTTATAGTACAGTTTTTGGTGTTTATCAGAAGCTATTGATGGAAATTGATTTGTTATGGGTTAAGATTATTAAGGATAAGTACTTTCGACATGTTTCCTTTCTGCTAGCCAAGAAAAGTAACTCTGCTTCGAAGTGGTGGAAAAACATCATCAAGGTAAGAAATGACATCTCCTCTCTTCACTGTTGGAAGATAACAGATGGACAAAACATTGATATTTTGGAGGATAATTGGATTCCTTTTCTGCCTTTTAAGAAACCTTTTGGACCTAAACCGGATCTTATGAGATATGTGAGGTATGTTTTTGACTTGATTGATAATATTACAAATGCTTGGAACATTAGCATGTTAAATGAGATGTTCACTACAGATGTTAGGGATGAGATTTTACAAACTCGTATTTTCTCACAAAATTTGGATCAGAAGATCATTTGGACTTTAGAAAAAAAATGGTATTTTCACTGTCAAATCGACATATAGTTGGTTTCTAAGTCAATCTAAGGTTGGTAGGACTCTTAAGTCTTTATCTGTTGCTAAAAATACTTGGTGTTATATTTGGAAACTTTATATCCCACATCGAGTCAAAATGTTCTTGTGGAAAATGCTTAACGGCATTTTGCCAACTATGAAAGTGTTGTTTGATTGGCATGTTTGTCTTGTGTGTACCTGTCCTCGTTGTCACTATGCAACTGAAAGCATTGAGCATGCCCTTTTCAGTTGTGTTCATTTAGGTAAAATTTGGTTTGCCTCACCCCTTGCTATGCGATTTCATTCCTGGAATCAGCAGTTTAGTGCTAATGATGTGATCACTAAAGTTATCTCTCAATGTCCCTCCAAGGATAGTACTATTTTTAACCTATCTATCTTAGGATCTACTGCCTATATGATTTGGGTAGATAGAAATTCTTTGGTGTTTTATCCTCGTCATAAAGCTGTTAACCCATCTCAGGTGCTGGAACAAGCACGAAGGTGTATTATTCCTGCTCATTCTCCAGTGTTTTTGAAATACTTGATACCTGACTCTCATCTTCCTGACCTTTTTATGCTAGCATGTGATGGCAGTTTCGACCCTATTTCCTCACAGGCTGTTGTAGGCTACACTCTAAATAAATGGGCTTTTGACTTATGTTCTGTAGGAAGCAGGCACGTCTCAGCAGAAGAGGTAGAGCTGCAAGCAGTAAAAGTCGGATTGGAACAAGCTCGTCAGCTAAGTGTTAGCAAGGTGGTGGTTTGTTCAGACAATAAGGGCATTGTTCAAGAGCTCAATGGAGTTTCGGATACAATGTCTTGGTGTTGTGAGGGTCTTTTGCATGAGATACTTAATCTCAAAGCTAGTTTTAGTTTCTGCAAAATTGTCTTTTGCCCGAAGGAGTTGATCAGACATGCCCATCTCATGGCAGCAGCAACAACCCTTCATAGTCCTCGTCTGTAATAACCAAGTTCCTATGCCTATGAGACTTGGTTTTTCTGAAGTCCAGTCACGTATGTATGAACAATTTGCTATCTGTTAATGAAATCGGAAACTATTTGCTAAAAAAAAAAAAAAAGATCCCTGTGTTTTTTCCACTTCGAACTTGGTGTTCTCCTACTGACACCACCCCGTGGTAAGGTATTCAAAATATATAAAAGCCATTGGCATTAATTTTGGTACTCTGAAAATTGATATTTATAAAGTTTTAACTAAGAAAGGCTCTGTAAAACTGATGTTTTGTCAAAATGTCAAGTTTGGTAGTTGGTACTGTGAAAAAATGAGAAGTTACAGTTCTTCCCAAAATTTTGCAGCATTTTCTCTATTTTGGTGGAAATTTTGCAAAACCACTGAAAAGTGTGATACTCAATGATACTTGTACGCATCTCAATATAGAAGTTCTATACTTCTATGAAATCGATTAGGCAGATATTTAGCTGCTGATTGTTCGCACTGTAGAAGAGAGAATTCAATAATCCACCTTGTTGCAGAATGATGTCTACTTAGTCAGCTTATTAGTACTTTTTTTTGTCCCACGGCCAGAAGCAAACAGAGCAACCACAAGCAGCATAGACTCTAATTTTGTGACTGTCATATATTAGACAGCCAAATTATGACTCTAATTTCCTATCAAATATTAGACAACCAAATAACTAGTAGAAAGACAAAAATAAAATTACACTAATTATAGAGGACCTATGCGTGTGCTCCGAGTAGGAAATTAACTTTCTTGTAAAGGTTCATCCCCCACTGGATGTAGGATATTAATGGACTGCAGAATTTTATCCAAAAATAAAATGCATCTGCTCCGAGTGTCGAATTACCAAAATGCACGAGCTAATACTCCTTTATTTATTTTTGGTTCAAGTACAGAGAAATCAATGAATATCCATCATTCACAAGCCAATAAAAAGTTTTCCATTCCAATTTTAACTTAGTAGTTATAAATCCTAGCTCTCATAGCTAGACAGAATTGGTTTCAACTCCTATTAGATTTTATTTCCCACCCCACCCCCACCCCCGATAATTGACTTCCTTCGATTTCTTTAAAATCTCATAAGAGGAGTTACAGACTCAAAAACCCAATTTGGAGGAGGTCTAATTCCTGCATATATTGCTGCCCAGCCAGTTTATGGGCCTCTCCATTGGTGTTACGTCTTATCCAAAAGAACTCATTATTTATATTACACTATTAGCTTCAAATGATCAATTCTAGTACCTTACCTTTATTTCTTGAGCCCATATGATATATCTTCCTTGGCTTCCTTTCCTTTGGCATCAAGTTGGAAGCAATTTTCAAACAACCCACACAGCAAGTTACCTTAGAATTTGATTTTCCCAACAATTCTCTATGACCAATTGCTGAACTCAGCATCACAGATTCATTTATCACATTTTTATCACGCCTCTCATCTAAGTAAATCACTCCAATGTTCACTATCCCTTGAGGCTTACCAGACGGACGTCGAACTTGATAAGCTTGAAATGAGCCTTGAACTCCTTCATGAAATCGATTACTTGAAGCAATCAAGTTATCAAGAAATATACGTACTATACCAATCTTTTTATCCTTCAAGAAACAGCGAGCAGCGTAGATTTCGATCACCAACGTGGAGTTGGGGTTGTGGAGAGTCTGATCTTGGAGATGAAAAATAAACTTGTCATTCCAAGTTGGGTTCATGTGCCCTGTGACATCTATACCTGATATGAGCTTCACCTTTGGATCAATCCATAAAACTGCAAATGTCTGCATGTCTGTAGATATGCCTTTGAGTTCTTGTGCTGAAATGAGATTTATTTCTATAAGCTGCATATTTGTTGAGTTTTCAACTTCGATAGTTGTTTAGAGACGGAGATGTTTAGAGGTGATTCAGAAATGTTAAGAAGAGAAGAAATGGAAATGGAAACTGGGAATGGACCTTTGTTCTCAGCATTAAACACATGGCTAAAAGTGTGTTAAGGCATTAATGGAAAATTTATTTTTTAGATTCCCTTATTAGCTGGGAGAAAAGAATTTGAATCAGCTGGTCAATGTGTGGGCATTGGTAGGGTGCACTACACCAGATTGGTTAATAAAAGACAGGTTAAAAGACGCGAACATTAGCGCCGAATCTTTGGACCCGTAACCAGCGCCGTTTATATTACAAAAAGTCTCGTTTATTGTTTTGTTTGAAATACTTAAAAAATAAAAGCCCAATATAAACAGCCCAAAACGAAATAAAAACCACCGAACTCTTTTTTCTTTTTTCATTTCATTTCTTTTTTTCATTTCTCAGAAAGGTGATTTACTCAAAGGTGATTTACGAAAAAAGATTAAGGCGATTCCACTCTCTTTCGTTGTCAAAGGTGTTTTACTCAATAAGGTGATTTTTCATTCTCCTCAAATCTAACTAGAAACCCTAGTTTTATCATTATATTTTCTGTTCTCCTCAAATCGAATTGTTAAATTCATTGATTTTGTTGATTTGAATAATTTTGATTTAGTTATCTTATTTACCTGAATTTTAACATTGATTTGAGAAATATTTTTGAATGAGTGATGCTTTTGTAAATATTTTAGGTATTTTTGAATAATCGATGCCAATGCCAATGACATGGTCGAGGGCCCATTGAAGGGTCTCGTATGAGAATTCCTTAAGCGCATCCATGACAATGACGACATGTTTACTACTAGTGCCCATTGAATTGGGTGATTCCCTTAGTACCATATTCTTGGCCAGAGTCCTCTTGCCAAAATAGTGAAGTGACTTTGTTTTTGCTCTACTACTTTTTTTGCTTCCCTTCTTACGTCTTTATACCATAGAAGTGAAGTGCTCTTGTTGGTATTGGACTGTGTTGTGGAAATTTTGTAGGAGAACTGATAGTAATATTATTAGTTGGATGAGTGCCCAAGAGTATCCACTTGCCAAGAACCCAGTGATAACTTTTCTTCCAAGTTTTTTTTTCATAACAACATAGTCTGTTGCTTAATGTTTACAAAGAGTGCATATATAGAAGAGATAGAACATAGAAAGGGAATTGTTTGAGGGCCTTGCACAGCTTAAATAGGCATGATCCAATAACTAAAAGCCGAGGTTTGTCATTTGGGACACTTACAAACTCATATTTTTGAAGATATGGCAAGGCTTACTTAGTTACTTATCAAACAGTCGATCAATGAGGGACTATCTCTTGGGGGGAAGTCGGGGATACACAGTTTTCCATACATATTAGTAGTCTTTGTTTGTCTCCCCGCTTTTGACATTTGTTAGTGTTTTTGAGTTTGAAGGCTGCTATTGATAAACTTGATTTGATTATAGCTTTACGCTTATGGCCACCTTTTTGTATTTAATACCCAACAACTATGATTGTTGATATCGTTGTTGTCCTTTGATATTATTTGTTATATAATGCATTTATTATGTCCACTTATCTGTTAATTTGAGAGTGTCCGGTCTGTTTCATCTTTTTTGTATCCTCACTACAACACATCTTTTGTGTCCTCAATAGGCACGCGAATAAATCTCACAAACCAAAGTCATTTATGTGTGAAAGGAATGGCTTTATTACCACCACACAAAGATTGGATGTCGGCACCATTGAATAGCGATGAATACTTGGATGGACTTGAATCCTTTTTAAAGTTCATGACCGATAGATTAGGAAAAGGAACTTGGTGCTCTTGTCCATGTGTGAGGTGTCGTAATGTGAGTGGAAGGGTTGATCCGAAAATAGTGGTGACCATTTAATTCAGATTGGAATAGACCCATCCTATCGACATAGTATTTTCATGGGGAATCATTTGAAGAAGATGCAATCAATGTTGAGACTGTTGGTCCTTCCTCCCATAGCCAATATGAAGATGGCTATTCTCGAGACATTGATTTAGTTAGTGAAGAGTTAGGATATGTTCATCTTGATGGTTTGGATGAGTCCATGGATGGGAGTACTTCAGATGAAGATCGAAATGTAGATGAGATGAGCTTGGACGATGATTCAAATTCTCATAATGAGTACCACTTGTCATCAAAATCCAAATGATATAGGGAAGGAAATGAAGTTTAACAATTTATGGGAAGATGTGAAGAGACCTATTTATTCATCTTGTAGGAACAATCAAACGGTTATCTCAGAATATTGAGCCGGTTAACCTTAAGACGAAACATCAGTTTGTCGGATAACTGTTTCACCGATCTATTGAACACTCTAAGAGGAATTCTCCCCAAGATAATACCTTACCAACGAAGACATCTGAAGCCAAAGAATTGATCAAGTCCTTAGGTATGGAGTATGAGATGATAGATGCTTGTCCAAATGACTGCATATTATATTGGAAAGATGATGAAAGTCTACAATGTTGTCCAAGATGTGGTGTAAGTAGATGGAAGAATGAAAAAGGTGCTGATCTCTTAGAGAAGAAAAACTTCGTACCAAATAAAGTATTGAGATACTTCCCTTTGATACCGAGGTTGCAAAGATTGTATAGGTAACCCTCTTGTTTAAATACTTATAACACATTTCCATTTGGTTTTAACACATAGCCAATTAAGATATTTATGTTTTTGTAGTGTTCCTTGGATTGTGGAGCAAATGACATGGCATTCGAGGGCGGTTGTCGATGAAAATAGAATGCGTCATCCAATCGACTCTCTTAATTGGAGTACAATTGATGCTAAGTATCCGGAGTTTTCTTTTGAGCCTCGAAATGTCCGTCTAGGACTTGCAACGGATGGGTTTAATCCTTTTTCTCATCAGAGCAATTCATACTTGTTGGCCTGTTATGGTTGTTCCCTATAACTTACCTCCATCTCTTTGCATGAATAAGCAATTTGTTATGATGTCTATGTTGATACCCGGGAAGAGTAGTCCAGGGAAAAACATTGATATTTACTTGCAGCCTTTGATTGCAGAGTTGAAAGAGTTGTGGTCCACGGGCACTCCATGTTATGATTCTTATACTCGATCTACTTTTACCATGAAAGCAGTTTTATTATGGGCTATTCATGACTTTCTAGCGCGTGGCATGCTTTACGGTTGTAGAATTGGTGGAACTTGTGGTTGTCCCGTTTGTGCGAAAATACGTGTTCAATTAGATTGAAACATGGGTCTAAGACTGCATATATGGGTCCGCGAAAGATTTCTTCCTCAAGATCATCCTTTTAGGCATCAAAAGAAACCGTTTGATGGAAAGGAAGAACTTGAGACTGCTCCATCCCGATTGACCGGTACTTTCGGTGTTGAGCATAGTAGAAGGGTTTGAAACGGTGTATGGAAAGGGGCACCGGATAATGGTCCTAGTCGTGGACCAAATGCTCAATTCTAACTAAGTTGCCATATTGGGAGGCAAGTAATGTTTTAACAATATTTTGAATATGATTTATCATGTGTCATTGTCATTTGAATGTTTGTATAATGCACGGACTTGTGTGTCTTTCACAATTTGGATGTGATGCATGTAGAAAAGAATGTCGAGGAGAATCTCATTGCAACTATTATGGAATTGGACAAGAGTAAAGATGGGTTGAAAGCACGCCTAGATTTGAAAGAGATGAAAATTAAAAGCAAACACTTGTGGCCCATAGAATCGGAGATAAGTTACTATTACCAAAGGCTGAGTTTGCTCTATCCCGGTTGAGAAAAACTCTTCTTAGAGACTTTGTCCACTTTGAAGGTACCTATTGGATATAGCTCTAATTGGAAGCGACGTGCAAGCAGGGTAGATTTTGAATTGAAAGGACTGAAGTCACATGATTATCATATTTTGATGCAACAATTATTACCATTACTGCTAATGCATGCTTTTAAAAAACACAAGCCATTGCGTGTAACTATTGGGCAATTGTCAACATTCTTTAAAATCCTTTGCTCTAAAGTAATTTACCATGATGAGCTTCGTATTGTGAAAGAAAGAGTAGTCGAAGCATTATGTGTCTTTGAGAAATATTTTCCACCTTCGTTCTTTGTTATCATGACACACCTTGTTGTGCATTTGGAGGAAGAAGCAGAAATTTGTGGACCAGTTTGGAGTCAGTGGATGTACATTTTTTAGCGGTAAGTCTTTTGAGCAAATCATGCTTATTTTTGTTATTGGTTATAAATAATATTTTGGTGATGACATGTCTTAAGATGTTGAGATCTTATAAGAAGTATGTAAAGAATCCGCACACCCCCGGAAGGTTGTATTGTGAACGTTATGTCATTGAAGAATCAATAATGTACTTGCATGGAGCACATGCCTAATGGCTCAAAGGGAAGCCATAAAAGCGAGGCAAGGAGAGATATATTGATGATGATGGTGAATTTGTGTTTAAAAACCCCTTAACAAAAAAGGTGTACATACACTAACTAATGTGCAATATGAACAAGTCGCGAAAATGGGTGCTTCAATGTTCAAAAGTTGCGATTCCATGGAGAAAGTAACTATAACTAGTCAAGGTTATCTTAATTTGTGACTACGTAGTGGGGAGGCATATATTTGACTTGTATTAGTTTTGTTTCCTATTTAGGAAATACCAAGCATCGTCAATGGATTCAAATCCAAAGAATCATAAACGTAAAAAAGAATATCCGATGAGTTTTATTTTTTGGTTAAGGCAACAAGTAAAACATCTTGACACCGAATTCAACATTTAAAGTTCAATTAATATTAGGTAGTTTTGTTCAATTAATATCATATATATGTTGGGTTTTTTGACAGCTTGAAAACAGTGAGATGTCTGTCATCAAGAGATTTGCTGATGGTCCGCACTTTCAAGCAACATTTTATAATTCCTATCAAGCAAGTGGATATGTGTTTTCTACTATTGAATGGGAAATTAACAAGACAACTCAGAATTCCGGAGTTAAAATGAACGCGATGACCAGTTTTTGCTCGAGTGCTAAAGATAGGAATCTTATCAATGAAGAAGCTACCTATTATGGGGTCATAAGACAAATTCTCGAGTTGAACTACTTTGACTTCACTCAAACTGTATTTTACTGTGATTGGGTTTGAATTGAGGATAAAGTGAATGGATGTTACTTTGACCCTGATATTAATTTAGTTTTTGTGAATTTTAGCAAGTTTCGAAGAACATACGCATAAACTTTTCTCTCAATCACATACGCATAGCATTTTTTCATGGAAAGAACGAAAATAATTTTTGGGTTCTTTACTTAAAGTGATTGGATTTTGTGATTGTATAGGAAATAAGAAAATTGAATTTGATGCGGATGGACAAGCAGTTGGAGATGATTCATATAGCTATTCCAGTGCACTTGGTGGAACCGCGAAAACCCATTGTCCTATATTTTATGAAAGTTTTAAGGATGTGCCTTCTCCGACTAAGAGATTGATTTGGAAGAAAATTAAGGTTAGTTTACGATGTTAAGTTCTTAATATTAATTTTGTTGTCTTTCTACATTGGTGCATGGCTTTTATTAGGAGCAAGAGAGTGGACCCTGTTCTTGATAAAGTGAATGGATTTATAAATGTTATTCTCAAGTAAATGCTATGTTGTGCAGGATGAGTATGGTATTGCTGAAGTGTACAAGAAATGTCAACTCAAGAAGTTTGCTAAGTCTTGGAGGGAGTACAAGCATCGGCTTCAAGTTAAACATTATGACAAGTATGACAATGACGATGAACGGAAGAGGCACTGCCCAAAAGGAGTGAAGCGCGAAGATTGGGACAGGTTTGTAGATAATGAAGCAAAACCTTCTAGGAAGCGAATGCGGCTGGTGGGCAAGAACTCAAGAAAAGCCTTGAAATCATTACATACATCAGGAAGGAGAGGAGCAGCAAGAACCATCCATAATTTGGTATGTTCCTTTACATCTCAGTTTATGTGAAGTCATAAAACCAGTTTCTATTCCAAATCGGTTATTATATACTTTTTTTTTCCAGAAAAAGAAGAATCCAAATGTTAAGATCACCCGAACACTTTCATACATGGCTATCCATACACGCAAAGATGGTTCTTTTCTTGTGCCGGAGAGGATGGTTCTTTTCTTATGTTGCCTTGTTTTGTACCTTCTCTTGTTCTAATTACTCCTTTGTTGTATGTCTCCTTTCCTGCTGTATATTTGCGTAGATATTATAGGCATATTTGTAATAGCAATGCACAGATAGAACTCATAGTAGAGATGAGTATAGAATGTAAGGAATATGTTATGAACTTCTGATTCAATACAACTTTAGACAATAGATTCACAGGTGTTTTTCTATTGTAACAGGCTAGAATTAATGCTATAATTGAAGATGACCCATCTAGCATTGACTTGGACTTGGACAATGATCCAGTTGCACAAGTATGTGGTCCCGATCAATATGGTCGTGTGCTTGGTATTGGTGTTGGTGTGTCAAAAACTTCTCTCATAGCATCAGGTCCTGCCAAAGAGAAGCTTCACCAAGAGACTCAACAACGCACTATGGTTGAAGAGCGGGTTGGGACTATAGAGAAACATATGATTACGCTCACCCAAATCCTGATGGAAATAAAAGATCAATGTACAAAGAGCGTTGTTGCTGATACATCAACATCTAGTGTACTCTACTTAACTTATATTGGCTGGATTTCGTAAGTGCTTTTTGCTTAGTTTGATATTCTTTGCTAATGTATATTTGATTTGTAGGTACGGGAACCAGCAAATACACAATCCTGTGGAAACTATTCACATGGTATGTAGTTGTGTGAATTGTTGAACATGCATAGGGAAGTGGTTGCAAAGGGACGAGCAACAAAAGCGAATGTTTTTGCTGATATGAATGTCGATTGCTCCCTAGAAATGTACAATGTCCAAGTTTCTCTTGTCCTCAGTCGCAGTGAGAGATTGTTTGGGTCAAAAAAGACATTTGGAGAGCTAAATTTTCCTGCAAAAGTCAAATGGCCAGCCATTTTTACTCGTTTTATTTAGGTATGACGTTGTTTATTATCTTTACTCCTATATAACTCAATATCTTTGACAGTTAGTATGGTTTTGGTGTTTCATCTCCTTTTATTACTTTCTTAGGATTTCAATGTTGTGTCAGTGCATGAAAACATTTTACTTTCTGATCAAGTCGGTAATTTCTATATACTTCCCTTGCTGGAACTCAGAATGGTAATTCATAATCAAGTTAGTGAAGAAACTAGCTAGCTTGCACTATGACTGACACTACTGATGATATTGCAGAGGAAATATTGTTTCAGAGTTTTGAAGATGATTGTAGATTACTTGGAAGTTTACTTAATGATGTTCTTCAAAGAAAAGTTGGTGACCAGTTCATTCAAACTGTTGAAAGAAAGAGAATCCTTGCTCAGGTGATAAATATATATACAAATACTAAACTGCCACTTTCTTCATGGTTCTATTATTCATTTGGTCTGCATGTACTCTTTTTATGGATTTATGTCAAATTTTGATTTTGAAATATGGATGGTATTGTTGATTCTTTCTGTGTTCGATTCTTTTTTAAGAATGTCAAACAACAACACTTAATCCCGCACTTGTCTGTCGGGCACTCGGGCGTTTGTGTTCTTTGTTACACACTAGTCATGTGTCACGTACTACCATCAGTTGTGATATTTTTGTTTACAACAAGTAGTACCCTTATGACAATATAGAATTGTGTTATAACTTTTTTTAATTACATCATGGAATGAAGGTAGGTAGGATGTCAAGGTTGGTAGATACTATTCTATCGTGATTTGGAATCTATAAGAATGGAAGGGAAATCTGTAAATTAACTCCAAATATTCTTCCATTTATGAATTTCTTTTTTTCGGATACTCCAAAAATCAGTTATATTTAGTAAGGATATTCAGGTGGGGTTTACTTTCTTCTTTCACCCATCTTTGGTTTGCTTGTACACATGGGCATTCATTTGGGTTTACTTGCTTCTTTCACCCAGGAGTTGTTGTTTAGACCCTAAAGGGATACGGATACTCAAAAAATTGACATGCATATTCCGTATTTTGTAGGTGAAGAAAATGGCAATGCGTGCAATTAGCAAGTTGTGGAGGATTTGTGCATTTAGTGAGCTGTGGAGGATTTAGATCGAGGCAACTAGCAAAGCGAAACTTAGTAGGAAAATAACATTTTTTATTGTTGTAATAGGTGATTCAATTAGCTCAATACTAGGTGATTGAACTACATACAAAACAAATGTTCTAGAATGCTCATTTTGATATTCATATAATATTTTAGTGTCTTGTCATTGCTTTATTTGGAAGGTTACTGCAGGGTTATTGGTTACAGGAAAGCTCTAGTGAGCCTGAACAATCAGGTTTTTGTGTTATTTTTTAAAAAACCCCAAAGCTATAAAAAGACACACAATGAAGCGTCATTTTACAAGGCAATTTGGTGAGCCAGACGACACTTTTGTATGCGTCTTTTAAAATAAAAGACAGCCCAATAAACGGGTCACAGTCCGACACTTTGCTTGTGTCGTTCTTCATGAGAAAAGACGCACCAGAATATGTCTTTCCCCTACAATTCTGTTGTAGTGGTGTCTCCTATTAATTAACTATATACTAGCTATTTGGCCCGGCCTATGGCCGGACTTGCTACATAGATAGCTAATGACTCAAAAGCCTAAAGTCCACTTGAATAAATAATATATGTATATTGATAGCTAATGATTCATTGTATATTTTGTTTGAAGGTTTATGTTTTTATATTTTTTTTTAAGAGATTGCAAGCCCTCAAACCTTGATCTAGTAAGTGTAATGCATACATTTTTTCTGGCTGATGCATCAGCAGTAGCGAAAGACAAATCGGTGTCAATTTCAAATCTAGATGAATATCATAATATAGGTGACAATTAATGTTTGTTTGTACACCATATTGCACCATTTGCAATATTGAAGTATTGAGATAAATAATAGTTATCACAAAAAAAAAATGTAATTTCTTTAGATTCCCAAGTCAATTTGATCATTCAAGTTACCTTGCTTTGGAGATTGACATTTGTTCCATCAATTCCTTGTACTTATGACTACTTCAGGAAACTGTTATACACGACAACTGAATTTTATAGTCTTTCGAAGTAGATGCAACTTTAAGAGCTTGTCCTTGAGGCAGTTATTTTCGAGACCGGGTTGGGCTAAGATAAGTCACATTTGCACCACACAAATGTTTGCCATCTCCTTCACTATGTTGTTTACTCTCTATGGTTGGTTAACCAACGTCTAAATACAAACTAACTGCATAACAATTAAAAGTGTCTATATAATGACTTATACTAAACAATGAAAGAATCAGCTGCTTTATTTGGACAATAATATGAAATCATTCAAAAGCGGATTCAATTACAAACAATCACCGAACAAATAAAAAACAAATATATTATAAATTCAACTAATGGAATAATAAAAAAGAGATAAAAGGAAAGAAAAAAAAATCTTACCTTGGAACATTTGCTACGTTCTAATTGCAAACCTCCATTATTCTTCATAAATTATTTATTTACTTTTGGGATCAACCTCTCATTTTTGGAGAAGAAAGATTACTTTTTTTAGATGAAGAAAATAAAAAAGAAAAAGAGGGAATTGAAGAGTTTCGTTATTAATGAAACTTTGCCCCTCCCTGTGTTTGTATTATTTTATATTATTTTAATCTTTGATGCTCTCTTCTATCTAAAAATTACAACCCACCACTTTTTAGTATTGGTTGTGAGCATGTTGTGAGCATTGCACCCTAAAAAAAAGCATAGCATATTATTTACATTAGTTCTCAAACACATGTTGGTTTCAAACAAACTTGAGAAAATATTAAAACACGATGATTTGTGTCTCAAAGAGCCTCACCAATATACAGTTTGTGGTAACTTCTCGGCATTCTCGCTATTTGATATAATGCACTCAAGTTTCTTGTTGTGCTTAGTGTTTGTCTCTACCATAACCACAAACTACACTTTCAAATATAAATGAAACTTCACAATATTTCTTTATCTCCACAACAATACAATGAAATGTACAAATTTAGAACACCAAGTCACCGAAGTCACGTGTCAAAATACAAAAGCTAAAGTAATCAAGTTATGAATGTGAAATTTCAATAGTAAAAAAGCACTCTGAGTTTGACTTTTTCTTTAACTATCTATCTATCTATAAGATGAGTTGATCTCCATATACTATTATCAAGAAATCAAGTTTTACATAAGAATAGACATGTTATATAGCATCGTCCATTGGTCTTCATTTATTACCGCCCTTTACATGAGTCAAGATCATTGTGCACGTTCATATACATTCATTCCGCTAAGACTAAGACAGCACAACCATTCACATATTAAATTTCAAGTAACATACAACAGCAAGCTAGTAACAATATAGTAATTTGAAAAAAAAAAATATTATAAGCTTGAGATGGTTGAACTGTATGCATTCCTGCTTTCGTTATGCATTGCGGATTAATTTTTTACAAAAACATTATAGATAGTGGATTGAGTACTCATGGAGAAAAAAAAATAGTCATGAAGAAGAAGGCAAAAAAGGCAATAACATTATAGGAGGCACGAAAAGCATGAATACTTGATGAAGAAGAGCTAAGGTTTGATTACGCAACTTGCCAGAAAAATCAGACCACAAATAAATATACACCTCTTGAACTTTTAAGAATTTGAATTTTCCTAAGAGAGTTTGAACAAACAGAGACTTTATGTTTGAACTTTGTAGACAACCAAATTTTTGGTATAAAAATATGTTGTTGGAAAGTTATAGACCAATAAGAATGGATCCCCAACGAAGATGGGCACTTGTCGAACGTTGCATTGCAACGCTTCAACTGAAAGGTGCACATAGTTTTGTGCAATGAGTTGTATTGTAATAGTAGTTATTGTAGTTCATAAAGAAAAACAAACGTACTAAACCCCAACATAGTATAAAAAGAAATATCTAAAAGCAACCCTATATATCACTCTTCAGCTATGGTTGTTCAATTAATTGCCCTAAAAATCAATATGCAACCTTGCTCCACACTTCTCAATTTTCCCCTTGAAGTGAATTGAATCTTCCTACATCACCAAAATGCTATACACAATATACTATCGATTCTCCATAAAACCAAAATGCTATACACAATATGCTATCGATTCATATTAATAAGGGATTCACACCATGCAACTATTATAAACTACGAATATACAATTATATACCTAAAGTACATGACTTTTCTGAAAAAATTAGACAAAATCTCCTCTGTATTTTCGACATTTCATAAATATAAAACCTGTCGTAACCTAAAAATTTAAAACAATATACTTCTCATTGATTAACCCAACTACTTAACCGTCTCAACAAATGTCAAAGCAGTTAAATAACTGGTTTAAAAAATGAGATCACTGCAACATTATGACTTAGTACAATAAAGAACTTGAATGTCTTGATTAATGACAGGTCATCCAAGCACCTCGTATAAATATACTTCTTATTGATTAACTCAGCTACTTAACCGTCTCGACGAATGCCTGAACAGTTAAATAACTGGTTTAAAAAATGAGATCATTGTAACATTAGGACTTAGTACAGCAAAGAACTTGAATGTCTCGACTAATGCCAAATCATCCAAGCACCTCGCCAAAGCTATTACCAAAAACACATATTAAATATATACTTTCGAGTCCAATGCCCCAAAACTCGAACAATTATATACCTAAAGTACGTGACTTTTTTGAAAAATTCGACAGAGTCTCCTCTGTATTTTTGATATTTCATAAATATAAAACCTGTACCATAACCTAAAAATTTAAAACAATATACTTCTCATTGATTAACCCAGCTACTTAACCGTCTCGACAAATGCCAGAATAGTTAAATAACTGGTTAAAAAAATGAGATCACTGCAACATTAGGACTTAGTACAACAAAGAACTTGAATGTCTCGACTAATGCCAGATCATCCAAGCACCTCGTACAAATATATTTCTCATTAATTAACCCAGCTACTTAACTGTCTCGACGAATGCCAGAGTAGTTAAATAACTTTTTTAAAAAATGAGATCACTACAATATTAGGACTTAGTACAGCAAAGTACTTGAATGTCTCGACTAATGCCAGATCATCCAAAGCCATTACCGAAAACATATTAAATATATACTTTTGAGTCTAACACCCCAAAACTCGAACAATTATATACCTAAAGTACGTGACTTTTTTGAAATGATCTAGAAATTGTCTTCTTGGACAACACTTGCTGGACTGTATCACCAACCTTTGCAGATTTAGCCTTTTTCTATGTTAGAATGACATATGTTGTAGTAGCCACCATTGTACTTTGGCTGATGGATCAGTTACAACATCAGCCTGTAGTATTAACAATGGCAGAAATACGTGTATCATATACTCTTATTAACATTATTAACCCACAACATCAAGCAAAACTGAAACTGATAATTGAAAAACAGAGTTCACCTTTTAAGAATACCAAACTACAACAAAAAAATACTTGGGCAAATGAAAAGTGAATTTACACAAATGAAAACTGAAGTAGGATTTTCGTCTATGCAAATCACATGTATTAGTCTATGTTAAAGGACCGGAATCACCCACCATCTCTGTTGGCTGAACTCAAGACAAATATCGATCTAATTCACTGCAAGCTGATAATGATCTAGAAACTGTTTTCTTGGATAGCACTTGCTAGACTGTATCACCAACCTTTGCGGATTTGGCCTTTTTCTGTGTTAGATAGACATATGTTGTAGTAGCCACCATTGTACTTTGGCTGACGGATTAGTTACAACATCAGCCTCTCCTTGTAGTATTAACAATGGCAGAGATACCTGTATCATATACTCTTATTAACATTATTAACCCACAACATCAAGCAAAATTGAAACTGATAATTGAAAAACAGAGTTCATCTTTTAATAATACCAAACTACAACAACAAAAAAATACTTGGGCAAATGAAAAGTGAATTTAGGCAAATGAAAACTGAAGTAGGATTTTCATACTTCTCTTGATCATTTGTCTATTTCTTGAGTTGTGTTGAGTAACTCTATGGTTACTTCTCGTACTTCTCTTGATCATTTGTCTATTTCTTGAGTTATGTTGAGTAACTCTATGGCTACTTATGTTGAGATGAGTTGGACGACTTTGATGAGCTAGAACTGAGTGTCTCTAATTTTATACATTTAAGATTCAATTCTTAATATCAAATTATGATAATTTTGTTTCTTAATACCAGGAAGCAGCTACGGAGAAAAGTGTTATAGCTATTTTGTAATACTATGGTACTGCTCTTATTGAACTATTTAGGAATATACATCCAAGATTAAACAGAAGAACAACAACACCGATTTTTCAAATGAATCTCCATAAGCCAAAAACTGTGAAATTAAATAAGTAATACATATATATTGCTAAAGCCAAATAGATATCCTCATTTTCCAAATTCCAATCACAATTTCAATTTGTCAGAAATTACCCATTTTGTTTGCTTTATAAACACCCAAAAAGGCAGAGGTGCAAAAAAAAAGAGGAAAATTTAATACCTGATAATTAAGTTTAGTGTACTTTCGTAGCACAGTGAGATAAAACAATTAAATAAGTAATACATATATATTGCTAAAGCCAAATAGATATCCTCATTTTCCAAATTCCAACCACAATTTCAATTTGTCAGAAATTACCCATTTTGTTTGCTTTATAAACACCCAAAAAGGCAGAGGTGCAAAAAAAAAGGGGAAAATTTAATACCTGATAATTAAGTTTAGTGTACTTTCATAGCACATTGAGACAAAACAACAGATGGCCCCAAAGCCATTTTTCAGATCCTACTTCTTCTTCAGAGAGATTTGAGAGGTGTTGCCGCCATCATTTTTTTTTTGTGTGAGAGACTTTGGAGTGTTTGACAAAGGCTGGATTTTGTTTTATTGTTGATTGCTCTTCTTGCTTTGTTGTTCTTATAATTTGAAATCAAGGGTTTCTTGAGTTACTACTTTGGAGAAAAGAGAAATAAGGATGATAGACTTTCTTGAGGTTTTTTTTTTTTTTTTTTTCGTTTTTATGCGTACAAAAGGGAGTGGACTCATTGGCAAAATTGAGGACTATCCTTCCTTTGAAGGGCATGGGTGGCTTGATTGAATTTATTTATTTAAAACACGTGAGTGTTTGTCTAGACTAAACCAAGTTGTCATGACTTAATGCCAAAAAGACATTTTGAACCTAACAATTCAAATTCCAATCCACTACAATATCAAACTATAAGCAATTGACAATGAGGAGTTGAAATTGTGTATACCTTAGCTCAAAGATACCATGCATTCCCTGTCACTGCAAGGGGAGAGAAAAACAAAACTCAAAATATTTAAATCAAGTTTTTGACCATCCGGGGTAGAGTACGCAGTCATGAGAAAAAAAACAATAAATATATCAGTAGTCACATACGCATATAGAAGGATGAGGTTCAACGTCACCACTCATGAGTCAGAGGCACGCTAACTTCAAATTCATCTTTCCCAGTTTTTGATGCATATTCTGCAAGATTTAACAGTGCTATTCCAAAAATTGGTGTCTTTAATTTTTGATCCATGGTTCTACCTGAATAATAAAGAAAAATGGATAGAGAAGCTGAATAACTTTAAAAAGAATAAAACATCATAATGATATAAAAACCAAATTGATAGTAACTTGAGATATACACATAAAACACAATTATTAATTAAAATAGAAATGAGCACCTAATATAAACATAAAACACAAATATTTCAAACAGAAACCCATGAATTACATATCAATGTTTAAAATAGCTGTGACTTTGGATATAAAGTTCATGTTGGTAGAGCTCTAAAATTTCAACACATCACTCATCCCAATTTCTCAACCATTCCCTATTAGAATAAATCGTAATGGCAAAAGCTTAATCAATCTAGTAGACAGTTATTTAATTGAAATCACAGTCATGGATGGTCAAACTCACACTCCAGCACATGTGTTATATCAATGCCAGGAAGGTAAAATCTAAAACAAAAAGAGGTTGAGTGCATTCAAAATAATGAACATACAATACCTGAGTAAGTTGACAACTTTCATGATTGCCACACAAAAGAGTTATATTTGAAGGTGATGGGCAATAACTTCATATTATGCGCGCTTTTTATCTGATATCTTCACAAAAAAGTGTATCTTCCTATTAATAACCCTTTTCCAAACAAATACACAGTAATAAGCCGCTAACAATAACATATATTTGCTACTAAACTAAGAGAGTAAGAGCCTTTTTTTATGGATATGTTGGCAGATTGCATAGACAACCCAATGGTACTGGCCATCTCACTAATAAGATCACTATTAGTTGTTTAAAACAATAATCAAACATCTAGTTCCGAATTAAGTTTTAGAAAAAAATTAAGAGTTATTCACTCACAGGCATGGCAGCTAGTACATGTGGGCATGGAATTTGGTCGTCTGCTTTCAGCGAAGAACATTTGTTATAGTGTAAAGTGAAAAATATAAAAAATTAGTCCTCTTAATGTGTCCATGCATGCTCTTAGCAGTCATCCAACAAAAAAAAATCTCGAATGATTCATAGGCACAAAAATGGAAACTGATCTCTGCCTCTCAAAAAATTCATCACTCATGGGAAAGAATAAGAATATAGGGTTGTAGATACACAAATGTGATCCTTTAATCAGACACAAAGTGCATATGAAATGACGAAAAATAACACTAAAAAAAATCACAACATAGATCTACATGATTTGCCTATGTGATAAGCTATGTCCTCATAAATCTCAACCACATAAAACATATATATCCACCAAAAGAGAGAATGAGAGAAATTTATCTTTGTAGGTAAATATAGTTTCTAGAGTCTGTATACCAGGTTCTTCCTCTAGTGAGAATTCAGCTCCAATGTATATAACTAACCAACTTCAGCCATTAGCAAATTACTCCTCCAAAATCGTGAATATTATGTCTAGATATGTGTAATTTCTGCTTATAAGATAGTTTTAATTCACTTACTTCTTGTGAAATATTTAAAGAAAATAATAGTAAATGTAATCGTTCTCACCAAAACTTCCAGCTATTGAACAAAACCTTATTTAGCCCCCTCTAACATGTGATGGTCAATCATATACATCGCCATCATATAATCTGCATAATATAAAAATAGTGATCAAGATCAAAGAATTGATCAATTGAGAAATGTCTTTCACATGAAGCTTTTCTAAATATAAGTTTTAATATAATCTAATAGTAAAGGAAAAAAAGAAGTAGGAATAGAACAAATATGATATGTTTACTATCAAACTACTACTACATTAATGAGACATTGATGGATCTGATGAAGACATAAATATGATATCCGCCCTACTTCATAAAGATTGCATCAATATGAACAAATATGAGTATTTGGTAAAGGCTTACTAAAAGATATAGTCAGGGGAGCCACAAAAGCTAAACAATTCTTCGTGGAACTCCATTAAACCTAACCCGAGCACCTACGCATGCTCATCATTTCAACCATTCTTTACTGGAAACCCTATCTCAGAATCTAATTTGAAATATCCACCCATCTGTTCTTTGAAATAAAAAGAAAATTTCTTATACCTCTATTTACATCAAGCCTCCATTTTACAATAGCAAGCTATATCCTAACGTGTATCCATTTAGAGCATTCTGAAACACTATACTTTTAGGCTACTATGAATTATGCATCCATGTCCATGCTAGAATTCATTAAGAAATGGTCAACTGATATGACTCATTTTCACATGCACCATTCTGAGATCTAATCCAACATGTTTGGAAATTAAGTGAGACTAACTTTACCTATGTATCAAGAACCATTCATGTCTTCTGCAATATAAACTGAAAGTGAAGGAAGATTAACTTACAATTTAGCGACCTTTATGTACATGAAGGTGAAACCTATAGCAGAAGTATGTGTGCTTTAATCAATACATAGATGATACCAAAACAAAAACCAAATCTGAATTTTGTTTAACTATACATATCATATCATATCATAAAGAACTAATACTTAAATTTCATTTCTAAGTTTATCTGCAAAGATCTTTTTAGACTGCATACAAGTGCCCTAGGTCCCCTAACCAATTCACATAACGCAACATGGGAAGAAAACTGAACAAAAACTAAATTATGGCTTTGTTAGATTTCAAATTAACTAAAATCATTACTGTAAGGTATCTCAAGTTTAACTTGACATCATTGCTAAACATGCTTTAGAATGTGAACTTATTACCCGTTTGCACAAATATACTAAAGTGGATTAAAAGGTATCTATTAGAGTTCTATCTAAGTCATTCGCTACAAATTACTTCCTCTACATATAAATTAGTGCAAGCAGTGAAAGAAAGAAATGCATGGTGCATATAATAATGACATAACAAATATAAATCTTTTCAATCTTTGAAAGGAAGAGCTTGAGTACCATTGCCACCTACAACACATAACTTGCTATTGAATTCTTTATGGGATGTCAAGAGAGGGAAAGAAATTCTACCTTCAGTTTTTGGGCACTACATATACAAAAATACATTATTCTATTTGTAAAAGTCCCCATTGAGATTTCAAGAGCTTGAGTACCATTGCCACCTACATTGGATCGCATAGAAATAAATGCAAAATAAAAGGAGAAATTAGTTATCACGGCTAACTCAATCAACCACGTACAACTATTCATTTCCATCTTAATATGTCTCAAATATTAGTGTCAAGAATTAAAACTATTTTACAACCTCATTTTATATGGCAATTACCTAACAATTATCTCTAAAGCTATCTCTTAAATATAAAATATAGCGAGTTCAAAAAAATTATATGTAGAGAGAAGAGAAACCATCCATCTAGTGATGAAGAAAATCTCTATTTAGCCTTGTAAATCAATGCCCTAATGGAGAAGCAATACTTGTTAAATGTGGTTTGAGGTTCATGCTAAACGTGGCAATTAGCCATTAATCTAAATTAGTACCATGCTTTCCTCCATAGGGGACTAGATCTATGGCCAATGTAGAATGCTTTTGAACCGGTCATTCCCATAGTCTGTAGAGAATCCCTTTTGAAATCCTATATGCATATGTTGTTTTAGAGACTATTGGCAATAGAGAAAGTCATTGCACTTTATTTTAGAGAATTGAAAGAAAGGTGAAAATTTAAGGAGCACAATTAGCACTTCAACATAAAACTATCACATTATCAAAGTATTTAGCTAATAGAACAAAACTATTTAGCACATTAACTCTGCTAGGCATAGGTTACTTAGCCAAAAAAGAAATAAAAGTAAAGACAGACACATTAAGAACTATTGTAAGTCAAGGCTTCGGAAACATATTTAGAGAATTTAAAATTTTGGTTACGCAACATAATATGCACCTTTGAGAATACATTCAAAGAGCATGTACTTCAGTTTAAATATTTAATATATCTTGGTGTCCTATTTCGAGAAGTTAGAACATTCTATATCATTGATATATACCATTGTTTGGGAGAGAAAGCTACCCAAAGAATAAACTTAAGGTAACATGCCCAGTTGATACACCTATGACTTAAGCATCTAATTAAAATGCAATACCATACCAAGAACGTACTTGAGATTAAGTAATCTTTGAAAGCAATTTGAAATAAATTGTTAGAAATCAAGTACCTTGCTTCCCAATCATTTAGCTGTACTTGCAACTATCTTAAGCTTACACAATTGCGCTATCTCTATGTATTCCCTTAAAACCTCCTGCGTCAAAAAAGAAATAATATACATAAATAATTGATCTGTAAGCCAACACACAATTAAAATAACATGGCTTCCTTTGAATAGATCTTTATAAACTCGTGTTTAACGAACAAACTATTACATCATAAATAATTCTAACCAATTACTCTGACACCCCCTCTTGCAGTTAGAATTAGATTTATCGAACAACGTGAATAAACAAACCCGGCATACCTTACCATTTTCTTATTTAAGAGGCACAATTTTCTAATTAGAGTCAACTTCAAGATAAAGATTCCTAATTAAAGACAACTTCATTTTAATTCTTTCAAGTATCTTACTCATTATGGTTTTTTCTGGAGAGGTATTAATAACCATCAACAATTAATAAGCCTGCTGCAATGCATCTCTTGTCCAAGCATAAATACCAACATAAGGTGTTGCAACATTAACTGGAAGCCATGGAGTACTTTGAACATTCCAATCACTTGGTTTTTTGAAATAAAATGACTTAAGCTTCCTACATCGAGTGATTACTCACCCTAATAAAAACATTCCACTGGTGTTCGGCATTTTTTTGCATTATACAGTGGCAGCATATATCTTAAAAATGAGATTTTGATATCAGAAAACAGACACTGCGAGTGTACAAAGAATTAGAATTTAATTACCAAGAGTTGGATTCACTTTAGAGCTATCAGAAAGGGAGGGACTCCATGTCACACCTCACTGCAAAGTGCAAACAAACTCATACATTACACAAAGGTGCAGACCTAAAGAATAATATAGTATAGTACCCATAGATGTTGTTATCCATGTGACTCAGCAATATCATTGAGTTCAGCCTAATGTTAATATCATAAGTGAAGAAGCATAATAATAATGGCAATAGATTAGAGTAAATAAAACCAAATTGTGAAGTAAGTAAATAGATTTGATCACATATATGTCTATGATCAAATAGATTGAAGATGAATAGATGACCAAACCTTGGGATCACATCTGATTGGCGTCCTAATCATTTGAACACTGAAAGCCAAACATAATTTTTATTGGTTAAAATAGGAAATTTTCCCCGAAACACTATCACAATAGTTACTCATAGAGAATTAGAATTAGACCTGGAGAATCATTGCTTGTCAAGTCCTGCATAGGGTACATATTTAGTTAAAAAAAAGTTAGATGCACCAATCATACACTTTAATAAGGTTGTTAATAATCGTCACTCAATATTTCCATAGAAAAAGAATTGTACGATAGCCCAATGTGTAGACATACTGAATTCAGTATGAGCATTAATCTAATAATAGCCCAAAATTATATTATACTTATAGTAGGAATCGGGTGAATTAAGTAGTGACACTGTCACGAAACCTACGACCACCAGACAACACACAATCTCATTACCAAATCGACCAAAAGCAATATCGATTCAGAGTCTTTTTCAAGCAAAATATTTATTAGCATTTAAAGTTTCCAACATGCTTAAATAATTTAAAACATGTAGATGCTCCTATCATGTTCATCACACATGCAATTTTCAACTCATGCATGTTTATTTGACACGGATTACTGTGAGAAAGGCACCTAAGCATCTCAATGAACAAAAAATAGAAGCAAGTTTCAATATATGGATCAAATGGGTAATTAAGCATCACATACAGTGGGAAGGTCTTACAACCTTGAATACTAATTCACACATTGCATTAAAAGATCAAGAGCAGAATAATATAGATCCAAAACAATTTAGGGCTATATATGGTACTAACTAAACTATATGTAGAATCAGATTGTTTGGTTTTCACTAAAAAATATTCAAATAGAAGATAAAATCTAAATTAGTTTCAATAAAACCATAAGTTAACATAGAGGTTAGTTGGATTGAAAGTAAGTTTGATTACCTAACTTTCTTTTATTCGTTTTTCTAGTTTTTTGGCATGTTGCCATTCTTAGATTGTGTTACATATTTAATCGTACGATGCCTTTCCCACCCTTGGTTATTAGCATGTTACATATTTAGTTGTAATAGTCCAACGTGAAGCATGGAAATTTTTTGGATATAAAAAGCCAATAAAAGATAATTGAATTACATAAGCCTTCAATTCCTACTCACACACACAATCTCCGTTTATGATTGTGTATCGAGAAACATTTAAACGCTGAAACCCAAGAAGAATTATTGTTGGTTAAAACAAGAGATTTTCCTTGAAACACTAAAGGGGGGAAAAAAAACTTGTAGCAGATTTTAGTTTCGGTGAAATCAAGGGCTCACATGTCAGTACTTCACAAAGAATTAGAATTCGCCAACACTAAAGCTAACTACAAATAGCGAGTGATGCAGACAACCTGGAGAATCATTGCATGTTAAGGATTTACACTGGACACCAAGAATTCATGCTGGACACCAACTTAACAGCATAAACTACCTTGTTTACCCTGTTTAAGGATTCATGCTGGACACCTATTATATATATTAGCTACATTGCTAAACACAAAAGTGGCGTGTGTGCATATAACATAAACAGATAAAACTCCACTCACCATAACTCCTTCATGCAGCATCAACAACCCAAAACCGCACCATCAGCAAGTCGTAAAGCAACAATCATCTCATCCGAGAAATTAACATGACCAGGAGTATCCATAACATTACACAAATAAGACTTATATTAGCATTACTATCTTCCAAAACCAAAGACATAGGCACAGCGTTAATGGAAATTCTCCTCTCTTGTTTATGAATCCTAGTATCAGTATACCTCATATGTTTCTCACTATTCGAATCAAACGTAGATATATATATGATGTGTCTATTCAACTAACATATCCATAAACAAAGTCTTCCCATGTTGTAAATGACCCACTAAAGCCACATTCCTAACTAAAGTAGGATTCTCCATTAAACCAAACAAAAACTCTGTGGAAACATACGTGGAAACATCTTTAACCCCAACTTCAAACTTAACATTATATTTCTAACGGGTTTAATAATCGGTACTTCTAATGGTAATTCATCTTCATCCATAACTAATGTTTCGACATCCTCACCATATACTTCTTCAGCTGTTGGGTAATATTTTTTGTCCTCAGCTAGTACTATCTGGTTATCCATATCCACTTAACAGTTAAATGAAGTGAATGTAAAAAAAAAGGCTTTGTTTTTTAGACAATGTTGCAGTGTGTTGACCTCTATAAAATAAAACGCGAAAAGAGATGAAAAGATTACCTGTTGACTGCGAGAGAGTGAGCGAGATGGAGAAGAATGGAATTTTGAGGTTAGGGCTCAGGGTTTGAAGGAAGTTTTTTGGGGGAAAATCGGGACTTTTGTTTTGTTTTTTGATTGGTTTTAATAGGGTGAGAATAGCGAACAATTGAAATTGGGAAAAAAGAGCGTAGATTTCCTTTTTTTCCTGCCGAATTATTGGAAAAACTTGAGGTGTCCACCTCTGAGAAAAAAGGGAACTGACGTGGCTTCATGGGAGCATTTTCAACTACTAAGTATTAATAGTCTTTGATTTATGGGCAAGGGGTTCTCGTTCTAGTAATTACATGGGCTCAACTCCCTCGTTCAACCAAACCAACGCAAATTTTCAGTATAGTGCGATGGACATCTCTATTAGTAAAAATACACCATAATTAGTCTGGCCTTTTAAATTGGACCAGCCTTTTATCTACTACTAAATATTTTTTATTATATATTAAAATAATCCAAAATCTAGAGTGCGCCAAGTGCACTATAGATGTGGTGCGTAGCCTTCTGAGCTACATGTACTGCGAGGGTAAAACCGGAATAATTAGTGAACAAGTTGCCAAACAAGTTAACAAAAAATTAAAAAAATTAAAAAATGTGAAAATTTTCACTTTAGTCGCTAGTTTCGTTTAGTGTTCTTATATTCTCAAATCCATAATTCCTATCATCGAGTGTTATTGCCTCGTCAACCCATCGTCTGCTCACAAAAAGTACTCTCTCTCTCTATCTTTTTTTAACTCAAATTCTTCATGAATCAGGTTGTTTTTTGTTTTGTGGCAATTAATTAAACTTACCGTTTCAGTCGTTTTCTTTTAGAAACTATTAATTTGATTGAGGATTGTTTGGTTTAAGCATTTGTTGGTAATTGGGATTGGGATTGGGGGTTTATCTTCGATGGATATTTCTATTAAAATAAAATATTCAATACATTTAAAAAGGTACTCAGTAATTTCAGTTTTTATTTCCACTTATCTTTACTTTATAGAAAAATGTGGGGGTCGAGGAACAGTGACTTTGGTGTACGTCCTAGGGGCAAAATTGTAATTTCATTTTTTCTAAAATATTTTTTGTTTTTTGGAAGGGTATAACAGTAATTTAATTTTTTTAAATTTGTTTTTAAAATAGATTTTCAAAATAGTCCTGTTTGCGGAAAGTTAGACAAATAGGACTATAAAGATAAATTCACTCTTAAATTAGTATTTTTGGTAAATTTGTAGGACCTTCCCTGTTGAGAAAATACAACACAACGCGTGCACGAGGCTAGTACTCTTAAGTTATAACTTACTAGTAAATGGGCACGTGCGTTGCACGTGCTATAAAAGAAAATTTGTTGTGGAGAAAATCAAAGTAATGAAAGCATGTAAATTAGAATAGTAAATTAAAAAGTTCAATAAGAAAAAAAACATTTCAATACGCTAGTTGTATTCTTTGTTCGATTCGTTTTTTTATGCTCTGCCATGTTGCGATTAAATATATTCGAAGAGGTAATTTAGTCAATATATAATTATTAGTTTATATGCCACAAACTAATTTACCAAAAAAATAGGCATTATGTTAATGAAGTTAACCTTTGTGTTGCTAGTTGTGTAATTATCTTGTCGAGCATTTATATGTGATTGAGGAACATTGTTTGATTCATATGAGTGTACCCCAAATGGTTTAAGAGAATTAAAAAAAAAAAAAATTGACCCAAATGATAGTCTCGTGGAACATTTTCGTTAAGAGAAGTGTTGCCAAATATTAGCTCTTTCCCTAACATTACCATTTACAGTGAAAGAAAGGGATCAATGTTCTCGTAAGAGAGTATGGCTTGACGTTGTAGCCATCTTCCTTCCAAATACCAAGGCATGACATACCCTACAAAAGCTTGAACTGCTAGCTACTTGTGAATCAGGTTCAAGGCATACATATACCCGGTTCATTTATATTAGCAGCTTTCTCAATGTACACCCGTGAACTATAGTCATGCGGTCCGTTCCTGAATAAGTCATTGAGTCCCAGTTCTCCAAATTAAGCATGCTCGCCAGATTTGATGGTCAGTTGGAAAGTCCTATGGTACTAACATAGTTGCAGTTCAAGGTTATGTCTGTTGGTTTGGCTTGGATGAAAAACTACCTAAATTGGACTTTTCGTCGGACTCTGTTATGCAAATGTAACTTATCTAAGTCCCGACTGGTTTGCACACTTTAATATCACTTGATTGCAGATTATTTAGGAAGGCTTCTAACCTAACCTTATCCCTCACCGAAATTTTTAGACATCAGGGAAAGAGGCGCAACTTACCTGTTAGGCTGTTTTATAGAACAACTATTTACGGAAATGATGTTGCATCACTGTTGGTCTGTTGCATGGCAAACCAAATCTAATAACCATTATTAACATAACTGTTGCATGACAAATCAAAGAGTATATATTCGCAATCTACCACGCATCCGTTGCCCTCCAAATAACAATTTAATTAAGCTAATCCAGATTTGGAAAAAGGACTTGTGGACAATTATATGGTTAATTGCTTTTGAGTAAATTTCACCGATAAATGGACGGGTAACAATGAGACACATTCTCTATTTGTCACCTGAAACTAACCTAAGGCACAAATTTCAAACCATCTTATTTGGTTTCTCTACGTCCAAATTCTCTATCTTATTTACCATGTCATATATTCGCCTAAATTCTAATTCTTAAACGAGAGGTAGGTTTGAGTAGGACACAAAGTAGAAGACGCAAAATAATTAATTAAGATGAATTGCTAACTCCTGGGAATTGATTTAAAATATAGCACGACATAACTCATATGTGAATCAGTAGCTACAAAATGAATGCACTAATACACTCCTGATCTGCGTATGAGTTGTCAATATAAGAAGAATGCACTATAACAATCCCAATTTGAAAAAAAAAAATAGATGAAACAAATTTGAAAATATGTAAAATGAACTTAAATACTGCTCTAACATTTCTTCCAACAAAAAAATATCCAAAAACCAAATATAGTCATAAAGTTAGAGTCTAAAAATGAGTTGCTTCCATCACCATAATTAGTAATAAACAATTCACCATAGTGAAAAAGGACTGAAAAATACATACTTCTAGGGCCCTCAATACTTGAGAACTAATTCAAGTCCGTTCTTAGAGATTGATAAATGCAAATTTATGCATACCTATTTAATGTCTTTCACTATAGTACTATGAAAAAAAAAACGATGAAACAATGTAGTAATGATAAAATTGTGTCCATTTAAATTTGATATATGCAAAGTGTTGTAGAAGAGACTGAAGATAGTAATGAGCAAACCTTTTTTTTGCACGATAATGCTATTCCCTGGTGCCAAAGATGCCACATGAGAAATTGGGAAGCAAGAGAAGAAGTTAGGCTTGACAACGGAACAATTTTTGTATTTATAATTACGATTTCGCTAAACGGAACAATTTTCGTGATAAGTCTGTTGTTGTTTGTTCCCTTCCTGGGCCTCGCTAACTTAAGTATCGTTCCTTAGAGCATTCCCAATGCAAGGATTGCAAGCTACTATTTTTCACCTCGACAGTATTTCCCCTCTTTTCCACCGTTTTGGTGAAAAGCAAAGTGAGGCTGCCCAATGCAAAGGTGAAAAAAATAATCTCGGACAGGATGTTGGATTCCGTCGGAATGTAAAAATCGAAAAAACGCACCGGACGGAATAAAACATACCGACTAAAGTTTTAAAAAAAATCGAAAACACGCGAGACGGAATGAAACATTCCGTCCGAAAAAAAAAACCGTTTTTTTTTTAAAAAAACACATGAAACGGAATCCAACGTCTCGTCCGAAGTTCACAACTCAACCACTATCTCGATTAAAGGCTTCACCCTCGTTTTGACTTGGGAAAATAGTCACCTTGGTATTCACCTTTGCATTGGACAAAGGTTTTGAACCATAAAGAGGTGAATAAAGTCACATACCCCTAAACCCAAAAAAAAGAAAAAGAAAGAAAGACTGCGTGTAAGGTTGCACAGAGACAAAATTCAATAATTTCATTTTTCCTACTTAAAGAGCAAGCTTTTGGTAAGGTTCAATGGGAAAATAAAGGTTTTGGGGGGAAACAATTATCGAATTAGATCCCTATCAGCATCCTCATGTGTAAAGAATATACATATCAATTGTGGAGCTCATTTTTTTTTTCTTTCCCAGACAATTCCAAAATTTGTTCTGCAAAACTTGGTACAGGGTAAATGAATTATATCTCAACGACACAGACAAAAAAGTGGTAATAACACTTCATCTAGAGATGGACCTGTTCAAATAGCCAAGGGCATTGCGACAGACCATCTCCTTTGTAGCATTCTACTGCTCTCAACAATGTTAAGGGTGTTTAAACTCTATTCGTACAGCAATTTTGCAGATTTAGTTCTCCACATTTTTTTTTCACTCTTCGTGATTTTCTCTTCTGACTTCTCATTTTTGGATATAGCCTTCTTGATGGCTTTCATCTTTCTAACACTCTTTGATCTCTTCATGGGCACTCCCTTCTTGATCTTTCTCATTGAGAACACCGTTAACGTAATCTTTAGTCAGAAACCACGTTATGTCAATTGCTTGGGGAGTGTCTGATATACTGTGGGAGTCGAGATATCCATCGAAGCTGCACCATTTTTCTTATATTTCTTTTTGTTTCTGCTCTTCCCCATTGCGTTAGTGTTGAATCTTGGTTGTCTATATAATATCGTCGTCCAGTTCTAGGCAGAAATGTCAAATAAGTCCAAGGCTCCTCTCACAATTTATGTCACCTAGAATTCAAATCAAAGTGCCCTGCTCCCCACCACACATCTTGTATCCCAATCTCTCTATTTCCAGGTTCATTCTCATCATTCAAGAAATCCTCAGTTGGTTCTTGTTCCTCTCTCTGTGTTAACCCATCCATGAACCATCTCGTCCATGTGAACTACCTGTTCAGTCCTCCCAAGTTATGACCAACCGAACCAACATCAGCGATACCCAAAAACATTCCCTCAAAAAATAGGATGAGCAAGCATCTCAAAGACGAGCTTGCTCTGCTTTTAGTAAGATCATCGCTGCCATCCGCGACTGGTCTCTGCAGCCTCTCAATCTGCCCTTTTTGCCTTAATTCCACCTCTGCCTTAAATTAGAAGTGCCTTGCTCAACCATTAGTCTGTTCTTTTTGCTCGTAATTCCCAAACCATTGCAAGTAAAGCCGGTGACTCACGAATTTAAGACGCTTAAAAAGATCCTTTTCAAATATGGCACATTTCTACAGAGAATAATAATTTTCTATGGGAAAATTCAACAGACTATAGGGAATAGTTTCTTATTTACTTATGGAAAAGGGTTTTGGGGGGAGGGAATAATGTTGGCAACATACTTGAGTTCAAAATGAGTTCCACCTTTTATTCAAAATGAGTTCCACCAATAACTCCACCTTTTAATCAAAATGAGTTCCAATTCTTTCAATAAGCACAAACACACACATATATATACACACACACATTCATATATATGAATGTGTGTGTATATATACGCACAAATTTAAATAGAACTTCGTTGCTGCAATTGCCCAAAAAATCTCACACCATATCATAACTACAAACAACAAAAAATGAATAATTGAACCATACCTAGTACTGGTTTCACTTTGTTGCTTTGCAATCGGCAAACATTCATTCTGCAAAGGGGTTCTGCAAAAGATAACCATAACCATGACACCACCGCTCAAAACCCAACCTTGCATAATGAGTTAGACTAAAAACACGACATATGGTTTAATTATCATCGGTAAATCCAAAGTTGGTTTGTGTCAAATAGTCAACTCTCACCCACTTAAACTTTGTGTTGTTTTAAGGTGAACCAAAACTTCAAAGTGCCTCCAAAAAATATCACAGACCTCAAGCAATAAAAACAAAGAAGCAAGCCTTACAGTTGAAAAGAAATAGACCAAAATTTGTGTAGCAATGGTGTCAAATAACTCATTCATAGACATGCATCTAAAACAGGACAAATAAATAAAATAAGAAAAATTTCTCGGTCAATTATACATGATATAGTTCCTAAAAAGTAAAACCATTTAAAGGAAACAAACACAATCATAAGTCATAAGGGCGTATTAGGATCGAGAATTAGGACTGTTGAACTCCTAACCTCGATAAGCATGACACCACCGCCAAAACCCAACCTTGCATAATGAGTTACACTAAAAACACGACATATGGTTTAATTATCATCGGTAAAACCAAAGTTGGTTTGTGTCAAATAGTCAACTCTCACCCACTTAAACTTTGTGTTGTTTTAAGGTGAACCAAAACTTCACAATGCCTCCAAAAAAATATCACAGACCTCAAGCAATAAAAACAAAGAAGCAAGCCTTACAGATCGAAAAAGAAATAGACCAAAAATTGTGTAGCAATGGTGTCAAATAACTCATTCATAGACATGCATCTAAAAAACGGACAAATAAATAAAATAAGAAAAATTCTCGGTCAATTATACATGATATAGTTCCTAAAAAGTAAAAACCATTTAAAGGAAACAAACATAATCATAAGTCATAAGGGGGTAATTAGGATCGAGAATTAGACTGTTGAACTCCTAACCTGATAAGCATGACACCACCGCTCAAAACCCAACCTTGCATAATGAGTTACACTAAAAACACGACATATGGTTTAATTATCATCGGTAAAACCAAAGTTGGTTTGTGTCAAATAGTCAACTCTCACCAACTTAAACTTTGTGTTGTTTTAAGGTGAACCAAAACTTCACAGTGCCTCCAAAAAAAAATCACAGACCTCAAGCAATAAAAAACAAAGAAGCAAGCCTTACAGGATCGAAAAGAAATAGACCAAAAATTGTGTAGCAATGGTGTCAAATAACTCATTCATAGACATGCATCTAAAAACAGACAAATAAATAAAATAAGAAAAATTCTCGGTCAATTATACATGATATAGTTCCTAAAAAGTAAAAATCATTTAAAGGAAACAAACACAATCATAAGTCATAAGGGGGTAATTAGGATCGAGATTTAGACTGTTGAACTCCTAACCTGATAAAATCAACGCTGATGGAGTGAACTATGCTAATAAAACTAAAAACTAAAAAATATTAGGAAATAGAAACTCGAACATAAATTAAAATCAAACAAGAAAAGAACGAGAAATGCATACTACACCACTTGATCGTTAAAGTACAACTGGTTGTAAGCGGAAATAACTAAATCAAATTGATGGAAGAGCAATTGATATTAGAAGTTCTAAGGTGGAGTTTTTGAGTTTGAAAAAAGTGAAAACACACTGATTGATTTTTCTTTCAAGAGACCAAAAGTAAAAAAAAGGGTGCTAAATCGGTTATTTTTCTCTTCAATTCTCCAAGCTAGTCATGCTTTCCACTCCTATTTTTTTTGTACACCATAAGAATCAGCAACCTTAACTAAAAAAATACGTTGGAATGATAGTTCTGGGAAGAAGAAAAATCATCCTTAGAATTGCATTATACGCTACAGGGACCATAACAGGATAAACCAAAAAAGAATGCCATCAATACAGGAAACGAAAACACTCAACTGAGATCAGAATTTGATAAGTTTTAAGTTTGTTCCTTGTCAAACGGTCAAGCCCACAGAAGAATGGTAGGAAAGAACTAAAAGAATGCGAGTGAAAGTGGATTAAATTTTGAAGCTAAACATAACACCATTGGTGCATAGGTTAAACTGAAAAAGTAAATTAAACGCTAAGCTGAAAGTATATGAACACTAAGCTAACCTCTTCCATGGCAAAGCAAGGCATCCATAGTGCAAAAGGAATTTTTTTTTTTTTTTTTTTTTAAAGATGGAAAGAGATGTCTTATGACGACGTGAATCAACATGTAAGAGAAACACAAACCCACAAAAGATCGGGTATAAAACGAAAAACCGACAATGAAATTAAATATAAATCCCGGCGTCAATATACCCGATGATCGCCAAACTCGTGACAACACATTTAGTAACCGATAAGTCCCGAAAATGTACAATGACTGCTATCACTCAGATAAACAAAGAAATTTAAGTAGAACGATAGAATAGTATCAAACCAATAAAAAGTAAATGTATTGAAAATAAGTCATCCTAAAATTCATTAGTGCGAACAATTAATGACGGGTTATCTCGTAATTTGGAAAAAAAATTCAATCACTAAGATAAAACACTAAAATTAGAAAGAGGAAAATTGAAGACACCTCTTCCGTGGTGAACCAATGGGTCATTGACGGTTGGAAGGTAATCTGATAACCAAAGCAATCAAAAACTTTTCATCAAGTTTTATTGGGAAGAAAGTGTTACAGGATTAAAAAATAATATTAGAAAACGAAAATGAAAGAAAGTATTACCTTTGATTCTGAAAATGGAAAAAAATGGGTTGAAAATGGAAAACAGGGTTGGTTGGTTGCAAAGGGCTTGATTTGATATCGTGGTTTTAATTGGGAAAGGAACGGAGAAGAGGAACGAAATGTTTTGTTTTTAATTGGGAAAACGCGAAACGGTGTCTCTGTTTTACGAAGACGTTGAGTTTTATAGTCCGGAAGATGCTTTAAATTACCGATTAATTTTCCGTGTTTTTTATTTTTTTTTGTTGAATGACAAATTTACCCTTGGACATAAGTTTTGGGAAAATTTTATTGGTGAAACTTTTGGGTACCCTTTTGATTTAAAAGATTGGTCTAAAATAGTGAATACGGGGACTAATAAACGGGGAAAGTTTTCCCATTATATATAAGATAAGATAAGATAAGATAAGATAAGACACTCAGAAAGGAGTTTTATATAAATTGAGGTAAAAAACCAAATGCACGCAGTATGAATTGTACGCCTATATTTATTAGTCATAAATTTAAGACTTAAATTACCGTAAATACACTAATATTTTCCCTGCCTCTTGAAATACTCGGATCAACAGCCTTCTCTTCTCTATCTCTTAAATTAAAAGAACCTCTAATCACTTAACCTCAACAAACAATTCAGAAACGTATCGAGTCATCACTTTCAAGACGTTTTTAACTAATTCGATTGCCGCTTTTCTCCATCCTCTCTCACCAGAAGGTGTTCCTTGTTAGATTGTTGATAGTGTGGTTTGATGGCATTATTTCCAGCTTTTTGTTTAAGTTAAAATCCGATAACTCTGGTCATTGAAATATTGAATTAATTTCTTCAATTTGTAGGAGAGAAAAACAGCTTTGGACTGCATGGAAAGTCGAAAAATGCTTCAATTCCACCGCCGGTCAGTTCTATTATCTTATTTATTATTTTGTTGTTTCAGGTTTCTAATGTCAAGAGAATCCTCACCGTTCCAAGTCATCAAACTATGGGTTGGACTTCCTGAGTACCATATAGTACGTGTTCACATATTTTGTTGCTGATGTGAATAATGGTCAACCTTTGTTCATTATGAGAATAATGATCAGGGAACAAAAACTTATTAGCCAGACAAGGTTGTTCTTGCTTCGTCTTTGTCTGGTCTCTTTGGATACACAAAACTAGGACTTCAATAGCTTAAAAGTGGCAATATTGCTTAATAACAAATTTGTAAGAACCCCATTTTTATTTTGAAGCTTAGGGAAAGTGATCATTGTTCTATATACACAATGATCAACTAATTTTTTGTACCCTGACCAAACTTTGTTCCCTGACAGTTTTTTGTTTCTTCCTATATTTATGTTTGAGCTTTTGTGTCAATGCCTCAGTGATACTGAGCGAGACCAGATGGAGACAATCCTGAATATATATATTTTGGACTTATGTTCTTGGAGCTAAATAAGCGCACATTGCATACGAGTTCATTGTCCCATCTCCTTCCTTTCAAGTTGTCGTTTATGCTGAATTTAATTCATCAATCTATGATACTGAATTTCATTGTGACTTTACAAGGGTTGTTTATAATGATTTAGCAACTTTCTGAGTTTTGATCTTATGCAGCTAATGGTTAATGCATGGAACTCTACAAAATTCACATTTACCATTCAGAGCAAGCGGACTACGATACATATGGTGATTGCATACACTTTTGCCACTCAGTGCAAGCGACTGTAATCCTGCTTTGAACCTGTTTTGCTGAATTAGATACCTCTATTTTCACCAAGAGGCATAAGTAGTCTCCTTTGCTGCATGCATGTAATATACTCTACTTTTCTTGTTTTATTTTATTTTTCCTTCACTTTTGTATTGTACATTTAATTGTCTAATCTGGATCTTAATGCAGGTCTTTAAGGAATGTCAGGTACCCGATGACTCTGGAAACTCCTTTAAACTCTCTTTGATTAGCTACAAATGTATTGGAGCTTATGTGAGAAGCCAAAAAGAACCAAAATCAGGTAATTTTTTTTGGATTTTAATCATCTACTTGACCCTTTATATATTTTTGCCTGCTCTATCTACATGACAGTGTGGTATTCTTATGCGTATGTAATTCTGAATTGCTAATTTGTTTCAAGTTCATTGTGAGTACCCACTTTAGCTTTTGTAATTGTTCATTTTAAAGAATGATGAAGTGTATCAATGCATATAATTATAAATAAGTTGTCACTTGGAGCAACCGTACCAATGGTTGCACCCTTTTGCGTTCCTGATGTAGGTGTTATGATGAAGAGATTATGAAGTTGCCATGGTAGATGGAAATGCATAAAAAATCAATAGGACGGAGAGAAGAAAATGGAGCAGAAAAATTACTTTTGAAATTGGTCTTACTTCTTTTTTTCCAGTCTATAGTCTTTTTTATTTGCATAGTTGCCTTAGATAGATTAACCTTTTATTTTGTTGGCATATAATTGCTTTGGACATCCAAGCTTTATTTAGCAAGACGTTTTTAGTTTCAATGATTATAAAAAGGTAACATTCATATGCGAGCCCTTAGTGCAAAAACTACAAACTGATTTTGCTATAGATTTCTATAATAATATGTAGTTGGTTTTGCAAAAGCTTCAGGATTGTGTCGCATTGTTACTATAGCACTTTTATGGGTTCCACTTGATTAGGTTTCAGATTCATGACACCACACCTAAGGTTTATGCTTCTTCAATTTTCAGATTCGCTCCTTCAAATCAACAGGTAATATTTTTTATTTGTTTTAATTTTTTGTCCCAAATTTTATTTGTTCATGATACATACCCTATTTCTTTCATTGTTTCATTTCCAATCTACTAAGATTTTATTACTTTTAAATATTGTTGGTTGTAATTCTTTATTTGAAGGTTTTTCTTTAACATCGTTCTTTATATCGCTTTTTAATTATAGTAGACTAAATTTTTTGTCGAGTGTGGAACAATGAGATAGAGGTATACATGTTAATGAGTGCAGGCATAATTAAATCTTAGTAGTCCAAAAGTCGATGAACTAAACCAATTGGCGCCATTGTATTGAATTGGCATGGAGTTGTTTGTTGTTCAAGTTACCACATTAGAGGTATGCCTACTCATCCCACAACTCCTACACATGTATATATATTTGCAACAGTTCAGTTTTACACCTAAATATAACAAAAAATAAAACATTATAACCAAATAAGAAAATATTTACCACATTGATCTTGAACCCGACCTCCTATCAGAAGAAACAACACCTACTTCTACCCAATCATAGATTACTTAGTTGCAATAATAAGTCCTCCTTGCAAATGGATTGACAGATTGGTTCTCACTCATGTCCCCACAACTCTAGAAGTTTAAAGTGTAGTTAAAAAATTTGGTAGCCTTAAGACTTAAGTCACCAGGACCTGATGGCTTCCAAGGTGTGTTTTATAAGACATACTGGGACATCATATCCCAAACTGTCATTCTAGCTATTCAAAACTTTTTTTATCCATGGAAACTTACCTCCTTTATTTCTCAAGACAGTTGCCCAAGTTGTACCAAACTATGTCATGAGCACTTATAAGTTACCAATCAAGATCTGTGACAAACTTGATAAGATGGCCAGGGACTTCTGGTGGCATGGCTCTACTGATTCCAAAGCCTATCACACCTTGAGTTGGGATAAAATTAACACTCAAAAGTCTATGGGTGGCCTTGGCCTTAGATCAGCAAGGAATATGAACTCGATCAGCCCTCCTTGTTAAGCATTTATGGAGGCTTTTCTCTGACAGCAGCTCCACTTGGGCCTGCTTCTTCAAATCTGTGTATAGGAAATGGTGGCAACATAAAGATATGTACCAACTCCCTAGAGAATGTTCTTTTTTCTGGAAGGGTATCTATAAACAAATCCAATTCTTTGAAGAAAACTCTGCATGGGCAGTGGGTGATGGTTCCTCAATCTCTATTCTTACTGATCATTGGATCTCTCAGAATAACAAATCTTTCCTTCTCTTGGACCACCACGGCACCACTATAAACCTGAACTTTTGGATGTCAAGGTCAATCAACTTATCATTTCAGGAACTTGTTCCTGGGATTCAATCAGGGTAGGAGATCGAGCTGTTTCCTACCCCAATCCAAAACCTCATATATTCAATCCCTATCAGACCTGATGTCACTAGAGATATATAGGCTTGTTTGGTTGGGCTCAGACAAAGGGATTTTCTCTGTTAAATCATCATATGCCCTTTTATGCTCTGCTGAAAACCATGGACAAAGCTCTTCTCTAAATCCTCACCCCCTTAAAAGAATCTAGAGATTGAAATCTGAAGTCAAAATTCACCTGTTCTTATGGAAGTTATACAATTATGGGTTGCCTACAGGTGAAAATCTGATGAAAAAGAAATTCAAAGGAGATGCATCTTGTGTGTCATGTAGTAAAGCTATTGAATCTGGTCATCACCTCTTTTTGCAATGAGAATGGACTAGAATGACTTGGTTTAGTTCTTCTGTCTCCCTCAGAATTGATTCTCTTAATATTAGTTCCTGCAGAGATCTTATAAACCTCTTAATGGACTGGAATGACTCTCCAGTAGAGGATATGAAACAAAAGAGCTCTTACTGTTGATATTTGCTCTATGAAATCTGGTCACATAAACAAAGCAAGAATAGAAGGTGTTGTCATATCTTGGCTGGCAATACTAAAGAACACAATGCACTCATGGTTTTCTTGTCATAAAGTTTATGCAGAATCAAAATCAAATTAACAACAACTCCCTACTGCTCATAATATGGAAGACTTTGTAACTGATGAGAGATGGCCTATGATATATTTTGATGCATCTTTTAACAGATTCCTCAGAAGTGGAGCTGCTGGTACTTGCTGTTTACTTGAGGATGGAAGCATGTCAGTAGCCTACACTAGATTTAAGACCTCTAGTGCAGAACAATCAGAATTTTTGGCCGCAGAGTTTGCTCTGAAGCTGGCGTGTGGCGCACCAGATCGAGCTGGCTTCAGTTCAGATTCATGGAGATAGTAGTAGACAAAGTGGCAAGAAATCTCACCCCTTCAGATTGGAATAGCTATCCCATTTTACTCTCTATTAAGAACTTAAGTTTTTCTTTAAATCATTTTGCTTGTAAATGAGCATCCAGAATTTGTAATGGAGAGGCACATAGTCTAGCTAACTGGGCATCAACAGATGCTATCTGACTATCTCATTGCCTCTCCCGATTTTGTTTCAGAACATTGATGTAATTCACTTATAATTTTATATATATGATGATGGAAATATCAAAAAAAAAAAATGACTTATACGTTAATTTTAAAAAACGCAGGTCAGTTAAATCCTTACAAAGTTGGTCGGAGCCAATTAGCCAAAAACCTTAGCCTGACCAAAATACCGTAATCGTAATCTTATTCGAAATGCCAACCAAAATATCAGTATCCCACTCGAAGTTGACCACTTCACCATGTCCGTTTGGTGTAATTCCATTTTGGGCAAAATTTGTGCACGAGCGCATGACTGCAACGGGGAGTTCAGTTTTCTGTTTTTTTTTCAACTCACATTCAAAGTCAATGGTAAACGTAGAAACCAACCGTTTTAAACTGTTTCAACGGCTGTTGATGGCCAAATCCCATTATTACCGGAACAAAAGCAAAAAGGTTTGTCCTTTTAAGCCTCAAAAAAATTTCTTTACTATATTTGGCGTCATATGTTTTTTTTTTCTTTCCTCTTTTAACACCAAAAATTATACTGCACCCATTTTGAGTTCTTCTTGCCCTTTCAAACTTTATTTACAGGTACCCAACTTGTCTTTATATGTAAAGGGGTTGTTCCATTTTGTTTTTGAGTTTCATTAACTGTTTGCTTTGATATTTTTTAAACTGTTTGCAAGAAATGGCTTCTTTGTAGATTGTGTGTTTGTTTGGTTAGAAGTTGTTTTGTTTGATCTAGGTGAATGTAAAGTTGTCATGGTTTTGGTACAAAATCAAGAATGTGTTTGACATTGTTCATATACCATTTACCCACCCTTAGTTGTGCGTCAAGATTCGAACTTGCATGACATTAACACCACTGATGACGCCTATTGCGAGAAAAAATAAATTAAATCAAAGAAATTTTATTTGACTCTTGAATCAAAGGGCTCTGGTTTTTAGCGTTGTAGATGATTGCCCACAATTTTGGGCTGCAAAATGTGTTACCACACGAGCGGCATTGGACTCCTCTCACATTCTCACTATTGTTTCCATAGTGGTAATGGATCATTTGTGGTTTATATTTACGATTATTAACTTCATCAAAATTCTCTGTAAGTATTATATAAGACTTGCATGGTATCCTTAAAGTTTTGGCAAGTGAAGTGTTGAGCTTCATGCCTTACGATTTGCAATGACTAATAGCACTGCTCTTCCTTGTAAATTAGTTTTCTGGAAAGTCAAAGATTGGTTATATAACATTACAGGGATGACTTTCAAACTCAAAGTATAGATTGTTAAAAAAAAATCACCTACATGTTGATTGTCCAAAGCTGAGTGAGTCTGTGAGGGTACATCAAATAGTCTTGTAACAGGAGTTGTAAACTCGATATAGCTGTGACATATTACTATATCAGCTTTCAGTCCTCCTCTCTTTAGTTGGAGATTTTGTAGTGCAATATTCTAGTTATCTCTACCTGTTCCACAATTATTAGTTGTCTTTAGCTTTTTTACCAGATTAAAAATAGTTTGTGTTTGGCTTAGACTGCGATGGCTATCTCCTCGCATCCCTGAGAAACCATGTTATGTTCATTTAACAGACCTACGGAATTGTTTACTTGAGACCACCTTGAGCTGTTCAAGTTAAGTACTGAGAGCTTCATATGATTCTAAACTTCTCTCAGGATTATCAGACTGAGTGTAGAATTTTGCTTATGTTTGGTGAATTGTCCAACATTAGTTGATGCAGATAATTTGAGACATTTTAGTAGTGTGATGACAACTTAGGGTGATCATCCTCATTTCAATCTGGATTTTCACATTGAATTATTATGAGTTTCGTTGCAACTCAATTTATGTTTGTTAGGATCAGCTCTTACCTCTTCATATATAGGATGTAGAGTTAATTTGTTTATTTGTAAGACATGCGAATCCATTACTTAAGTTTTTCGGGTCTTGGATTACTCTGCCGATGGGGCTATAGACTCGGTATGTTTTTCTGCCAAAGGCGTTGATGTCCACTTCAAAGTGTGCACCTCTATGTAAGCCCTGGTTCTATCCGCAATAGATGCAAGTAACACTAGAGTGTCTCTTGCTGATATCACGTTCAGTGTTTTGAACCCGATGTCCAATGCCAATCTTGTTTGAACCCATGAGGCTAATCTTGTAACAAAAAACATTGCTCTTTGATTCACTTGTACTGTATCCAATGTGCCTACCAAGCTTGATGTAGCAATTTTATTCAAGTGTACCTGTTGGTGTTGGACATGCTGGCTGCTATATTGAAAAACTGGAATTCCATGATGAACACGAGTTACAATGTCCAGTTGCATTCCTCATCTGATATAATTGTGTCGGAATCCGTGTAGGAATTTTGGAAAGTGGTACATGGAACTGGCTGAAACAGAACTTTCTGTTCTTGACTTCAATTCCACTAATAGTACCTGGGTAAGGTTCCCTAAGCATGGCCCACAGCGCCTTCCTCCGGGCACAATTACAGATTTTGAATGGAAAGACTATTGTCCGCTAGTTTTCAGGTTCTTCATTCTAATTCTTATCTTGGTTGATACTGTATATTCCAATTTTCGGTTCTTCTATTATATTTGAGATTGAAATATCGATGTCAGAATGTTATGTTTGTAAAAATAATAATGACTTAACGTTTTCTAAGGCATTTTGGCCATACATGAGAATTGTCTGAGGTCGAGGCTGTTCTAATGGTTCATGGTTTTACTAGAAACCCTCTTTTCAGAAACTTAGTTTACTTCTAATCCCCTATGGATAGTGATAATCGATTTGTGTGTCTTTCTACTTTTATGAATGTCCAACTATACTCTTACTTTTAACGAAACTTAACTTTACCGAGCAAAAGAAAAAATAATGAATGTCCAACTTTAAATATTTATTATCTACCATTTAACTCATCTTTTCAGGAACCTTCAGCAGCTTGACAATATTAGTTATGCTGAGTACATGGTTTCCATTTGTCGGCATGAAACATTAAGGGAACTTTCATCTCAAGGAAAGAATAGCTGCCTGCTTTCTTCACCACATGATCATCGGTTTGTTATAAAGACCATCCGCAAATCTGAAATGAAGGTAACAAATATGATTTTCATGTTAAGACCATTCTCTCTTTCTGTATGTGGCACAATACCTTGAAATGCGTGATAGAAGTTTACAAGGTAGATGTTTTACTTATGTCATGGTTGAGTTTTTGAGTGAACATACATCATGTTCAGTCTTATAATCATTACATATTCAAGGTTGATCTTAAATGTTTCTTTCTTTGTATTTTAAAGTTGACTTAGGTCTATATGTACATCAATCATCACAAGGTCAAGGTGTTTTCTAGGAGTGGCAAATTAATGGATTGGCACATTGTGGACTAAAAATATAAATGGAAGTCAGAAAAAGAAATGAAAAATGGAATATATTTAGAGATCTACTATATATGCCTCTACAGCAGACACATGTGGACTTTGATATATCTGAAAATTATCCTAGTTATCCAGGAAGTTGGCACATTCATATAGCTGCCAGCCATTTCTTTTTTATCATATCAAACAAATGCATATATCCAAAGATATTCAGAGACATTGATTAATCATCATTTTACTTTTTTTTGCGCTTCACTTTCTTCCAATAGGTCGTTATCATTCAATTTATACGTGTTTCCTTAAAGTATTTTTATGCGTATTTTGTTCTCTGCTTTTTGAGATTGAAAGTTTGAAATCTACCTTGCTATGTTTTACTGATAATAACCTATTTGTACTGGAGATAACATGAAAAACTCAATTTTCTTCAATCTTAAACTATAAGCCTATACTAGCTTTCGAACCTCGTCCTACGAACGGGTGCCGTTATATTAAATTATTGTAAAAAATATTAACAACTATGCATAGCTATGAGATATGAAAATTATATTAATCAGTCATTCAAATTTCTTGCACCACTTTCTATAAAAATGAAGCATCAAACCTTGATAAAACTCATCGACTTCTTTTTGTTGTTAGGTTTAATAATAGAAGTTTGATTGAAATTTTGTGAGAATGTCTAATGTGGCGAAGATAATATTGAAGCTACTTGAATAGCATGACATTCTTAATCATAATAAAAAAATTTATGATAAACACTACTTAAAATGAAAAATTATATTTATCGAGACATTTATTCCCTCTACATATAATACAAACATGTTTTAGGGTTATTAGTTCAATGCATTTGCATTAAGTTTATGATTTTCTATTAATTATTCTTTGAGGTTAGTTCAATGCAGTTGCACCAAGTTTTCGATTTCCCGTTAATTATTATTTGAGGTTAGCTCAGTGCAATTGCATCCACTTTATAATTTTCCGTTAGTTATTCATTAAGGTTAATTTAGTACATATTTTTTATGTTTAATTAATTAGTCTTTGATTGGTTCAATGCATTTGCATCAAGGTATCAATCTCTCGTTAATTACTCTTTGAGATTAGTTCAATACATCTGCATCCAGTTTCTGATTTTCCGTTATTTATATTTTGAGGTTAGTTGAATGCAACAGATCCATCCGATCCCGTTATTTATTTTTTGAGGTTAGTTCAATGCAATTTTGCATCCATTCGATTTCTCATTAATTATTATTTGTGGTTAGTTCAATACATCCGCATCCAATTTTTCAATTTCATGTTAATTGTTCTTTGAGGTCAGTTCAATGCATTTGCATCAAGTTTCTTATTTCCAGTTAATTATTCTGTGAGATTAGTTTAATGTATTTGCATCTAGTTTCCGATTTCTCGTTTATTATTTGATAAAATTGCGTTTACATCTAGTTCCCGATTTCCAGTTAATTATTGTTTGAGGTTAGTTCAATGAATTTGCATCTAATTTTCGATTTTTCGTTAATTATTTCTTGAGGTTAGTTCAATACATTTGTATCCAATTTATTATTTATGCTTTAAAGTTAGTTCGATGCAATTACATCTTGTTTCTGATTTTTCGTTAACTATTCTTTGAGGTTATTTCAATGTATATTTGCATTTAGTTTCTGATTTTCCACCAATTATTCTATGAGGTTAGTTCAATGTAGTTGCATTTTGGTTTTTTTTTTATGTTAATTATTTTTTTGAGTTTAGTTTATTTGCATTTGCATTAATTTTATTTTCCCATTTGTTATTTGAGGTTTGTTTAATGTATTTGCATACCATTTACGATTTCCCATTAAATATTTTTCAAGGATTTGCATCTATTTTCTAATTTTCTCGTTAGTTGTTCTCTCTGGCGTTAGTTTAATGCAATTTGCATCCAGGTTTTTTTTTGAGGTTCTAGTTAATTATTTTTTGAGTTTAGTTTATTGTATTTACATAAAGTTTTTCGATTTTCCGTTAATTATTCTTTGAGCTTAGTTATGTATTTGAATCCAGTTTTCGATTTCCCTCTAATTATCTAATGTGGTGTGTAATACCAACTTCTACTGATCTATCTATAGTGTCCTTCCAAACATGACATAAAAAATAAATTATGTTTGATTTACTATGTTGGATCATCAAAGATTATCTAGTTCCTAATTTTCCGTTAATTATTCTTTAAATTATGCATGACTCACTATGTGGAATCTGCAAAGATTATCTACGAATGGGTGTTGTTATATTAATTATTTTAAAATATATTTGCAAATATGTAGAACTATTATATATTAATATTATGTTTATCACTCATCCAAATTTTTTATAACGTGAAAACCTTACTCTCCATTAAAAAAAACTCATTTGATAAAACCCTTCAATTTCATTTTGTTGTTTAATAATAGAAGTTTGATTGAAGTTTTGTGAGATTGCCTAGTAAAAATGTGAAGTTCATATATATTTTTAAATACTTGAATAGCAAAGAAGTTACCAATCATAATGAAAAAGATAAGATAAACACAATTTTAAATGCAAAACTATACTTATCGAGACATTCTCACAACATATAATCCAACTATATTTTGAGGTTAGTTCAATGCATTTGCATCCAGTTTCTGATTTTCCGTTATTTATATTTTGAGGTTAGTTCAATACAGTTAAATCTAATTTTTTATTCCCGTTATTTTTTTTTTAGGTTAGTTCAATGCGGTTGCATCTAGTTTCCGATTTTTTGTTAATTATTTTTTGCAATTAGTTCAATACATTTGCATCCAATTTTCAATTTCCTGTTAATTGTTCTTTGAGGTCAGCTCAATGCATTTGCATCCAGTTTCTGATTTCCAGTTAATTATTCTGTGAGATTAGTTTAATGCATTTGCATACAAATTTTGATTTCTCGTTTATTATTTGATAAGGTTGGATTTGTATCTAGTTTCCGATTTTCCGTTAATTATTGTTTGATATTAATTCAATGAATTTGCATCCAGTTTTCAATTTCTTGTTAATTATTTCTTGAGGTTAGTTCAATGCATTTGCATCTAATTTATTTTTAAGATTAGTTCAAATGCATTAGATAATTTTCGGAAATTCCGATTAATTATTCTTTAAGATTAGTTCCACACATTTGCATCATGTTTCCAATTTATAATTAATTTTTCTTTGAGGTTAGTTAAAACTCAAAAATAATTAACGGTTGTATCCGGTTTTTTCGATTTCCTTAATTTAATCTTTGAGGGTTAGTTCAACTGCATTTGCATCCGGATCCGATTTTCCGACAATTATTTTTTATATTAGTTTGATGTATTTGCATCCAAGTTTTGATTTCTCATTAATTATTCTTTGAGGTTAATTTAATGCAGTTGTATCCATATTCCGATTTTCTATTAATTACTTTTTAAGATTAGTTTAATGTTTGCATTTGCATCCAGTTTTCGATTTTCCGTTAATTATTTTTTGAGGTTAGTTCAATATAGTTACATCAAATTTATATATATATATATAGTGTTGAAAATGTATAAATTTATAAATTTAATTGGAATATGTCGTAATTATTGTGGCCAGAATTGTGATTTTTTGAATTCTTAACTATGAATAAATATTTAAATCTCATTCTGGATGGCGCATCAAATCGAAAGGGTTTTAGGAAAATCGTTTTCGGTGGAAACTATTGTTTTTAGCAATTTAGTTTTTTGTCTCATATATATATATTTTTTTTCGTAATTAGCTATATTGTTTAGAAAAAGTTGGAGATTGTGTGACACTCTAGATGAGATTATTTTTTCATAATTAGTTATAGTGTTTAGGAAAAGTTAGAGACTCTAAAACTTTATATGAGATTGTTTTCTTATTTATATCCTACTTTTTTATAAGTAGTAATAGAGTTTAGAAAAAACTGGAGTCCCTGCTAGTGTTTCAAAAAAATAGATTGGTGAAGGTATAACTATAATATATATCTAAGGAATTGGAATATGTCGTAATTATTGTGGCCGTAATTGTGATTTTTTGAATCCTTAACTGAATAAATGTCTAAATCACATAGTGGATGGCGCATCAAATCGAAAGGGTTTTAGGAAAATCGTTTTCGGTTGAAATTATTGTTTTTAGCAATTTAGTTTTTTGTCTCCTATTTTTTTTTTTTCGTAATTAGCTATAGTGTTTAGGAAAAGTTGGAGAGTTTGTGAAACTCTAGATGGGATTGTTTTCTTATTTATATACTACTTTTTTATATTTAGTAATAGAGTTTAGGAAAAACTTAAGTCTCTATAAGGATATAGCTATAATATATATCTAAGGATAAAGATAAATATTTGTTTCCTATTTTATCTCATACTTTTTCTTAATTAGTCATGACACGTGGACACTCTAGAAACACTTCCTCAATTGAAGAGTTAGAACTCTAATATATATATAAATTCTATTTTATCTTTTACTTTTTCTTAATTAGTCATGACACGTGGACACTCTAGAAACGCTTTCTCAATTGAAGAGGATAGAGCTATAATATATATATATATATAAAGATTTGAAATAGAAGGATTCATTCTAGAGAATTTGAGAAAGGAAGTGTCTGCAAAAAGTCAGCATTTCTAAAAAAAGAAAAAGGGTCAACTATTAATAAAATGTTATGTTTTGAATTGACTTGTCGAGAGAGAGAGAGACGAAACAATAACGCAAAAGGAATATAAAACATTATATTTTGAGAATTGATATGTTTTGGTTCATGAAAAAGTTGATGACTCAATGTTATTTCTTTGACTAGTACCCTAACTAATTGTATACATATCACAGACGCAATAGCTCTATCAGTTCTGTGTATATTGCAGTGGCTGCCATGAACTGACATTGTTTTGCTGTGTCTTTTGTTGTAGTCCTTTGGAAGACAAAATAAACCCCTTAGAATTATGTCATTCTTACTTTAATTGCCTTTACATTAGTTTGAGAATTGAACTACTATTTGTAGAGTTTGGTTTCAGATGATGTGGCCATACCAGTGTTATTACATTTACTAATATGTCATATGGCATTGTAATTGGAACTTTCTGATTTGATATTTTGCTTTTATATAGAGAAGTTTAGCAGTTGCTTAACTTGAGTGTGCAACTTTGAAAATCTACATTAATCAAAGATAATTTTACTTTTAGCTGTTATGCCTTTAAATAATTTATTTCAGTTAATATACGGACAAGTAAGCTTTGTTCTTTCTTCCCCCTTTTTTGATGGAAATGAGTAACCTTTGGATCATTCACATGAAGCTCCAGAAATTCCAAATAGGATATTAGTGATATTGCTTGAAGGTCTATCAAATATTTACCCTCCAAGTGGTTAATGTGCCTTCAAGAAATAGATCTTCATAGTCAAGTGCTTCCCGATTTCAGTGACATATGTTACGGTCTTATTTCAGTCTTCTCTTCATGTAGGTACTCTTGGAAATGCTTCCAAATTACTATGACCATGTCTTGACATATGGAAACACATTATTGATTAAGTTCTATGGAATTCATGTTGTGAGACCAGCTGGAGGTTATAAGGTAGGTGCTGATGATAAGCTTTTGAATTTTGTTCATTTTCATGTGAGAAGTTAGGGATTGTATAGACCGAGAAATGTCATGCTATCCATTTCATGTATTACCCTTCAATCAGTAAGGCTTAAGCAATGACACTGCGTTTCTGTTGCATTAGTGCTATACCTCATTGCGATGGGTAACAATCTTTAAAATCTCAGGCATCATGTGGGTAACATTGTTTTTGACAATAACAGTGAGAGACCAGAAACCACTTTTGACATTAACAGTGCTTTTTCTCATGTGCTTCTGAAGATATAAAGAGGAGCTAGAGGTTCCATAATATCATACACCCTCACTCATATTAAGTGGTTCAAACCTGGTTTGGATGTTCACCTTGTTTGCTTTCCTTTGAGTGTTGCTCTTATAACAGTATAACACCAATATTAGTGTTCATTAAATCAATCAATTACCCAGCAATTCAACAACAACAACAATAAAGAACAAAACCCGTTAAGCCTACTAAGTATTTGGGAAAGAAAAGGTCATATGTCTTGACATTGTCACAAGAAGTAAAGATCAGGTGTCTTATCTTATAAAATAAATACTCAAGTAAAAAGCATAACAGTAAAAGGTCATATTCCAGTTTTAGTATGTTTGAACATAGTAATAAGATGCACTGAGGAGAGTACCAATCAGAAAGGATTTGCAAGTTACGATAGAAATGTTTAGGATGACATTCATTACTTTCTTTAGAATCGTCGGATAGGATTAGGATTTGATCTTAGGATTTAGGTATTGTGAGTTTCCGTTTAACCAGTGTTGGGTAAAAGTAACTCACCTAGCAATTTCTGAAATGCTGTTTCTTTTTCGTTTATGACAGCCAAAATCTAAAACATATTGATAATAGCAAAGTGTATCATCACATAGGGACTCACTCTCACTAAATATAGAGAGAACATGAAACAAGACTCCTACCTATTCAATGTGGGACCAAAAACCCACTACTAAGACTAACACTTAGACTTGGCCTAAGACCTGACATTCTCAACAATCAGAATACACCACCACACGTCCACACTCTGAACACCTTTATGTTGTCCTCTTTGTGTATTGCGGAAACAAACTTGAATACAATCATCTTCATACTCTGGGTATGCATAAAACACATCACTTTCTTTTTCTAAATGGTTCCTATTAGTGAATCAGTGAATTTTATACATTTTGTTTTGTTTTAATGCAGAGTCTGAATTTTTATATAGGATAAGCCAGAAGAGTTGCACATTGAAAGATAGTGCTTGGGGTTGAGCGCAATTGTCATAATTTGTAGTTTGATATATAAAATACTAAATTTTATTTTCAGAACTGAGACTAGTTTCTTGTAGTATGCCTAGTACTATTATTTTTGCCATAGCCCTGTCTGCCTCTTTGCCCATTAGATTCCAAATTAACTAGCAATTTTTCTCATGCACAGGTTCACTTTGTTGTAATGCGTAACCTACTCCAGTCAGGTCTATACATCCATAGACGTTTTGATCTGAAAGGTTCGTCGCAAGGACGGTCTGTCGGAAAAGTAGTGATTGATGAGAGTAAAACATTCAAGGATTTAGATCTGGAACTATGCTTCCTCCTTGATCCAATTACACGACATCGGATCTTAACGTAAGTATTTATAGTTACCTGCTACCTGAGATACATTGCAAATGATAAAACTTGGTATCTCATGGGGTTTGGTTAAAAGGTTATAGTTCAACAATAACTTTTGTATTGATTATAAATAGTTGGTGAATGCGATGAATCTTCTATAAGTGAAATAAGTTGAGAAAATTTTGCTCTCTCTCCTGAAAGCACACATTGTCTCCTTCATGCCAGTCAGTACCACATGGGAGATACCCTAAATCAGTAGAATACCTAGGAAAATGATATGATACTACTTATCGGGAGAAAAAAAAAACATGGCATTCTACTTATTATGTGTTTATGTTAGGTCAGTATCCTTTACTCCTTTAGGAATGTCTCTTTATCTATTTCCTTTCTTTATAATCTGTTTGTTGCGATTATTAATATACTGGCCAACCTCCCCCCAACAGCACCCACAATGAGACAAACAGATTGTTTACCTTTACACCAAAAAAAAATAAAGAACAAGAGAAAGAAGTGACTGCCATCCGTTCGTTTTCTTCATCTTTACACAAATTATTCATGTTTCTTTCAATGTTTATGGAGTTACTGATTTTATATTCCTTATACAGACAAGTTAAAAATGATTGTGAATTTTTGGAAGCAGCAGGCATCATGGATTACAGCCTTTTGCTGGGAATACATATTGAAGCCTCAAGTCGAGGTAGGATTTCCCCCTCCCCAAGTCATCATGTTTTCTTCCACAAACTCTGTTTGATGTAAATTTATATGAAGTGCTCGAGTGCTTCATAGGTGATCTGAATATCTGATATGTCGTTTCATCTATCCAATAGTGCAAGTATGCGCTAGTATTTAGAGATTAGGAGAGAATTGAAAAGAGATAGTATCCTTTACGTAGTAACATAGGTAAGGAAGCCCATGGTGATCTAATGCATGGCCTTTTGTGGTCGAAGTCCAGCTCTAGTTAGTATTTAGGAGATGCCCAAAAGACTTCTGCAGTAGCTCCATGATTAATTTGTTCCAGAATCCAGATATCTCCATGAATGGATCTCCTCTTCTCATGAAGTGTACCTCCTTCTGTAGCTCCAGGTTGAGTTGCAATCAAAGCTGTACAGAGTGAAAGTTTCTTCACAAATGGCTTTGTTTTCTCCTTCGCTATTCACTCTAGTCTCTTTCCATCTTCTCTGTTGACACGGTCACACATAATTGACTTCAATAAGAATTTATCATTCCTTTTTTTCTTTACTTATTTTTCCCCGTATCTAGCCTTCATGGAAATGTTGCAGTCTCTTTACATAGTACCCCCAATAATATTGTGAATTATCTTTCACTTATTTATAATGTAAACGTGGCTATGATTAAACAATCCTATCTGACTCATACAAGACAGAAAAGCGTTTTTGTGTTTTTGTTGATTGACATTATATTAGAAAACTAATTACTGGTTTCTTTGTTAATTTGTAACTAAAGTATTTGAACAATTTAGATCAATGGGAATAAGGTAACATTTCACCAATTAGTCTTCTCGTCATGTATAGAATTCAAACCATGCTTTTGTGCCTGGTTTAGCCGTTGCGAGTTATTCCTTTTGTTTTGGTTAATTACAGGATCAGCTAATGGTCAAAGTCGAAGTCGTAGTAGTAGGTTTTCATTACCTCCAGATCCATCATGGAAACAAGTGGACCCTGAGTCAAGTGTTAGTGACCATCAACATTATTACGAGTAAGATTTCAATTTTTTTTTTCCACATTGAAGACTTGCGTATATTAGTAACAGTGGCATGCACCTGTAATTTGGCATATTTCTCAAACAGCTATGGACATCCCTTATCTACTCTTCTTTACAAATAAATGTTAAGCAGTAAAAGTGCTCCACTTGACTTATGTTGGATTACTATCGTGATAGTGCCCACAATAGTAGTAGTTGCTCTTTGATAATCATAAATATCTAATATACCATTCAGACACCCAAGTTGTTTTGGAATTTGCAAATGATTTTTTAACGGGTTTGCAACTTAAATGTTTTGGCATAATTGACGATGAAATTTTCATCACAAGAAAAAACAGAATGGCTAAATTCATACCATATGAAAGATGTTACCTGGACTATGAAAAGAAATACATTAAGTAATCAACTAGGGACTTGGGTCTAGGGAGAAGAGCTACTAGGTTCAAAAGGTTCTTTAATTTTTAGAACCTGTTTACTGGCACAAGAGTCTATTGCCAAAACACAACAAAGATCTTGTTAACATACATAATAATAACCCAGGATGGGTGAGCAACCTGCAACCTTTTCCAGTAATATAAAATAGCCAATTATCTGGAGAATGACTTTCTTTCTGTATATGAATTTGAGGAATGACTCGTGTGATATGGTGTGGTAGTTTGTAGTTGAACTGTCCAAAAACCTATGCTTTCATGTAATCCCCTGATTTTAGTTAACCACTGAAGTTCAATTGCAGGCCTGATGTTAAACTTGGATTCGAAATCTCAGCACGTGCTGTCCACATGCCCAGAAATGGAACGGGAGGTCTGCCATTGCATAAGCCATATGGGATCAAAGAACCCTTCAATGTAAAATTATTTTTTGGAATAATTGATATTCTCCAGGGATACAATGTGAAGAAGCGGATAGAACACATGTACAAATCACTACATTATGATTCTAGGTCAATTTCAGCTGTGAATCCTAAGGTGTATTCAACTCGTTTTCAGGATTTTCTCTGCAAAGTATTTCAATCAGAAGAACAGATTTTATAGCTTCTTCAATCCTTATTTCAATTGTTTGCGCAATGGTTGGAATTCTGCAGGTAAAACATTACATTATTATTGATTATGAAGCAATGAACTTTCTTTCAAGTTTCATCTCTCCACTATGCAAGAAAATTTTCTAAATTAATATTGTATATATTTTACCTACTATAGAAAATGGATTCCTACCCTCCCCTTCCGGCAAATTTTCTCGTGCTAAAATCAAAATTATTCCATTCCTAAAGCAAATCAAACATTTTACCGCCCAAGAAGCTTCTTAGTTCAATCATTGAGGATTCAGAATATCAGATTATCCCACGTGCAATAAAAAAAACAGCAACGCGTATTCTCAGGAAAATTCAGGTAAACATTTTATGAGCAGTCGAACATGCTTACGTTCATGCCAATTCTATCTGACGTCTCAAATTAGAGTATTAATTTTTATCTACCTCTCAGCCACTTTCAGTACTTAATTTGTTTGGGAGAATTTGATAAAGGTGACCTCATTCAAGTTGCAATCTTAGTAAACAAATATTTATGTCCCAAGAAAAGGTGACTATTTGTCTATTTGGGTCGATACCCGCAAAAAAGGACCTTCTTAACAACAGGAATAGTATAGTCCTTACTTTTTCTTTTTCTTCTTTCCATCGTTTTGAAACATGCAAATGAAATAAAAAATGACCGCAAAATTTGACTATCAAATGAAGAACTTTGATTAAGAAAAAAAATAGATAAATAATGTATACAAGACTTGACTGGAGTTCTCTCTAAATAAAGGATGGTTGTCAGGCAGCAGCAGATATTTTTCTTTTGAATCGTTGTATTTCAAATTTTCATACAATTCCGACGTTGTTCATTGATTTTTTCCAACTCTTCTGACAAGCATAAAATTTTATAATCAATCACATAATGGCCATCCGTTTTCTAATTTCATCTTTATGTTAAGTCGTGGCAAAAATGATCGTCAAATTGATGGTGATTGCACCTTTTGTCTGTTAAAGATGAGGCAGAATGTATCCATTATATCAAATGGGAATTAGCAGTGGAGGAAAAGCTCATACCCTTATTTGGGAATGTACCAAAATAATTAATGAAAGCGGCAAGACGTAGCTAGGAAACATGTTATGAAAAGAAAGAAAGTACATTAGAAACAAAGTGAAACACGAAGAAACATGCGTGGTGGTGCCATGGTGGTCAATGTGGTGGGTAGGAGACACACTTCAAATTAGATTCACATGTTCATGGGGAATATAATCACTATAACGGAGCACTATTCACTTCTATGTCACTAGATGTCAAAAAGTTGTTTTTGGGTAAACTTATATAGCTAGTTCGTGTTTTACTTTACTTAACAAAATTATGGAAATTAAAAGAAAAATAGAATAAATGAATATGCAAACATACACTTCTTATTCAGGAATCCACCGATCCAGTAGCTTTTATACTCGTGGCAAAGAAACACAGATTTTCTACTCATAAATAATAATTTTAGTAACCCAAAACTTATCCGAATGCAATGGTACTTGAAGCAGAGTACAAAATATCCCGATATATCGTGATATTTGAGAATATCTATCTAGATTTTAGATAAAGATATATATATATGACTGTAAATATCGGTGATATTTTGATGATATTTATAATATTTGTGATATTTTATGTATATAACAATTTTATTTAATATTTACCATTATATTTCAAATAAATATAAATAATGTATCATGGTATATCAAAAAATATCCACAATATCTACGATATTTGTCGATATTTTGGATATATCCATGATATTTACATGTAAAACAATGTCAAATATCCCCAAAGAGGAGAGGAGGATATATCCACGATACATATCTAGAAATTGAATATTGATAAATACTCATATCCTGATATTTTGTACTATGACTGCAAAAGCACAATTTTTTCTACAGACTAACAAAACTTGATTCTCAAGATATCGAAAAACATAATAAATTTACTAAACTTGAGCTAGTGAGCTACAACCCTTAAATCAAATTAAAATTACAATAATTAAAAATAAATTTTAAAATTAAAATTTAATATTAATAATAATAACAATTAATTTCCTTCCACGTGTTTTATTTATTTTGTAATGCTAAAAAACTTTTTAAATAATTTTTTCAAGAAATTGGTCCCAAGGTCCAATTTCAATTCAAAACAACTCTAGAGGACAGAGTTTTTTTATAATCACTCACAAGCATTGTCACCAAGTACGGTACGGGTTTAAAACGGTGTATTTGAAAAAAACTTAGTTCGTGTTTTAAACGGAACGTCTCGGAAAAAAAACGGAAAAAAAAAACGTAAAAAAAAACGTGGGGCATAAAAAACGGGTTTAAAACGTATAATACGTACAATACGTAAAAGAAAACGGTAAAACCGATGATAAAGAATATAATAGATAAAGAATTTGATTTTTTTTTATAAGAGGAAAAAGAATTGACACATAAAATAAAAATACAAATAATACAAATGAAAGAAAATTCAAATACATTAAAGTATCAAATTATCATTACTCATCCAAATACTAGAAGTTTTAGATTCAGTACCAAAACACGACTCTAAATAAGATACTACTAATTACCACATAATCAAGTTCTACAAATAAGTTAATAACTTTAAAATTTATAATTAATTATTAATAGTCCAAAACAAAATAAAACTGTCTCAATAAGTCAATCTAATGCCTACTCTTCAAAAAGGTAAACTCCAAATCCCCTTTTCTTCTTCGTGTTTTCTTTTAGATTAAAAAAAAAAAAAAAAAAGTTTTAAAAGGGAGATTTTCAAAATCTCTGGTTTTAAACGTTTTTTAAGTTTAAAACGTTTAAAATGGGTTTTTTTTAAAAACCCAGATTTTAAACTGGAACCAGACGCCTTACCAATATCTCGGGTTTTAAACGCGTTTTTTTTTTTCAAAAAAACGCCGAACTTGGTTACAATGTTCACAAGGATAAATTTCGGGTGAAAATAACCCTAAAAACCAATTTTCGCGTGAAAATAACCCTCAAGGACAAATGGCCTGGATTTGAAATAAATATTTTCCGATTTTACCCTTTATGTCATTTTACTATGAACAATGATTATTCATACCAAAATAGGTGAATGTACCGTACCCTATATTCATACAATATATTGATGTATGAATAATGATTATTCATAGATCATGTTGAGGTATAAACAGTGATTGTTCATACGTCAATAGGTATTTTTACTGATCATACATTATGTTGAGGTATAAACAGATATGAACAATGATTGTTCATACTTCAATAAGTGTTCTTATTGATCATACATTATATTTAGGTATGAACATTGATTGTTCATACCCCAAATAGATATGAACAATAATTGTTCATATGAACATTGATTGTTCATACCCTAATATATGTATGAACAATGACTGTCCATAGCTCATGTTGATGTATGAACAATGATTGTTCATACCCAAAATATATATGAACAATCATTTTTCATATATGAACAATTATTGTTCATACTCCAATAAGTGTTCTTATTGATCATACATTATATTTAAGTATGAATACGTATTGTTCATATCTGTTTTGGGTAAACATTTATTGTTCATATCTGCTTTGGGTTCATGTTTTTTTGTTGGTATGAACACGTATTGTTCATATCTAAAGTAGGTATGAATAATCAATGTTTTGGGTATGAACATTTATTGTTTATATATGTTTTGGGTATGAACAATCAATGTTTATATCTGTTTTGAGTTCATTTTTTTTTTTGTATAAACATTCAATGTCCATATCTATTTTGGGTATGAACATTTATTGTTCATATCCGTTTTGTTCATAGTCCAATAGGTATGAACACTCATTGTTCATAGCTAATGTTCATATAATTGGAGGTATAAACAATGATTGTTCATATCTGTTTTGGGTTTATGTTTTCATAGCCACAATCAATGTTCTTAACTTATGTTTAACATGAGTAGGTATGAATAATCAATGTTCATAACTGGAATATTTCGGTTGGGTCGGGCTGTTTATTTTTTTTTACCCGAGCCGTTGTTATTTCGCGTCAAGGGTAAAAGTTAAACTTGAACTTTCAACCACCCGGTCTTTGTGAGTAATTAAAAGAAAAAGGTGTCATCTAGAGTTCTTTTTTCGGCCAATTTGTCCTCTAGAGTTGCTTTTTGTAATTTTTTTACACAAGTCCTCCATTCCAATCTAGCATCTGGACTCCGGAGGACGGAGGTTTCATAATTTCTACATCTGCAGCAACTTCTCAATGAAGGCCCATTATACCACATAATCACATATAACATGTGTGAGACACAATGTCGTCCAAAAGAAAAAAAATTGTGGTATCGGTATAGACTAATTTACTTATCTACTGGGAAAACACACACATAAAACACCATAATCTATTCACTGAATTCTTCCCAGTCTCCTACTACATGAACTTTCCTCAGTTCAATTTGTAAATTAAGAGCACAACCAATTTTTCTTTTTCTGGTTTTTGCTAATATTAATGAATTGGGACATACAATATGCGTAGGAAGTGGTTTATAACTTTATATGAGACCAATCCCAGTTACAGATGGAAGAAATAGACTTAGTTTGACATGATCAGGAACATTACTAGTTTAGGAGAAACTGTAATAAGTGTAGTCTTGATTTTCCAGTCTTGTTAGGAATGTAGGCCTACTGCAATACCATTGTCAACATAGCACCCTTCCTAGCCTAAGTGTCGGGACTGAAATTCACTTCTCTCCACACTGTAGAGATGTTAACCCATTCTGAATTGTTCCTTTCTTTCACACAACCAGAAAACATGTGCATGTGGCCAAACTCATCTTTCCATTGGAAGTATGATAATTGTTTATTTGTATTGGTCCAATCCTAAGGCTTCTCAAGTCTCAACTGACTTCATCTTCTCATATCCCTTGAGGCTAGCAAAACATGTCAACCTGCATGTCTAATTGTCCATATTAAAACACAAACTTTTGTAAGGGGAGAGGACCTATGCAATGTCACACGCGCAAACCGCCTTCCTGAAACCGGCTTGGGCTTTGTCTAGGAGAGCCCAGTCCTATTAACCAATATTATATCAAATAAATATTCGAACTGTAACTAGAAATTGATTCAAAATTGCCGACACTTGAGTGTACCTATAATAGGCAAAAGTACGTTTACACTCCCAAGTCCCAACTTCAAAAGCAACTCTCGTAACTCCTAATGGAATTTGTAAACAGTAGATGCATTTTGTTCTTTAGGTTTACAAAATGGTTAGGATCATAGCCGGCATTCGACTGACGTTTGAGCCATTAAACAACTAGCTGATAATCCACTTATCGAAAATCATAATAAACAAAACAAAACAAAAAGACGTACTTCATGAATCTAACCGGATGGCAATTGTACTTCATTAAATGTTAATTAAGCACTAAACTACGATCTGGCGGACATTTCTGTTTTCTTTTTCTTTTCTTTTTTGTTAAACTAGTAAAAATTTTACTTCATATCAAAACTAAATCATACAAAATATTTAGAGGACAAGCATGCTACAAATTGTGCCGCGGTCAGGCCTGTCCAAATAGCAAAGCCTAACCTGCATTCATTCAAGCAAAGGATAATAGGGTTAGGCACACCCTAATTACTCGCATTATAATTTGTAAGTGCATATATATATACCTGTCCTCTTACATCATTTGTTACATGTCATTTGGCCTGGAATCTAGAGGTGGTATCTTACAAACAAATGACTAGAAAGTCGATCAAGATGATCTGATGTACTGTTCATCTCTGATCTCTATACACGAGCGAAACCCAAGTCCAGTATCTGCTTGCTGAGTACTTGACCACAACAACAATATAATTACTACAATACGATGCTTCACTCTTCATCCAACCCTATGGAGAAGCCCTTAGTACTCGAACAGATTACATAGCTGCCGTTCTGCACACATCCTTAATTCAGTTTCAATTACTACAGTACAAATTTAGATACAAAAGGCCGAGATTTGCGTGAATTATAATAATTACGAGCTAGTTTTAGGTTCTTAATTAACGCATAAACTTGCACTGAATACATTTGGATTGAGGAGGAGGGGTGTAAAACTGTAAATGACTAGAGACTTCGAGGTGTGAATTTCCATCACCATAACAACCACAACCTCCCAGGCATTTAATTAGTTGCCGACTTGCTAGCTATATGAAAATACGCAAGATGCGATTCAAATAAATTCTTTGTGAGAGCTGTCCCGTCCAGCAAAAGTTGGATTGCAAAGTTCACACAAACCACAGCCACATCCCATCCCTCAACATCCCACAACATAAGGAAAAACAGTTCAATGAAAGATGTGAATTATGTATTGGTTGAAAACTTGAATTGATCGAATAGCTCGCAGTACCAGTGTACTACAGATGTGTCTTCTTTAGGCTTATAGCCAGTACAACATCATTTTAACCTTTACTACAAGTTACAATCGCTTTGAGTGGAAAGGCCCCACAGTACAGCTGTGTTAAAACTGTAGATATTCTCCTGACTAATAGTTACAACGAATACCAACAACTTGGAAGAAAGAGATGGAACGAGGCCAGGCAAACAACATTACATACTCCTTTTGTACACAATAGAATAAAATATAATAAAAAATAACAACTATATGTGTCCAAGAACATATCAGCAACTTATTTGATTCCACAAGGGGACATGTCTAGGGACTTGTGACTGCGAGAGAGCGACCCCCCAGGAGTTATTATCGTAGAATGTGAGGGGATCAAGGGTTCTCCTCAGTTCGTTTTAGTTTTACACCGAGCTGTTCTTCACAACCTGTAAAATATCATTAGAAGCATCACTTGTTCATTACAAAAACCACCTAAAAGAACTAAAACTGAAGCAATACCGTGGTAAGTTTCCCTGCAAACTACAAACCCCAAGATCTATCATCAACCCAACCATTATTTTTTTGAAGCAATATAAACCCTAATTGTATATGATACGGTAACTTCTCCGCTGGGCATATAGCTATGAACCCTACGCCGCTCAAGATAATTGTAGGCCAGCATAGATAAAATGACATCTATGGAGTGCCAATCCTATTTCAAGATAAGAACCAACTTGGGCTTGACTAAGTAAATAAAATACCCGAATATTAATAGTTCATTAGCTAGATTTGATTATTCAGTGGCATGGTGAAGTTCGGATGCTGGATTGCATTGCATTGCAATACATGCAGGTTAGGAGGACTAGTCTTCTTGTGTAGTTGTGCCCATTATAAGCTTACAACATTAGAGTTGAATTAGGTTGTAATTTCTCGTTAATAATCATCCAAGTAGCCCATTGCCTTGCATTTAAAGTGAAAAACATGTATAATCCTTTACAACTTCGCATTTTTCTACATCAAATTGCAACTAAATATTGACAAAACAAGAACGGAAAATACAAGAAATACAAGATACAACTTAATTAATTAAAGTATGTTCGATCTTACCACCAAAAAAACCTTAATTGAAGAAATAGATTTCAATCTCCTGATACAACACTCTGCAACCAATTAGCTATTAATTGAAGGGACAAGAAAACCCAACAAAAATCATACCTGCATAAAGAGGAGATCACATTCTTCACCACTTTAAACATTCCTACATCGATTAATTTAAACATTAGCACAAGAACATAAACATAAATTCATTAAACCCACGTCAATAGCAACTAAATTGGTATGGGCTCAATATTTTGGCAATGGTTCGAGTAGCAAGAAGCCCCTAAGAAGATCATAGCTTGCAAATGATCGACCATACTTGTATTTACTAGCCAAACATGTTAAGGCTTGAAACAACAATGAGAAATGCAAGTATGACTACGCTTGACTACTGTAATTCAGTAGGGAGCTCCCTTCAGTCCAAGTACAAGAAGCATAAGATTCAACTAATCTCCCGCATCATTCACTCACTTATACCAAGCATTTAATACTTTATCATCCTTTAACTTGGGTACATGGATGAATGAGTCGGCAGCTAATTGAATCCATCTACTACCTATGAGTGGACTGAAGAGAGCTCTCTTACGAGATCCTATCAACAAGCACACAACAACTCTACATCGAAACAGATCTAGAAATGCAAACTTCACACACACAAGCAATCCATTATATGTTTCGAGAAGGTGCAGTAGCGCATTAAACAAAATGAGTTGTTGTGAAAGGGATGGTGGTCACTTTCATCAGTGTGTTGGTGCACTAGAAATAGAGAGAGGAAGAGGCAGAAACAGGGAGAGAGTTGACTGAGGGAAAAGGGAATACTGGGGTTATAAGCTTTACTACTCTACAGCTAAGCAACTGATGTTAACTATGGAAGGAGAAAAAGGGGTTTATATAGGTAGAACTTAGAAAAGATGCTGAGTTCAGCAAGTTAAAAAATGAGCATAACATATATTCATAAACTATGATAGTGTTTCTTCTTTGAAGAATTGAAGCTCTCAAAGCATAACCAATAACAATACTAAAATGAAAAAAAATATATATATATATATATGCACTTGAACACCATTATATGTTCGTCTTAGTTTATAATTATTCCTCATCTTTTCTTTATTTGAAACAATAACAATATAATTAGGAACATAACTTTTCACTTTCTAACTTTAAAGGTTTTATTACAAATGCAAAGTAAATCATTATGAACATAATTATTATATCATTTAGGACATTAATCAAAATTGTCACAGCTACTTGCTAAGTTGCTATCTAGTTTCATCACGCTTGCATCATACTTGTCGTATTGATTATCCAATATATATCGATTAATTATCAGGTTGATTATAAAATCTTCTTTCCGTTTCCACCCATACAAATATATATATCGAATTAATACTTTTACCATAAAATATTCCAAATTTACAACAGCTCCTCTAGCCCTTATGGTAATCATCACAGACACAGTTGAGTTTCTCACATACCATTATGAAAGTTCTATGCACACGTTGACAAATCGCTTGTAGGTCCAACTGAATGCAAAATCTTTTCCTAGATTTTCTTCTTCGTCCCAAAATCTATGAATTCGCTTTCAAATTTTCTCTCTTTGTAAATTCTTTTTCAAATTGCAATTAGGGCTCAAAATGGTACGGGATGCAATCCGAATCCGATTATATTTGAATCCATTTTAACGGATATGGTTTCTATGTTTGTGATTAGAATCTTATCCGAAAATCCGAATCATTTTAACAAAATTTATATTTTAATGCCTAAAAATTAATTTATATATTACATTTATATATGAAAATCATTAAAATAGTATATTTTTTTGTGTTTTTTAATAGATATGGATATCCGAAATCCGACCCGAATCTGGATAGATCCAAATATGGTAAAGAATTTTGAATGAAAATCCGATCCGAACCTGCTCCATTTCCAGCCCTAATTGCAACCTCCTTTTATACACATAATTTAAATTTACGAGTCTTTTCATTTACTCTTATGTCGTGAGTTTTTCATACAATTTTTATTGAAAAGTTAGAATTGCATAAGCGGCTTACAAAAATTCATAAACAACTGTTCTCAATTTCTCAGTACTGCTTTGTATAACTTTTGTAACATTTTCCAAAGAGAAAAATGAGAAAAAAGTTGGATGATGTTAACTTTACAAAATTATAAGCACTAATTCATCATGCTATGAAGGGCTCTCAATAAGATCCATCCAAGACCATGAATAACCATTGTTAGAATGGTCATAACATGTTGGATATTTCTATGCCAACTTTTTTTTTTACTGTTGCTGTTCTATGACCTATGAGGGGTTGGCGTCTTGCCATTTTAGGGGTTGACGTCTTGGATTTCAAATCACACCTATGAGGACAGTTTCCAAATGAAAATAATTGAAAACCCATAATTGACGTTAAATTAGGGTAAATTTCTGATTCGGCCATGATAATGTCAATGTGTTTCCAATTCGATTACAAATTGCAACTCAGCGCATTTTGTTAACAACTAGTAAGGTAATATCAGCAATTTTTTGCACTGAATTGCTGACAATGGCCGGATTAAGAACAAAATAACATTATCATGGCCGAATCAGAAATTTACCCTTAAAATTATCCGAAGATAAATAATATTGACTAGGGCATTTTTGTTTTGATAATTTCATTCCAATTATATCACACGAGTATGCACACTCCCACCCCATGATATACGCACACAGATTGACCCCAATAGGTATGCACACAAATTGTGAATATCTAAATGTACATACCCCATTAGATAATGTCCCATAATTGTTGTCCATATTGAATGTGCATACACCAATACACATACTTTAGGTATTCAAACTTGATTATTGGGCATACTGCAATATATATATGCACTGAATGTGTGGCTATGAATACCTATTACATAGATTGTGCATACTTATATAGTTATATTTAGGTATTCAAATATAACATCTTGTGCTTCGAGTTGTACTGACATTTAACACTCTAATGGATGGTAGAATCCAATAACATTATAGAGTCAAAGGAATAGACGGGTACTGACTTTGAATTAGGTTATTCATTTATCTTTTCTTGCAAAATTGATGCCGCTTCGAATTGCTTAACAAAAATATAGGAAGTTAGGTTTCCCCTCTTCATAAATAATTTTGTTCATATTTCTCCAAATAACCACTGGACACGAGATAGCAACTGCTCCCTAAAGAGTCTTAGCTTGCGGATCAAGATTAGCTCCCTACAAGCTTAGTGTGACTACCTGGAATATGTTGCATCGCAAATGTGTGTTGTAGCAATATTACTTAGCAAAGCCACACGCATAGAAAGTGTATGACTAAGATCTGTATTGTCCTTATATGCTATACATCTTGAAGGCAATTTGAATTTTATGTTTTGCATTCTATCATCAGTATTAATTGCACCCGACATAATTTTCCATCCAATTGCTGTGGTTCTTGGATATAGTTTTGCTTTCCAAATAAAACTCACCCAGCAAGGCTTATCCCTTTTACTCTTTATTTCCTCGTGAGCTGAAGCAACCGAGATATTTCCAGTTGGTGTGTGCATCCAAACTAACTCATCCTCACATTCTTTATTAGGTTGTTGAAGCTGTGAGATCTAAACTCCAAGTATACCCAAGATATCAGTGGGGGGAGTTCCATTTATTATGCACAATGCAATAGTGTTCTAAAAATCGGTTTAGTCGGTGCCCACATAAGCCCAAGTCGTTTAAAAAATCGGTGGACCGATCCGATTAGTCTAACTAATCGGTTTCTAGGCAGTCCAATCAAGGTTTTTTTTTTTTTTTTTTTTTTTTTTTTTTAATAATTAAATGTCAAAAATTAAATACCCGTATAGACTTAAGATTTAAATGAGTTTAAAAGACTAAAGTCTGATGTAAATTATATACCACTGTAAACAAGAGTATGTTTTTATATGAAGTCGATATTCTTCAACTACTGCGCATTTTTATAATAAGTATATTTGTTTGTGTTTATTTTTTGAGTTATGGTAAATGATTTTATTCATTTATTGTAATATAGGTGTATATTATTATATATATTATAAGATATATAAAAAAAAAAAAAAAAAAAAAAAAAAAAACCCCCGCCTAGCACCCTAGTCCATCTAGGCACTGCTTATAAAGCCTAAGCACTAGACGCTCTCCCACCGCCCGACTATCGCCTAACATTTTTTAGAACACTACAATGCAGTCACTCCATCAAAGTGGCATTATATATATTATTTCCAAAAGTTTGCTTCCATTGGATAGCTTTTGTCCCAATCCAATTGTCCTTCCAAATATTGATGCTTCTACCATTTCCAATTACCATTAAGTGTTGATGTACTTATTTCATGGCCCATTTAATATCAAGACATACAGACATATAGTTGAAGTTATGTTTGTAGCCCAAGTTCCATTTATTTTCTTATATTTACTTTGCATAAATGATTAAATGTTGACCAATTGTTGATTTTTTTTAACATAGCCCAACTCATTTTCAATAGCATAGAAAAATTGATGTATTTCAGTTAGAGCATGCCAATTTATCCCTCCTCTTTAGGTTTGCATGTTCTCCTCCATGATGTAGTGACTACCTTCTAATAAAAAGAGTTGACTCGACCATAGTAAAAAATATCAGGATATGTGTATTTATCGATATTCAATTTCTGGATATGTATTGTGGATATATCCCCCTCTTTGGGGATATTTGACATTGTTTCATATGTAAATATCGTTGATATATCCAAAATATCGAAAAATATCGTGGATATTGTAGATATTTCTTGATATATCATGATATATTATTTATATTTATTTGAAATATAATAATAAATATTAAATAAAAATTATTATATACATAAAATATCGCAAATATCACAAATATCATTGAAATATCACCGATATTTACAGTTGTATATATCTCTGAACATATCGTGATATTTATATATTTTTTTCTAGAATATAGATAAATATCTCCAAATATCGAGATATATCGGGATATTTTGTACTATAGACTCGACCATATAAAATTTCATATAATACATTCACATGCATTTCTTTATGACTAAGACATGCTATTTATAGATAGCCATGTTGTGAACTTGCATACTATTCAACATATGTTTTTCAAGTAGAGATAAACATTGTCTCATGCACGAGTCCATATACTTATTGTGTGTATGACCTCATGTGTGGCATATTATCTTGCTGCTATACCCCAAATTCACCTTCCAGTTAGGGTATGCAATGGGTCGGATATGCCAATATCCGAATCTGAACCCCCATCAGATAACCCTAAAAATTTACCCTAAAACCCGTACCCAATCCCAAATCTGATTGACCCGTATCCAAATAAAAATCCAAACTCGGCATCTTCGGGTTGGGTTGGGTTCAAGATTTCCTGTCCTATCTTCAATAGTTTATTTTTTGGGTAAAGATCTCCAATAGTTCAATATACCACAAATTCATCCTCCAATATATCAATTCTACCAGTTTTGGGTTGGGCAGATTCACTTATTGATTTTTTGTTGGAGGTTGGACGGTTGGTATTAGTCTAGAAGAGAATAGGATCAACAAAGTGAGGAACAAGTTATGGGAAGGCTCAAAAAAAGGAAGGAACCCATAATCTATTATGGCAAGGCAGAATATATATATATAATTTAGTGCATGCGGTGGGACTGGAATCACATCAAATTCCCTCCTCCAACTGCACTCGTTGTCTTGTCAATACTAAAGCTGCATACAAAGCGGTACGTAGCCTTTCATCATCACCAAGTCCAATCAATACTTTTTACCCGTCCACGTAACCCTATTCCCTCTCTTACTACTAGTCTAACATAGTGTAGGGTGTTGAAGAATCTTTCGTCAGAACTCATAGGTACTTGACCCTGGAACTACAAGTAAACTTCTTAACTGATTCTTTTGTATATATAGGTCTCTCCTGGCATCGTCATGGAATTGGCAACATCCCTTATACATGGAGTTGTACGTCGTTGAGGGAAAAAAACATCCTTGTGTGCTAAATCCTCACACTCAATAGCACCAACGTAAAATGGAATTGGTCTTTTTTACATTTGTGTACCACGTTAGACAGTTCTGATTTAACATTCTTGAAATTTAATTGAGTGTTGATTCAAGTTCATTTCTTATCGAGTATGCGTATCAATTTGTTTTTGTTCAGTGCACCAATACCCGTTCGGTTGTTTACATTGTTTAAGAAGCCTCACAAACTATAAGTTCGACAGATCCCACCCAGACATGCAGGTTCACGAGCCACGACATAAAATCAGACATGCACCATAACACAATGGCCCCTAGGAGGCTAGGATTAAATAGAAATGTAAATCTGGTTACCGCCTGTTAAGAGTTCTGGCTAACCATTTAACATTTACTTACCGGCCTAGGGTGTCAATTGTTAGGATTTTAACCATATTATTAACCGAAAATCGGGGCAAAACTAATGGTTTGGTATTTCCAGACTGAAACCAAACCAGTTAAATGATTCTGGTTTGAGATATCTTTTCATTTACAATTAAATTTACTTTTGGTAAATAGTTTTGCAGGCTTACGTCTATCATTCCACATGTAAACAGTGAATTAGCTATATAAAGATCCCCCATCTCAGGTCATATCGACTTGATTACTGACCTCTGGTTACAAGGCACAGAGGACACATGCTATCTTCAACCTGTCTTTCACTGCTTTTCCTCTCCTAGTCCCACGTTTGTTAGTGTAGTAGACTGAAGAGACTAAGAGAGTAGAGTTGTAGACAACCTTTCGTAAAACAAGTGACCTAATCCCTGAAGATTTGCAGCTATCTCTTTCATTCGCAAACAATAGGCGCTAGTGGCGTTTTCCTTGTTCCTCTGGATTTTCTGGAAGAAGGAAATGTTCAATTGTTAGCATGGCATAAAAATGAGTCCCACAGCAGTATCCATATCATCTATTCATCTTTATTAGGTTGGGCTTTAAGAGTTTGTGGTAATTAGTGGGCTTTTATCGGGCTTTGGTATGGAATGTAGCTCTGGATAAGAGTATTGGGCTAGGGTTTCATTAGGCACGTTCATTGTTCACAGCACGACGCTAACAACATGGGATGACATTGTATGAAGATTAATTGCGTAGGGTGTGTATGAAATCTGAAGTCCCAACTTCTAGGAGTCGAAATCATTTTTCTATTATCTAAAAAATAAAAGGAGTCGAAATCATTTTCATTTTAGTAATGTAATCTCTGTACCACACACATCTCGTATCTCGGCGCACACACACAGGTATCAAAACACGGTTACAGAAATGATCTCTATACCGGTTGTAGATAAGGGTAGAATTCGAACTAAACAAGCCGAGCTTTATCGTGCTCAAATTTGGCTCGCTAATTACACGAGCTTTAAATTGAGCTCGAGTTCGGCTCATATAATAAACGAGCGAGCTCGAGCCGAATTTAAACGACCCAAGTCCGAGCCGAGCCTGAGCCGCTCGGTGTTTTTACACTATAAATATACTATTTGAGTTAAACGAGCCGAGTTTCATCAAGCTCATTTGTTACACGAGTTTTAATTTAAGCTCGAACTCAGTTTATATAGTTAAACGAGCGAGCTCGAATCGAACTTAAATGAGCAAGTCCAAACCGAACTCCGAACCCTCTGCTCAAATTCCACCTTTAGTTGTAGATATCTCGAGTACATTGTAATCACATGATTCGGAAATTTAGCAGGGGCAAGTGCATACCGTGGATAACCGAGAACCAATGCAGTGAATTCTATATTTTATGCAATACTTTTCACCTCAGTAACTCTTTGTTTGTATATATTAAAGTCGATCCTGGAAACCCAAGTACCAATGCAACAGAGCAATTCTTCATACTTGTAGACAAATGGGGTTATCCATAAAAGGCCCTATACTTTGGCAGCTCCAGTTGTTTGTTCTTTTCCACTTTATTATTACCTTTAAACATGTTTTATCTGCTTTTTTAGGTCTTTAGGAGCATGATCATTCAGACTGGCCACATGAGCTTTGATCTCCTCATAGTTCAGTCTTGATATCACTCGCATACTTACTCCTCTCAGTTAATCATTGACTGGCTACACATGGTCTTCTGATTTTCTTGATTGTAATTGTGTCAGTGGGATTTTTTCTTAGATCTGGCCTACCATGAGGATATTTCTATAGGGATGAGTGTTTCGAGATCAGATCTAACGGTCCGAAAATCAAATACAAAAAGAAAAAGAAAAAATATAGATTTGTTTTTGATTTTCGGACCGTTAGATCTCGGATCCAACGGTCTCGGCTGGCGTCCCTATAGGGATATCCTCGTAGTAGACAAACTCTTTTTCTTAATCCTTTATTTTATCTTACTTTTTATTCTTAGGGTCGGTCAATGACCTATACTGAATTGGGCTATCGTTCCTGGTAGGGTGATAAAAGGCGGAGCCGGGCTGGGCTAGCCCCTCAAACCATAAAAACTCTTGTGATTGAGGGCTAGGTCAGTCCATCCGTCTTTATTTTGTATTGAGAGCCGGGTCAAGTAGGGTCAAATATGAAAATTCAAGCCTTTAATCCGCCTCTTGACTCTCATTTTTTAGGGCTAAATGGGGTCGGGTCGGGCCCGATCTAATTATACTCAACTAGTTAGGTTTTTTTTTTTTTTTTTTTTTTTTTTATTTTTAATTATGTATATCAATTTTAACTAAGTATATAAAACTAATTGTTATGCCTTTAGAAAAAAAAAATAATAGATAAAGATAGTAGAAGAGATAATATTTTTAGAACATCTACATTTTTCATACTTACTGATGTTGTTACTTGTTAGGTTGGATTTGCTTTTATATATGATTTATATACATATCATTAAATCAATTACAAAAAATGCATATGTTATGTTATATTCTAATTTATCATTTATTGAAAATTAATTTAATGATTTTTTTTATATAACTTAGATAATTATAGTATAATACGTATATATAATATAAAATAACAAAAACATATGAGGCTTGATGAGGGCTTAATAAGGGGTGAGCTCATGCTTCAGAATCTAGACCCTAGCTCGCCTCTTATAAGCATGAGGCCCAGGCCGGCCCGCCCCTCAAATCTGTGAGTGCCAATTTTTGAGGGCTTGAACATGCAATTTTGAGAGGCGGGTTGGGGCTGGTTGAGAGGTGGATTATGTCATAAGCTTTTTATCCTTGGGCTGAGGCTGCTCTCTTATTTCAGTAGATTGTCACTTGGGTCATTGGGTGGACCAAACCCAAGGCGATAAGCAATAAGTAGGGATGTCCAAACGGGTACTCGACCTGGTTTGAACCCGAATTTTTAGGTTTTGAACGGGTATCAGGTTATCTAAACCCATACCGGTTTTCAACGGGTTGGGTTTGGAGTCGGATATTTTGTTGAGAAGTGTGACCAAACCCTATCCTAACCTTATATTTCGGGTGCCCATCGGGCTCGGATTTGGGTTTCGGATAGGATAAAACCCGGTATAAATGAAGAAAGAAGATAATAAGAAACTTTATTTGAAATATATATCTACATTTTATTCATTCTTCGGCTATCCACCAATCCTTCAAACAAAATAAAACTTCTAATGAATTTGGAAGTAATTATCATCTATACTTGGACATAATTATTTGATATGATTTAAAAATAGATGGACTTAGAATGAACGATAGACACATGATCACGTGCAATTACTGAAAAAATTAGAAATCTCGACATAATTTTTTTCATAGTCCAATATATTAAATAACTCATCATTGTAAACATGAATGAGATCATAATCCAAATATTTATCTAACTCATTCTTTTATATGAGATTAGTAGTATATAATTGAAACCGGATTTGGAGTTCGATTTTGGTCCGGGTTCAGTTTCGGGTTTTTTAACCCTTTTAATGGGTTTAGGGCTAAATTATTGAGTCGGGCCAGGTTTAGAGAGTGTGACCAAACCCTACCCTATGTATTTTGGTTTGGGTTCGGGTTTGGGTTTTGTCAGGTTCGGACAGGGTTCTATGCGGGTATTTTGTTCGGGTTTTGGGCGTGTTTCGGGCAAGATGGACATCCCTAGCAATAAGCAATGCCTAAAATTTCAAAGTCAGATAATATTTCGTGTACCCAAAAATTGATATATTTTGGAAATATTGAAAAAATATATATTTTTTTGTTGACTGGTCAAAATTATTTTGTGTATGTCAATATATCAAAAAATATACCGATACATATAGAAAATATTAATAAAACATAGGTAAAAGATTGGTCAAAGTCAACAAAATCAATGATATATATCGGATACGTCGATTGATATATATCAATATCTTGGAAAATCCGATATATATCAGTTCAAAATTATATCAATATATCAATCTGATATATCAAAATATTTCCATATCGTGTACCCAAAATTCCGATATATATCACCAATATTTTTTTTATATTTCACCAATATTTTCAGCCCTAGTGCAACAAAATTTTTGTGTACTTAGTACTATGATTGATTGGGCAATGATTTATGGTTAGTAAGTGAATATAGAGGTACACTTTAGTCATGACCTTATAATCTCGAAAATATAGATTTGTATAAGATGTTTGACTGAATTCAGGTCGGCGCTCTGAGGTTGCCTACGTATCCAGTTATCTAATGAACTGGAATCAAGTCAGACGTAGTTCATTTTGAGTGATTGAGTTGAAGATGGAGAGAATGTGCCCTCCTCTGAGAATAGAGAAGACGCCTCATTTTATAGGCGTAGATCTCCCTTTTGTGCTGTTTTGATAATTGCTTTTACTCCTTCAATTACGAAGCAATGATCTATCATTAATGATGATATTGACTAGTTTGCAGCGTGTTACGTTTTCTAGGTCGTTTGGACGACCTGACCTTAGATCGTATGCACGACCTGCTTGTAGTCTGGACACGTAGTCTGCCACGAGTGGTTGAGAGTGGAGGTTATTGACAGTAAACATCAGTTTTAAGACTTGGAGTTACTCTCAAATTTTCTATGCTCAATTGCTCATATGGCCCATTTGGCACTCCTAGATCCTACCTTTTTCGGTTTTTCTTCCCACTCTCTCTTTACCAACAAACAAAATTGGATGAAACCGTGAAAGTCACTACTACATACAAAAGCCTTCGAATGGAAAAATTCAATGTCGACGAGAATCTTTACTGGGCTTGGGCCTCATATTTAAATCGGCAAATGCTCTTCTTAATTAAGGATACTGGATAGTAAAACAAGGATTGGGCTTCGGTCGACTCGGTCTTAACAAACCCCACCCCACTCTGAATCTGCTGTCTGAACTCTGAATCTGGCTGTCTGAACAAACTGGTCCACAACTCCATCCATGTCCACTAGCCATATCTGCATTACATCCTTTTCATTTATTACCACAAAGTATATAATATACACCTTATTATTCACTATACTTAAACTCATCACCGACTGTTTGTTAATTAGTATTAGGAATTAATTTTGTAACAGAAAAAAGAAGAAACCGAAATAACGGTTTCAAGTCAAAAAAATTTCTATTTCAGGTCCGTCTTTGTTTCTATTTAACTTCTTCTTCTCCCTCTTTCTTTATTCAAACATTTATCTCACTACTTCTCTAACTCCAACAACTGTAAATGGAATCTGTTGGAAGAGTTTCAACATCATCATCATCATCATCATTAATATCACAACCTGATTTTCAGTTTGCGTTTAATGATATTAATTTCTCTGATCGAATTCTTAAACTTGAGATTACTTCTGATCGTGAGTATGATTATGAGGCTGTTCATAGTATTGCTGATTGGGCTAAGAGAAGGAGAGAAGAGATTATGAAGGAAAATGGTATGCATTTTTTGAAAGTTACATTGTTTGTTTAGTATAGTTCTTGGGAGAATGTTGTTTAGTTGTTTAAACTTTGAATTATTGGGGTTATATTACATTTGAATTTTATTGAATTTTTTTTATCAGTTTATGTGAAGCATTATTTAAAATACAGTCACAATGTGTTGAAAATGTTTGAAGAATGGAAGTTTTGAGTTGAAAGGGAAAAAAACCCAAATTGTAGTTTATACTTTTAGTAATTTAGAGATGGCAGTATTGTACTCAAAGGCTCACGTAGGATCTCCCCAAGTGCGTCGTGCCCTCCTAGGTTTTTGCCTTGGGTCGCACTTGCTAGGCACAACTAGTTGGTGCCCACGCCTTTAACTGCATAGCAATTATTTCAATATACTTTATCTAATGATCACCTGTGGAAGTACTGGCTTCAAATGCCAGTTGAATGTAGTTCTTGTGTTTGAGGCTTTCTCGAACAATTTTGGTCGAGGTCGGAGTTAAAATATAATGTTAAGACATTAATTAGTGTACTAGAAATTTCATCTAGTTCTTGCTTTATTCCCTTTAGTGCTTTTAATCAAATTAAACCACTGGGAAGTTTGTCATCTTTCTTTATGATGGATTTTTCATTTAGCTTACGACTTTTTAGTTTTTACTCCTGCAGCATACATATACGCATGTTTATGCTTATACACGAATTTCTTTAATGTGAAGATACGTATCACTGATCAAGACATCCGTTTTTCTATCTTTAGCTCAGGAATGTGTCACTGATCATAACATCCTTTTTTCTATCATAAGCTCTGGAATGCGTGTATGAAGAGGAGCATATCTTGAATTGTGGCCAACCTGATACTGCAGATTTGTTGGTTTGTGAAAATCAAGATGAGGAAGCTGTAGCAATGATTGAAGCACCTCCAGGTGTGAAAATCGTTCATTTGGTATATATTTTCTTTTGGAGGCTGTGAGCTTGCGAGATAACTGTTTAGTTGAAATTAACATGTTCAAGAAAGAAAACCTTTGTTTGCTAACTATAGCACACATCATCTGTAACCTAGATTTCTCACAAGTTTAAAAAGCGGAATCAGATACAAACAATAGACATTCCAACTCGTTATGTTTTATGAGGATGATCTACATTGAGAGTAAATCATATGGACATACCCACAAAAAAATGCCTCTTATTCTTCATGCAGGCCCACTTTGGAGTTTTTCTAGTGCAGGGGGTTGTGTACTTTATAACAAATTTTTGGTGGACATGTCAATCTCCCATGTAGTAGTACGGGGAGAAGGCAAGTAAACAAATCCCTATTTTCAAATTGCTCATTTGGTCAACTACAAAACTATTTTTGAAATGATTTTAAATTGTAACTTGATGGACATAATTGGTTTGAAAGATCTTGAGGACATAAATCTAGCCACGTGGTCTGCTATGTAAAATTCTTCTTGCACCATTGATGACAGTATTCAGACAGTATCAAGTAACAATATTGCATGGTCATTCACAGGTGAAGAGGCTGCAGACAACAATGATTCTTCTAGGAGCATGGTTTATTCAGTGGTTTCGAGAATTAGGACTTTACATATAAGCTCTCCAATTTTAGCTGCAAAAAGTCCATTTTTCTACAGGGTAAATTTACCAAGAGATATATACTGTATGCCATTATTTTTATTTTGTCATCAATATTTAGTACTTTGATCTCTGTATTTCAGCTTTTCTCAAATGGTATGATAGAATCAGAGGAGCGACATGTAACTCTGCGTATAAATGCTTCAGGTAAGCTTTCCTTTTTTTATTTCTTTTTGTTTTGGGTCCTGTCATATGTTTTTTTTCCCACTGAAGTTCGTCTGAGAAATTAGTTCTCATCAGGAATTTATATTTGCACTGCCATAAAATAGATACAGATTTGCTGCTGATGTCACTAGTGTATACCGTATAGGTTGTTCAATAGTAAGAGATCTAGCTAGTTTATACATGAAGTAATGACAATACCTAATTTATTCCTTTTGTGACAGAGGAAGCTGCATTGTTGGAGCTCTTGAATTTTATCTACAGCAATACCTTATCGGTTACCACAGCTCCTTCTTTACTGGATGTACTTATGGCTGCTGACAAATTTGAGGTTGCTTCATGCATGAGATATTGCATCCAGCTGCTGCAGAAATTGGCAATGACACCTGAATCGGCATTGCTTTATTTGGACCTTCCTTCCAGTGTTTTAATGGCCGAAGAAGTTCAGCCTTTGACAGAAACAGCTAAGAAATACCTGGTTGGACGTTACAAGGACTTAACAAAGTGAGCCCTCCTTGCTTGTGGCTTTGTCATCTTTCTTTCTTCTTCTTATTTTCTCTACTTATCATAAATGGGATATCTACGTATCATATAACCTATCATATAACCGCTAAAAAAGTTGTGGATCCCCCACCCCTCGGTACTCTGTTTATGGAAGCTCCTCATTACTTTGAACCTCTCATTAATCTCTTCAGATTTTCGGATGAAGTACTGAACTTGCCCTTGGCTGGAGTGGAGGCTGTCCTGTCCAGTGATGATCTTCAAACTGCGTCGGAGGATTGTATCTTTGATTTTGTACTGAAGTGGTCTAGAATCCACTACCCAAAGCTAGAGGATCAGCGTGATGTACTGAATTCACGCCTTATTCGTCTCATTCGCTTTCCATACATGAACTGCCGAAAACTGAAGAAAGTCCTCTCTTGCAATGACTTTGACCAGGAACTTGCATGTGAAGTTGTATTAGAAGCTCTCTTCTTTAAGGCTGAGACCCCACACAGACAGCGCATCCTTTGTGATGAGGATCCTGTTCCCAACAATCGACAGTTTGTGGAGCGTGCGTACAAGTACCGCCCTGTGAAAGTGATGGAGTTCGAGCATCCACGGCCGCAGTGTGTAGTGTACCTTGACTTGAGAAGGGAGGAATGCGGTAATATGTTTCCAACAGGGCGGGTTTACTCTCAACCATTTCACCTGGGTGGGCAAGGTTTTTTTCTATCAGCCCATTGCAATATTGATCAACAGCCAAATAGAGAAATTCACTGTTTTGGGCTGTTTTTGGGGATGCAAGAGAAGGGATCAGAAGGCTTTTTGGTGGAATATGAATTCGCAGCAAGGTTTAAACCCACAGAAGAGTTTTTGATGAAGTATAAGCACCAGTATAAATTCACAGGTGGTAAAGCAGTAGGGTTTAGGAACCTTTTCACCACAGATTGGGACTCTTTTGTGTCAGATGAGAGCTCCTATTTCATCAATGACATTCTCCACCTGAGGGCAGTTCTCACCATCAAATCCTGACTCTTTGAGGTCTTTCCCGAATCTTTGGGATGGTTTATTTGCTTATCCTATTTTTGTGTTTTGTTTTTGGGTTAGCTACTAATGTATCATGTGCTCAAGGTTTCCTTGGCTGAAGTTGAGTTCTTTTTTGGCTGTGAAAGCTTGCAGAAAATTTTGGTGTGCGAGTAAGTAATGAGCTACTTGCATTTATACTGTTCACTTATATAGGAGATCTGCTTTACTGCTTATGTGAAGGCCTGTGCAGTTTTGCCTAACTGTTTGCTGTGTACCGCAGTTTCTTGATATAAACTTGTCTAATCATCAATTAGCAAGAGCAGAGAAAGTTTTAATTTGAGAATGTCTTGAGCCTTTGTTTTTTTGAACTGGCTTGTCTGTTTTAAATGAGATCAATTTGCTGACGACACCATTGTCTTTTTAGGGGATGATATTGAGCAAGTTAGGTGGTTTAGGGGCATTCTGGGGTGTTTCAAGGCTGTCGGGTTTGTGTGAACCTCTGAAAGAGCAAGGTGTTTTTGGTGGGGGAGGTTGGAGACATTCACGCCTTAGCCTCTGTGCTTGGATGTGGTGCAGATCGTTTGCCTTCGAAGTATCTTGGCCTCCCTCTTGTGGCTAATTTTCAATCTAAAGTTATTTGGGATCTTGTAGTTGAGTGGTTCGGTAAGAAGCTTAGTGTTTGGAAGGCTAGGAATTTGTCTAAAGGGGGCGCCTTGTGCTCATTAAGAGCTCTTTATTCAACCTACATGTTTATTCTTTGTATCTTTTTTATGCATCTATGAGTGTTGTCCTTAGGATAGAGGCGATAATAAGAAATGTTTTGTGGGATGATACAGGCGAGCACCATAGGTATCATCTTGTCAATTGGAATTTAGTTTGCTTGTCTAAAATGGATGGGGGGTTTGGGCATTTGGAATATCCATACCTTCAATTTGGCACTTCTAGGGAAATGGCTTTGGAGATTTGGTATGGAGATAGGATAGTTTGTGGAGAAAAGTGTTGTGTTTAGGTTTGGGGAATCTCATTTTGGTTGGGAGAGTGGTTCTTGTTTGTATTCCTTATGGGTGTGGTGTTTGGAGGGGCATAATGAAGGTGTTGTCCATGTTTAAAAGAGATATTAGGTATATTATTAGTTCAGGAAATAAAATCCTTTTTTGGGAAGACACATGGTTAGGAGATAGACCCCGCTAAAAGAAATGTTTAATATATTGTTCAACATGTTTGAGCATAAAGGGTGCACTATTAGCGAATGCATAGTTAGATCTGATGAAGATACATTGGGGAATCTCATTTTGGTTGTGGTAGTTGGTTTGGGTTTAGTAATCTTAAACTATTTGGTGTAGTTAAAATAATCTGCATCTTTCTGTATGTACCACCATATTAGTACCTTTAATGGATTCCATTGGGGTCTTTACATTAAGTCTAAAAGACCGATCCTTGGTTACCTGGACGGCTCACAATTTCAGTTAGCTACTTGGATGGCTCACAATCCACTTAGCCACCTGGACGGCTCACAGTTTAAGTTAACCACTTGGATGGCTCACAATTCTAGTTAGCCACTCAGACGGCTCACATGTTAAGTTAGACATCTGGACGGCCCACAGGTCTAGTCAATCACCTGAGCCGGTCACATGTTCAGTTAACCAGTCCTATCTAGTGAGAGTCATTGTGCTCTCAGAACTCTTATTTTCTATTTCTATAAATAGGACTCTTCACTTAACAAATAACTACGTTTTGGAGACTTGATTCTGGAAACATATTCTGGATACGTAGGCAACCATTAAAGGCACAGTCTCATTCTTTATACAACATATTCCCTTGCAGATTCGATAGTGTGTGTGGGTGAATTCTTATCCAAACATAATTGGTGCCGTCTGTGGAGACTAGTAATGTTCCCTCTTCCACGTATCTTTCTCCTTCTTTGTCAATGACAATATAACAAGATCTCTAGCGAACAAGCAGGCAAGAGCACAACTATTCGAAGGAAACAATCAATAAAATGTTGAAGTTCGTGTCGATCAAGTTGCATCAAATCAAGTAGCTCCACCTTTGCTACTTCAAGTACCATGACAACCCAGATCTAAATTTCCAAGGTCCCAGGCTCTAGTATCTTCTCCTCATAATGGTACAAATTTGCCAGATGCAGATGCAGATGCAGATGCAGCTGTAGATCTAGTTGCAGATCCAGAAAATAAGGAGACAAGTGATGAAGACCTAATCTTTGAGGCCAAGCGTCACAAGCTTCGGCGGAAAAAGGAGCATAACACGGACTTACAAAAGCAAATAAACGAAGAGAAGCAAGTACAAACAGACAACAACAATACTACTTCATCCACTCCATCAAGAATCCCAAGATCTGGAGAAAACCACAGTGTATTCCACCATTTGTAAGACAATATTGAAAAATTCCGAACCACTGATGTTGTCCCTGAGATTCGACCAATCAATCCAGGCCAAGAAATATATCAACAAATCTATTAAGGCAATTGACGTCTCCTGGAGAACAAACAAAAAGTTGTTGTTCTCTAGACCATAGTTATGCCGACGATACAATATCTATCCACAATCGGTAATCTGGTCGTGATACACAAGTTCCATAAATTTGTGCAAAGCCGCCAAGTTATAGATGCTATGCCAATTGAACGAAACATGGATGCGTGTTTTACTTTCTTTGGGGTTTGGTAAGGCGTGGATGAGAGTTTTATGCTGGACGAATCTATTTGAGGAAGTAAGCAACCTGAAGGATTGATCTAGTACTCTCATCTTCCTAGTATGGTATGGTGCTTATGATCTTGCACTAAATTAATTAATCTAAAGAAAAGATCCCGTGATACGTATTTATTGATACCGAATCAATCTTGGGTGTTTTCCAATCACTAGACTTCGTATAATTCTAGATGCATGTTTCAAAGCATCATTTTGGCTAGATTTATCTCTCTCTCTCTCTCTTTATCTCTCTATATATATATATTTTATATTTTGTCTCTCTAATATTTTGCGTTTTGGATCAACTCTTTTAAGGATCTCATTCTCACACCCATGGCTCAAAAGAATCTCATGTAAGCAACAAATAGAAACAAAAAGAGCAATGGAATGCCTTTACATTATTGGGCTAGCTTATAAGCGATTGTTTTAAAGAAGATTTGCCAAAACACACCAACAAGGTCTAAGTAAAGTAATGTTTTTGGAAATGGTGAAGGAGATGGTGGTTGGGAAAAGATGAGACCGGACTTCGGTTTTGAAGTTGCCTACGCACTAAATATATTGCTTGGGATCAAGTCTCGATTTTCTCGAAAAATGACGGCGTGGATTTTATAGGTAGCATTGGTGATAGTTACTTCCCTCGTTCTCCAATATTCCAATCGTGGGATGAAGTTGAGAACCGGCGAGGAGAACCGCCCAATCATGGGATGAAGTTGGAGAGGCTGCGGACAACCGTCACCGTGGGATGAAGTTGAGAATCAAGGAACAACCGTCCGATGGGATGAAGTTAGAACTGGCCGGGACATCTGTCGGCTTTCGTGGAATGAAGTTAGAACTGGGCGAGAACCGGCTCCGTGGGATGAAGTTGAGAATTGGCGGAGAACTGTGGCCGTTCGATGGGATGAAGTTGAGAATCGGACATCATCGTTAGCTCGCTCGTGGATTGAAGTTGAGAACTGTCGGGACATCTGTTGGCTTGTGGGATGAAGTTGAGAACCGAGGGGACATCTGTCAACTCGTGGGATGAAGTTGAGAATCTGGCGGGAGAACTGTCGGTTCGTGGAATGAAGTCGAGAACTGGCGAGAACCGTCGGCGTGGGATGAAGTTGGAGAACCTTGGACATCCGTCACTTGGGATGAAGTTGAGAACCGCGGACAACCGCCACTCGTGGGATGAAGTTAGAAACTGGTGGAAGAACCGGGTCGTGGGATGTAGGCTTTGAGTGTGGGCTTTTTCATAGATAAGCTCTGAGCGTGGGCTCTGAGCGTGGACATTTTTGTAGATAAGCTTTGAGCATGGGCTCTGAGCGTGGGCTTTTTTTATAGATGGGCTCTGAGCATGGGCTTGTATTGAATTGGGCTTTATTGGGCCACATTTGTGGGGGCCGGAACATCGCCCTCTCTTTGTTACATGGGCAAAGCCTGTGTGGCAAAGAAGGTTGTTGTTGTTGTTGTTGGTTTTTTTTTTTTCTTCTGAGTAACACATTATTTTTTCTATTAGGCGTCGAAGCTTAGGGATTGTGCTAAAGAAATCTTAGAAGCAAAAGAAAATTATAAGATTAAAACCAGTGAATATGCGAGATTGAGAAATATTTGGAAGGAGAGAGATCTCATCTTTCAGGAGAATGAATATTTGAGAGGAGTACTTATGAGAAATGAAGTAGTTTTGCACGACTATGAGATGAAAATAAATATCATGAAAGCTGAAGTGTCGAAACAGAATCAAGAAATTGTTGTTCTCAAGGAGTAGAAGGTTTTGAGTGATGAAGTTGCGATTTTAAAATGTGAGAAATTGGAATTGGCAAAACGAGTTTGCGAGGCTGAGGGGATTAGAGGAGACTACAAGGTACTATTGGAAGAGAATGCATTTTTGAAGAAGGAGTTAGATGAATATCATGAGAGGGTGGAAAATTTTAGAGTAGGGTGTGAAGAGAAGGATGATGTAATTGAGAAACATGCAGTTGAAACTAAGAAATCTGGGGCGTTGTTGCGTGAAGCATCGGCAAATGTTGGACTTTGGAAATCATGAGATTCTGAGAAACGGAAAAAATTGCAGCAGCTGTCAGATTATTATACTATGTGTTATAGGAAGTTGGAAGATGTATCTCCGTCGGATCTATTAGGTGTTCCAGTTCTAGTGGAGGATAGCATTATGCCGCAACTTCTTGAGTGAAGTTTTTATTTTTTAATGTTATGATGATGTGAGGTTAGGTTACGATTTTTTCTTTCTCGATTATTTTTATTTTTTCCATTGTATTCATGATATTTGGTTTTTATCTATTTTTTATTAGATTGGTAATCAGAATAGGTCGGTCAAAATATATAATAGTTGGGTAATCTGGCCTTGAGGTAGGTCGGCAAAATAGATATAAGTATTAAGGATAACGTAATTGGGGTATCGCCGCCCCCATAATATAATAATAACGTAATGAAATTTGGGGTATCGCCGCCCCCATAACGTAATGCAATTTGGGGTGTCGCCGCCCCAATAGTGTAATGATAACGTAATGAAATTTGGAGTGTCGCCGCCCCCATTGTGTAATGATAACGTAATGAAATTTGGGGTGTTGCTTCCCATAGTTTAATGATAACATAATGAAATTTGGGGAATCGCCCCAAGTGTAATGATAACATAATGAAATTTGGGGGTCACCTTCCATAGTGTAATGATAACATAATGAAATATGGGGTGTTGTGCAAGTGTAATGCAATTTGGGGGTGTCATGGCCCCATAGTGTAATGATAACGTAATGAAATTTGGGGTCGCCGCCCCATAGTGTAATGATAACATAATGAAATATATGGGAGTCACCCCCATAGTGTAATGATAACAAAATTTGGGATATTTGATGGCTAGTTAAAACGAAAGATGGATCGAATTTTATTGAATTATAAAATGATTACAATGAATGAAAAACAAACATTCAACGATAAAACTTTTTCAAATGAAAAACATTCCATGGCTTGGCAAATTTTTCTCCTCGTGATTCGACCAAGGAAATAAGAACCTTTGGATGTTTGGTCTATCAATAATGAACGGTCCTTCCCAATTCTCGACAAACTTCGGATTCAATGAGCTTCATTTTTATGCTAAGTACCCAATCTTACGGTTCAAAACTCTTGAGGCAAAGCTTTCTATCATATTTGCGTTTCATGGTCTGCTTGATATTTTATTAGACATTGTAAAGCTTATTCTCGAAGTTTTATCAATTGAGTCCGCCACCAAAGTTAGAGCAAAGATCATTGTTACCGGTTTGTAATTTACGTCCTTGTAGTTGGTGCAATTAATTCTCGCGGGAGGACAAAGATCCATGCCATAAGCTAGATTGAAAGGGGAAAGATTGGTAGAATGCTTTGGAGTGGTGCGATAAGCCCAAAGCACTAAAAACTCTTTAACCCAATTTCCTTTTGCTTCATTAAGCTTCTTCTTTAAAGTCGAGAAATCGCCTTATTGGTTATACGCTTGTCCATTTGTTTGTGGATAATATGGAGCGGAGAAAATTATGTGAATTTTTAGTGAGGCTGAAATTTGTGAATTTCTTCCTCATCAAATTGTTTACCGTTGTCGAGACGATGTTAGATGGAATTCCAAAGCGACAAACGATGTCTTTCCATAAGAAACACCGTACATCCGTTCTTTGAGATGTTGACAAGCGGTTGAGCTTCTACCCATTTAGTGAAATAATCATCGCAACCAATAAAAATCATACACTTCCGTGAGCCTTTGGTAGGGTCCCATTAATATCCAAGCCCCATTTCGCAAAATGCCAAGGGCTTAGAATTGGGTGGAGTTCCGTTGCTGGAAGTTTTTCCATATTTGCATGTTTTTGACATGGTATGCATTTTGGCAAATTCGCCGAAAGTGTCTTTGCATGCTAGGCCACCAAGATCCTTGAGTCATGGCTTTATGTGCAAGACTACGTCCCCGAATGGTTTCCACAAAGTTCCGAAAGTGTATCTCTTCGAGAACTAGATGACCTTGATCTTTGGAAAGACATCCAAAAGAGGACTCAAATTATTTGCTTTCCTATAAAGTAGGAGATTTCCTTTAGAATTTGGAATTATGACAAATTTCCGCATCTCTTTAATTTTGTAGGAAAGCGGCGAATCCTCGTGTAGAGTTCCATGTTGCGCAGAAATTAAATAAATAGGTCTCTAATCATCCGGGTGAAGTATCACCGCCGATAGATTGGAGATCCAAATGTGGTACTTCGAGAATTATCCGCCGTGGGACTCCATCTTCCATATCAACATTGATTTGGTCGGCATCATGTGTGGGTGGAGAATCACTCTCAACACGATGATCAACCAAAACTTTGATGGTCGGCTAAATCTTCTTGAAGCCGCTTCCTCCGAGTGAGATTCTGAACTTGTGCTTGGCCGATTGAGCTAACTCTTCTCTCTTTCTTTTCCTTGTTGTTACGGCATTCACTTGCTTTCGAATTCAATTTTCGAGATGTCGCCTAGAAATAGCATAGATGAGCAATATATAAGTTTTGAACATGTTCTTCTATGGCGGTTATGCTTGGAAAAGGTTGGAAATCATATAGATTTTTCTTTCATTGTTAACATCAATCTGCGCAGAGATATGCTAAGGCATCGGCATGACGATTATCATTATGAGCTACCGGTGAACGAAGAATGGATTTGAAATGAGTGGATAGCTTATGCATTTTTAGACATATGCGACCATCCTATCATTTCGAAAGCAACAAAAGATCCGCCAAATTGATTCAACAAGCTTTGAGTCGGTGAATAACTCAATTTTTGTAAGCCCCAATCAAGTGCCGTTCGCATTGCATAAAGAACCGCTTCATATTCACTTCATTGTTTGATGCACAAAATCCGAAATTCAGATTTTTCAATTTTCTCGCCATCGTCGGATCAAAACACAACCAAGGCCCGAACTGATTTGTTCTTGGAACCGTCCGTGTGTATAGTCCATAAAGTAGGGTTCGGCACTTGTGGATGGATCGGCCGATCCTTGTTGTGGATTAGGAGGAGGTTTGTCAAACCGCTTCTTCCATGGTCGGTATGTCATCGACAGAAAATCGGCCATAAGTGATGCCATTCATAAGTGGCCTTTCTCGATGATCGGGCTTTGTAGATAATTTCGTAGGCACTCAAATATGTTTCCCATTCTCGCTAATCGGCTCGAATCAGCATTTCGAAGAACTTTTCTCAAGGGGTATTCAAAGACATTGATGATACGTCCTTGAAAATAAGGCTTCAATCTTAGCGGCACTATGGACAAGTGAGAGAGCTATTTTCTCAATCAGTGAATACCTAGTTTCGAGCTTTACTTATGAAGAAAATTGGTTGTTCATCTTCATCATCAATGAATAAGACGACACTCACGACTATTTACGATGCTACTAAATAGATGCCAATTGTTTGTCCGGTGAATTGGTCGGACTAGCAAGAATTGGCGGTACGTATTAGGTATTTTTTCATTTTCTCAAAAGCTACGTCACACTCATCCGTCCATTTTGGGGATCCCTTAATGGCTTGTAAAAAGGGTGGAGCCGATCCTAATATTTTGAGATAAATCTACCCAAAGCGGCTATCCCACCCGTTAAAGTCTTTGGATTTGCTTCTTGGTTTTGGCGAGGGCATTTCAGAATTGCACGGATTTGATCGGGGGTTAGCTTCAATGCCTCGTTTGGTCATAAGATATCCAAGAAATTTTCCCCGATGCTAATCCAAATGCGCATTTTGATGGATTTAGACGCATTCAATATGCATCAGCCGATCAAAATATTTTTGCAAGTGATGAAGGTATGATGACTCTTCATGCGAGTTGATGACCATATCGTCAATATAAGCTTCCATAAACTTGCCTAAAAGTCTGAAAATGATGTATTAATGAATTTATGATATGTTCTTTTGCATTTTTAGACCGAAAAGACATTACCTTATAGCAAAATAAGCCTTGGTCCGTTATGAAAGTTGTAAGTTCTTGTTCATCTTCGCTAATGCAATTTGATAAAATCCCATTGAGGCATCCATAAAAGAAATTCGTTTAAACCCTAAAGTGGCATAAACCATTTCAGAAATATGAGGCAAGGGATACGGGTGAACAGGACATTTTTTATTGACATCGGTAAAATCAACACAGATTCTAAGTTTCCCATTTTTCTTAGGAATTTTGCTACTACATTTGATATCCATTTCGATATAGTACGTGCCTAATAAAATTAACACTTAGAAGTTTGTCGATTTCTTCTTTCACTTTGAGCTTTTCGATCGGGAGCCATTCGGGCGGCTTTTCGACGATTGGCTTTTGTGTTTTGTCGATATCCAAACGCGTGACATGCAAGTGAAGGATCAATCCCGTGCATTTGTTCGACCGTCCACGCAAACAACTCAGCAATTTTTCTTCAAAAGCTCAATGAGATTATCTTGTTCTTTCTTGGAAATTTCCGCAAAATAAAAGTTGTTTCTTCTTCCTTGTTGCCGATGTCATTTGCCGAGGAGTCCGTCGATGGTCGGGGAGCCACCTAAACGCCGCTCCATAGCGTTTACCAGGCCGAATGGAATTCTGAATTGCTACTTTTCCCATCGACATTTAGGATGGTGTTACCCCTTGACTTTCGAATCTTTATAATCTTCGAAAGTACGCACTCATGGCACTTCAAAGCTGCTATCCGATCACCGAACTTTGCATACCCTACCATCACACCGAACTTGATAGCGATGGAAAGTAGAAACAAATTCCCATTTGGGTGAATCCAATCTTTTCCCGAATGACATTGTAGGAGGAGTTACAATCCAAGAGAAGAAAATCAATTGTAACTTCCTTGTTCATTAATGTCACGGAAGAGAGCATCTACCAACCGATGTTCATTTGTCCCATTCCATCAAGCTAATGATAGGATTTGGATCGAACTATCATTTTCTCGGGGCGTTGAGTCCTTTTGTAACAACGCTTGTAGATCACACTTGCCGAACTACCAGATTGATCATGATTTTCTGCACACGATGAATTCCAACAAAAGCTTGTATTACAACGCATCATAATAATGGGATGGTGCACTCTATCGTCATTGTCGGCCAATGAGAGGTCCTTCCTCATAAGTTTCAATACCCATTCCGTGGAAAAATCATATCCACTATAAACATAGTGGTGGCCGAGATCGATGATCTTGGAGTGATTGAAATTCTTACTTACTGGGTGTTAGACATTGAATCAACTCGGCATGACCGACTTTTGATTACATTGTGTGCGGTAACGACTAAAGCTTGTTTCGCTTTACCCAAAGACATAATCCCTGGAGCATACTACTTTCTCGATCAAACCTTGATTCTACCCCCTTAGATCGGCATTGTTCGGTTTCATGACCAAAATCATCGCGGAAATTTGCACCACGGGATTTGTCACGTGTAGCCTTGGTATCTTCGGAGAGGAAAAGGTGGAGATAAGATATTCTTTCCCTTAATCTTCTCATAGATAACGGCCGCACTTCGTTGTTGAGGGCGGTGTAAGCTTTAACTCGAAAGTTTCTTTGTTCTTTGCCGCTCCATTGTTGTGGCCTACCATCACTCTTGGACTTTTGATCGGGTTGTTTGTTGAAACTTCGGTTTTGACTCTGTTCCTGCGGCTTGCTTATTCGATCCCTCGCCTCTCGTGAACTCATGCCGATGCATCATCTTCAACTCGAATAAACCGGCTGAAGTTCGAGAAAAAGTTCATAACTAGTTGTTGGGACGCCTTTTACAATAGAGTTGTAAATGCCGTCCCTTATCATAATTAATGCCTTCCTTGAAGGCATAAATGACAAGAATATCGATGCATCCGATTTCAACACCGCTTCCTTCTTTGTTAATCGAGCTTTTTCTTTTTGTTGTTTAATACCGAATAGAGAATCAATATGTTTCGGTTCTTTCCAAAGGACGAAAAATGCTCGGCAAACTTGTAAGCCGATCGAAAAATTGTGGATGGATCTTTCCTCGAAGCATGTTAAACCATCTCATCGACTCAATTCCAATGAGTGTGGACGGAATAACTTGCAAAGAAAGAGCATCGTCGAAAGTTCATAAGATCATCTTGTTTCAGAATTAACAAGATGCATCAAAGGATCTCCATCAATCTCATCATACTTTTCAATTTCGTCGCTTGAAGTCCTTGTGATGAAACAGGTTGTTTGATTCAGAGAGAGAAGGAGAATCGATACCACTTCGATAGCAAGATTTCAGATTTTATTTTCCTCCTTATCATTTACGTAAATTTTCAAGATTATTCGCGGTAGACGCCATTCAGAAAATGGAACATTCTCTTGACGATGGTCACGAATCAACCGCGGACGTTTTGGCCAAGATTTCTTCAAGAGGAGGTGGAGTGAGTTCTCGTCGACAATTCTATGTATGTGAAGGTGACCGAGCCATAGAGGAGTTCGGTTCCTTCGCCTCCTATGGTGAACATCGAGAATACGGATGGAAAAATTCACAACCATTTTTTTGACTGATGCAAGTGAGTCTCCATTTCCATGGCTACCATTGTCAACATACTTTGGCTGACAATGAGCTCTTGGATTGGGACTACAACTTGAGCGAATTTGGTTGTAAACTAGAACCGCTGGTAAATAGTGTCATTGTCGAGATCGGGATACCGCTTTGCTACGAGGACTTGTATATTTCGCCTACCCTTCTATAGAAGGAACTTCATTGGTTTTTCGTTGGTTGGGTAGTCTATCTTGCCGACCTATATGAATATTTTGGCCGATCTCCCCTTAGTACGGTTTGAATCGGTAAAATAGGTTTTCGCCATGAGATCTTTTGTGAGTCATGATTCCCGACAGGTGGTCGGCATCAAGGTCGGCAGAGGAGTTTGTGGATTCGCCACGATTACACCGAAAGTGTAGGCTTTCGGCGCTGCACACATTTTGTTTGGCGCCTGCCCTTTCGTAGTTTACATCGCATTGCGCGGAGTTTGTACTTCGAGTCTTTTTGCTGATGCTTCAGTTGTTCAAACGATCCCAAACACTTTTTGCCGTAGACTCAATCATCTTCGGTGAAGTCGACGCATTTTCTTTCCATTGTTATTCTTGCTTTCCAATTGTCGGAGACGACGCATCTACCCGAAGTTGATGGATCGATACATGAATACCCACTCTCTCAATCGCAGATGGCCGAGGACCACCGACTTGGAAAGTGAATTCCCGCCAGGCGTGAATGTCGAACTCAGCGTAAAAGGGATACTTTCACCGCTGTTTGTTTTTCGGAAGCCATTGACGAAACTTTTGTTTTGTGGTTGAGGGGTAGGAGCACATGACGGCGCAAATATGTTTCAAAGATTTTTGCCAAAACACACACCAAGGGAAGGCCTAAGTAATGTTTTTTTGGAAATGGTGAAGGAGATGGTGGTTAGAAAAGATGAGACCGACTTCGGTTTTGAAGTTGCCTACGCACTCAAATATATTGCTTGGGATCAAGTCTCGATTAAGAAGTTCGAAAAATGACGGTTGGATTTTATAGGTAGCATTGGTGATAGTTACTTCCTCGCTTCTCCAATATTCCAATCGTGGGATGAAGTTGAGAATTGGCGAGAACTGCCCAATCATGGGATGAAGTTGAGAGACTTGGGACAACCGCACCGCGGATGAAGTTGAGAACCGGCGGGAGAACTGTCACCGGTGGGATGAAGTTGGAGAACCGGGTGGGAGAACTGAATTGTGGGATGAAGTTAGAGAACTGGCGGACATCTCTCCGTGGAATGAAGTTGAGAACTCAGGGAGAACTGCCAACTCGTGGATGAAGTTGAGAATCGGGCGGAGAACCGGCTTCAGGGATGAAGTTGAGAACTGGCGGACATCCGTCGTACCGTGGATTGAAGTTGAGAACTGTCGGTGACATCCGTCACCGCGGATGAAGTCGAGAACTCAAGGGACATCTCGTCAACTCGTGGATGAAGTTGAGAATCGGCCGGAAACCGCCGCCTGTGGAATGAAGTTGAGAACCGGGCGGAGAACCGGCTACCGTGATGAAGTTGAGAACCGGGCGACATCCGTCCGTGGGATGAAGTTGAGAACCCATGACAACTATCAAATGGGATGAAGTTAAAGAACTGGTGGGGAGAACCGCCGTGGGATGTAGGCTTTTTCAGTGTGGGCTTTTTCATAGATAAGCTCGAAAGGGACTTTTTGTAGATAAGCTTTGAGCATGGGCTCGAAAGGGGCTTTTTATATATGGGCTCGAAATTGGGCTTGTATTGAATTGGGCTTTTATTGGGTCACATTTGTGGGGGCCGGAACATGCATATCTCGATTGTGCTTTTCTACTTCGTGAAAGAGAAACCATGGAATGTCTTAGGCCTAATAAGGTGATCTCAGCCACAAGACTCACTTATGTTGTCAAAGCACTGGGAGTCTGACAAAAAACACCTACGACCTATGCCCTATGTGTTGATAGAGGGCTCCGGGCTCACGACTTGCCCACTCCTCCAAGTCCAGCTACAAGGCAACCTATCGGAATTTGCTTGGCTGCCACAGATGCTATGGTAAGTGCAGTATTGTTTGGTGATGGTGAAGATGGCCGTTCAATCTTTTTCATTGGCAAAACTCTAACGGGGGCGGAAACTAGATATTCAAGAATTGAGAAAATTGGTCTTACTTTGGTTTACTCTGCAAGACGTCTTAAGTTGTACTTTCAAGGATGATTGGTCAAGGTATACACTAAGTACCTTCTTCGCAAAGTGCTCCGGAATGCACAAGAATCAAATAGATTGGCAGAATGGGACAATTAGTTGAGTGCATATAGCATTACTTTCAAACCACATACTTCAGAAAAAGGTCATGTTTTTGCATCTTTAATGTCGGACTATCCAATCAATGATATGTTCACAGAAATCAATCATGATGAAGACTCATCCACTGAAAAGGCAACAGTTGGGGGCGGCGAGCTCCCACAACATTTATTACCCTGTCATCAAACGCATGGATAGTCTACACATACGGATCATATAACAAGTTTGGATCAGGGTTCGGGTGTCTTTTTATTTCTCCTGATGATTCAATGATTAAGTACTCATTTGTTTCGGTTTCAAAACATCTAACAATGTAGCGGATTATGAAGCAGTCAGTTAAGCCATGCGTACTGCTTTAGGATTAAAAGTTCAAAAGCTTCAAATTTTTACAGACTCTCTATTAGTGGGAAGTCAGTTTGGAGGCTATTTTTGAAGCATGGGATGATAAGATGGCAACATATCTAGACTTTATCCATAGGTTTGATCGTCAATTTGATGTCATTTCAATCATTCAGAGACCTCGAAACGACATTTGACATGTTGACGCCTTGGCATATCTCTCTGCATCTATTGCTATTGATGGCCCAAGACAAGTCATCGTCGATTTTAAGCAAGATCCAAGTATTGATTTGTCAGTTGAGCAACTCATGGACATTTATATCAACACGTGCTATTTTTTCATTGCTTCTTCAGAGTCATCACCTTTAATCGTTCATGTTGTAACCATAAGAAAAATAAAATATGACAATGATGAATTGTTGCTTAACTAGCTAAATTCTGATTCCTCTCAAGATATAGACATGTTTAACCAAGGGAATGAAACAAAGTTAACTTCAGGAGTTGTTTAAGGTGACCAAGATCTCAACGATTCAAGAAAGGGGCCCTGCGCTTTTGATTGCCTATGCTGGTAACACCAACCGAGGATTGGCAAACTCCATACATTGCCTTCCTAAACAATGAAATATTTCCTTCAGACCCTAAACTCGTTGAGACTGTCAAGCGTGACTCTTGGAAATTCTTAACGATAATATCGTCCAATAATGATCCACTGTTGTATAAAAAGAGAAATATTTTATCCCTCATGCTTAGATGCCTCACGAAAGCAGAAGGCTTACTCGTCTTGAAAGAAATTAATGCATGCATTTGTGGCAATCACGTTGGTAGTTAGAGTTTGGCTCATAAAGCAATGACCCAGGGATATTGGTAGCCTCGTATGCAACTAGATGCTAATCAAATTTCTCGAACATGTATACCTTGTCAAAAACATTACAACATAGGTGCTCTACCAGCCACCAAATTGCATCTAATTTTTTCTCCATGGTCATTTGCAATGGAGTTTGGATATTGTTGGCCCCTTCCCTATCCCGTTTAAGAAGGCACATTAAAGGGTGAAGAGTCGAGAACTGGCCTACGGATCGACTAGCAGGCATCCTCAAAACTGACCTATAGTAAAGCCTCGAAGCTACCACTTTGACAAAAATGCATATCTGGGGGAGGCTACAATTAAAGTAGTTGTACAATCTGACATAAAACGTTAGCGAATCCCAACAAACCTACATTGACCAGCAAATTAAAGACGCGGTCAAAATGTTATTTTTTGAAAGAAACTGAAGAAATATCGAGAAATCAAAATAAAGTTCAAGTTTTATATATAACTAACTCAAGATCGGGAGCACTTGTCGAGTACTTACGATTTGGAATTAACACCAATTAACAATAGCTGTGTCATTTATGCTTATGGCTGATAACATAACGAGTCTTGCTATTGGTAAGTATATCATTCTGAAGACAACTGCAAAAACCTACAATGACTCAGTACTACATACAATTATTTCTATGATATCAGCAGAAAAAGTGTATTGACTTCAATAGTCTTCTAACTCATATCATAATTGGGGGCGAAGGAGACATGTTAATAGCTAAATTTGTTCAAACACTAGATTATTTTTGAAAGTTGCATTGGCGTTCATGCGATGATTTTCAGGAACTAACTCTTTATAAACGAAAAATAATTAAACAAAGTCGTAGAGTTTGCGTTTGCGATACCAAACTCGTAAGTCCCCAAACTGGGTTTGCAATACCAACTCTAGGCAATCAAAATCGCTGAGTTTGGGTTTTGCAATACCAAACTCTAGGCAATCAAAGTCGCAGAGTTTGCATTTGCTCTAGGCAATCAAAATCCAAACTTTGTACAATTAAAGTCCTGGTTTGGGTTTGCAATACCAACTCTAGGCAATCAAAGTCGCAGAGTTTGCGTTTGCGATACCAAACTCTGTGCAATTAAAGTCCTGGTTTAGGTTTGCGATACCAACTCTAGGCAATCAAAGTCGCATAGTTTGCATTTGCGATACCAAACTCTGTGCAATCAAAGTTCTGGTTTGCGTTTGTGATACCAAACTCTTATTTCAGTAATTTTCTTCTTTACCAAATCGAATAAATTCCATCTGGCAAAAAGGGGGCGATGTATGTACCACCATATTAGTACCCTTACTAATGAATTCCATTGGGGTCTTTACATTAAGTCTAAAAGACCGATCCTTGGTTACCTGGACGGCTCACAATTTCAGTTAGCCACTTGGACGACTCACAATCCACTTAGCCACCTGGACGGCTCATAGTTCCAGTTAGCCACTTGGACGACTCACAGTTTAGTTAGCCACTTAGACGTCTCACATGTTAAGTTAGACATCTGGACGGCCCACAGGTCCAGTCAATCACCTAAGCCGGTCACATGTTTAGTTAACTAGTCCTATCTAGTGAGAGTCCTTGTGCTCTCAGAACTCTTATTTTCTATTTCTATAAATATGACTCTTCACTTAACAAATAACTACGTTTTGGAGACTTGATTCTGGAAACATATTGTGGATACGTAGGCAACCATTAAAGACATATTCCCTTGCAGATTCGATAGTGTGTGTGGGTAAATTCTTACCCAAACACTTTCTAAGTTTTTTTAGTCAGGTAATTGATTTCCAATGCTTTCAGTGAAGCTGGTATTTTATACGTTTAGGAAAAACAGATGTAGTAAGCTTAGCCAGTTATCTCATCTCATGCATTTTCAGTTGATATGGGACTTTAAGACTAAGAGTATGGTGGTATTCTCATCTGAAACTAATGTGCTTTTTCTTGAATTTATCCAAAAAACAAAGAAAATGTTCTGTACTCCTTTAACATTTTTAAACTCATTATGCTGCATGGTATATTGGAATGCAGATTTCCCTAGTATTTAAGACGCCAATGAAGACCCTTGGGTTGTGGGGTTCTGTCAAAGCTCATCCAGGGGATACAAATATATAATGGGGATCTTGATCTTCACGCCTGTGGCTATTCTAACTTGGTTCGCTTTCGTTTCAAGACTTCCAAACCAGTTGTAGGTTTTTAAGCATTCTTGAATTCTTTGTATTCCATCCCGTAACTAAACAACGGCAAAACTAGTAAACTCACACTATAATAGAGATGATAAATGAATAGCCCTAGGGAATGAAGAACGTGCAAATGTGTAGTGTACCTTGACTTGAGAAGGGAGGAATGCGTTAATATGTTTCCAACAGACAAAGAGAGATCCACTGTTTCAGTATGTTTTTGGGGATGCAAGAGAAGGGATCGGAAAGCCTTTCCCTTAGTGTCTCTCTCTTCTTTGTTTCTCCGATTGTCTTAGGCTCTTAGCATTCCCCTTGCATAATTCTTATTCCATATCCGATATCTCACATAGCTTCCATTAATCCAACGAAATTCCAACTATTATAAACTTATCGAGTACACTATGCTATTAATATCGGATATCTCGGTCGCCGATTAATCGCGTATCGCTTGTAAACCGATTAGTTTTTACTGATTTTTTAACTTTTTCTCACCGAACCGATTTAATCACCGAGATGACCGATTTCTCGCTAAACCGAGAAAAAAAAATTATTGAAAATATCGATTCTATATCCAAAAAAAATACGTAATATTAACGATTTGGATTCTTAAACTGTATTAATAATAATATAACCCAATCAATACACAAAACTAAGAGTGTACTTATTTTACTCTCTTTAACGAAAGTTAAATATACAAATTATTGTATTATCTCTCTAATAAATATTATCGTTTCTCAATCCCTTTATCTAACTCCTATAAAGAAAACGAGGGCTTCAAATAAATATTAAGCCATTAATTTTTTTTTTTCGATTTTACCCTTTAAACAATCTATTAAATTCATGCCATTTTTGTTTTATTTTGCCTTTTTATCTAACTCCTATATTTGTAGTACTAAATTAATGAAAAATAAAATAAAATTGATGTTGATTATGAGAATTTCTTCAAATATTTTGTAATTTTGTGTTTGACATATTTGTAGTACTTAAATTGAATATTTAGATGTGATTATGAGAATTTGATATTTTTGTTGTATCTCATATATATAAATATTTGGTATGATTATACTATTATATATTTTGAAAACGTCAAATATATATATCACCGATATAACCGATTAATCGCATATCGATTCTCAATTGATTAGTTTCGAAAACCAATTTTAATTGCTTAGGGAGTACATGCAACTTTCCGACTCGCTATCTCACCATGAAAGTTCTTAAGTTTTAATTCGATTAATCTTATTAAGCAGGATCCACAACCATCATCTTAGTTACATCAATATATTCATACGTATAGATCAACAATCATATATGCATAAGCAATAATCATTAAAAAAAAGTGAAGTATTATTGGAATTTAAAACCATATATTTTGTTGAACAATAAGTAAGAGAAGAACTAAAAAGGGCAACAAAATTTTCATCACCAACACAACATAATCTTTTTCTAATTTAAAAATCCTGACCTTGAGATACAGTCACGCAACAGTACTATAATATTTGTCCCGCAACAGTACTATAATATTTGTTTATTTTGTGATTTGTAACTCTTGGTCACACTTTTTAAGACTGTTTTGCCTATGTTATTTTCCTATATTTATGATATTACTCTCATTGTCTTAATAATTTGATTTGTGGATAAAAACAAACATGCATCATACTAGTGTCATTAAAATAAATCCATTGTAACCACTTTGTCATCATCATCCTCTTTGAACTCATATCCTTCCACATCACAAACTTCTAAGAGCATCAACACGTTGTTAAAAAAAATTGTGACACATTAGTTTTTTTTGTCGATCAAAATTGCTATTTTCGTGTAAAGTACCAATGCATTTTTGATGAATTTGGGGTTTCTATTTTGCACGGGAATAGTTGTCCGTCCAACATCTTGGGCCCAAAAAAATATAGCCCGTTTTAATTTGTTAATTTTAATTTTTTTTTAAAGAAATTGAAAAAGTTATGGATGGCAAAATTTGTCCCGTCCAATATTTTGGGCCCCACATGCAAAATCGAGAACTTTTAATTTTTTATTAAAAAAAAAAGAAAAAAATGTTGGACGACAAAACTTGTCCCGTCCCACTCTTGGACGGGTGCGAGTCATTTCTATATTCTTGACGAATTTGGTTTCAGATTTGACAATTGTTAAAATGAAAATGATGTTTTGACAACGCATTGGTGACGAAAATTGCCAAATAAATTGTCAACTGTCACATTGGAAATGGATTATAACAATGCGTTGATGATGCTCTAATTCTTGTACATTATATTCTTCATGGGCAGCAGGCAGATTAACTTATGTGACCTCCTCCACAGTTAGCTCACTATGGAGTAGAGAATCTTTCATGTAGATTTCAAAATTAGGACGCAACTCTTTTAAAAAACTAAAGAAATCTTCTTATGTGAAATTTGGGAAAGCTGGAAATTGGTCGAACAAAAAACTATCGCAATCTTCTTTTATGAAAATTTCGAAATCTGGAAATTGGTCAAACCAGTCTGTTGTATAGGCATCCGCCATTACTAGTCTTCAATGATAATCACACTCTTGTAAATAATATAGAGGGGAATTGGGAGCGAGCTTATTATGAAGTGAGTAGACTTTTTTATATACAACTATACAAGCCCTTACGAGTCTTCGGGTTAAATTAGGAGTCTGTTACTTTAAAACAGGTGCTACCAATTACCAAAGTGGCCGCCACCTTTAGCTCGCAGTTAACAATACCATTTATTCATCAATGATATTTTCCAATGGTTCTCCACTTGAGGGCGTTGCTGACCATTATATCTTGAGAATCTCCTTTTATTGATGCCATTCACTTGTACATTGTTTGTTGTCAAAGGAGTTAAGAAGTGATTTATATACTAAATATGCTGAATTAGAGTAGTCAATCTAATTTCCGATGGACCTTTCGTTGCTCATCTGAGTTCATGTCGGTCAATTTTGTATGTAATGTGACTAAATCTTTCCTATTTTGTAATTTTGTATTAAATAAAATGCATTGAAGTCCATTTTTTGTCTTTTTGTCTTTATTTCGTTACAATTTTTCATCAAATTCCTTTTGAAATGGTTAATATTTCTATTCAAGTTTCTCAAAGGCAAATGAGGAAAAAGATTGATCTCTCTAAATTTAGAGCGCACCAAATAGCCACCTTACGATAAGCTTTGGCTCATATCTAGAGAAAAACACTGTGACAGACAAAACCAAACCAAAACAAATTTAATATAGAGAATTGAAATGACTTTCAAACCCCTCATCTTTTTCTACTGATTTAAACATCTTTCACAAAAGGAAAATTCTCATGAAGACTTGAACAGATGGGTCTTGATTATATTTTTATCTAACACAATGGTAACAAATAATTCATACTTGTTGAAGAATAGAAGAGATGCAGAAAATTATAATTTTATTTTGTTTTATAGTACTTTTGTATTTATTTTTTATTGTTGAACACTTGAACCTACTTATGAAATATTTTCCTTTTATTCAATACAAATGGATTTTGTGATGTTTTTGTTGATGAATTCTTTCTCATCTTACTTTGATTTTCTTTAAAATATATTCATTGTAGAAAAAGAAACGAACAAAGATGGAGAAGTTTTTTTTTATACCACAAAGATGGAGAAGTTGAAGTGTGTTAAAAAGAGAAAGTGGATTAAAGGGAAAGAGAAATGAACAAATATATTCATTGGTATTTGTGTCATCTGTTTCGGTCCTTATGAGTTGCCAACCACCACGTGGAGTTTCCAAATCAAACACAAGTAGTTTTTATTTTATTATGTTTTATTTATGTTAACCGGATGAAATCAGCTCCCATCCGATGGCTGATGAAATAGATCTCTCCTTTCCATAGAGAGATCAATCTCTCCTCATCAGGACTCTTTCTCAAAAGAAGAATTGATCTTTAGAGTGAAAAACATGGAAATAGACTGTGGTTGTTCAACCGTTGTATGTGTGTGTATATGTGTGTCAGTGTGTGTGTATAGGAGAGAAAGAGGTTGATTCTATTTGGACATCTAATAAAACAGGGAAAAGGTGTTTCGATTCGGTGTGTTTCAATTTTATGACATCTTTTTGTTCCAACAAATGATAATATTTTTTACAATATAAAAGAATCAGAATTTATAGTAAAATTTGGATATTCGGAAATCGGATAATTCGATTGAAATTTAGAAATTTTGAAAAATTTTAAATTTCAATTTAAACATTCAATCCCTCCCCCCGATAATTGACTTCCTTCCATTTCTTTAAAATCTCATGAGAGGAGTTACAGACTCAAAAACCCAATTTGGAGGAGGTCCAATTCCTGCATATCTTGCTGCCCACTTGGCCAGTTTATGGGCATCTCCATTGGTGTTACGTCTTATCCAAAACTAAGTATTGGACTCATTATTTATATTACAAACTTGAAATAAATCTAAGATTTTCTTCACATGTTCCTCAACTTGCCATCCTAAGCTTTCCTCATTCCCTGCAAGCACTTCCATCAACTGACGATTATCTCCCAAGACTATAAAGGGCCCTGGCTTTAGCTTTTGAATTAAAGCAGCTGTGACTTATGCTCCATAACATTCTGCCTGTATAGCTGTTTGGCAATTGAATTTCATGTATGCTGCTCCAAGTAATTTACCATATGGACTTCTGCATATTGTGGACGACGCCCCTTTATTCTCACATCTGTTAAAAGCACCATCAAAAGAGATGAGGTTCCTATTACTATATAACTCCCTATGGCTCATGCTAAAATCTAAAGTATTGTTTATGACATGACTAAGATCCTGGCCATTAGGGGATGGATTGTTCTCTGCAGTATAGGCTTATGTGAATCTCCTAACTGTTTGATTCACAATTGTGTAGAGCTCCTGGAAACTGCTCCTCTTTCTTTCAAACTTGAGTTTGTTTCTTGCTTTCCATATTTCATGCATCATACATAAACCATAGGTACTAGAAGCATGTAGATCCTTGTCTCTCTCCCATCTAATGAAATCATCAAGCCAACATCTGATATCCTTTTCTTTTTTTGCATCTACCCTCAAACTTATGTTTGATCCATACCATAGTGTTCTACTCCATTCATAACCAAAGAAAAGGTGATAATCAGCTTCAACGTGTCTTTCACAGAAAACACAACTTACATCACCCTTAAACTTCTTCTGTATCAATACTGCTCCAGTGGGTAGACCTCCCATGTAAGCTTTCCATGTAAAGAGTTGAGTAGCTGCGTCAATTTTTATTTTCCAAATCCTCCTTATACTCTTTTTATTCATTCTAGATCTCTCACCCTCCTCATATTCTTTGGCAAGTAACTTGTAAGTAGACTTGACTGTAAGAACTCCCTTCTTATCTTTCCACCAAATAATTTTATCAATGACATTTGGTTTGATAGTTAAGGTTTTAATACAATCAGAGATAAGGTTAGGAAACAATTCTCCTAACCTAGTAATGTCCCATGCATTCCTCAAACACCTTTCTCCCCAAAGATTGCCTACATCAGTAAGGTTAACGAAACTTAACCTTTACACACATGAATCCTTCCTTTACTGCTTTCATACTTAACATCACACCTCTCCAGAAAAAAATTGTGGTTTTTTCTTCTTACCATCTTGGTTATTAAAACAATCCCACTTATAAATACTATTAAAAGTTCTAGACCATATTGAATTCTCATCTGTAATAAATCTCCAACTCTGTTTAGCCAACATGGCCAAATTCATTTATCTTGCTTTCCTAAAACCCAAACCCCCATTTGCCTTTGATTTGCATAGTTTCTCCTAACTCATAGTGTTCCAAGTAGCTAGTAGAATTTGTGGTTCCATTCCACCAGAAATCCCGATTGAGTCTATCTATCCTTTCATTGATTCTACTAGGTAATGCATAAACTCCCATGACATAGATAGGCACTGCTTGCCCTACTAATTTGACTAGGGTGGTTCTGCTAGCTTGTGAAAGGATTTTAGCTTTCCAACCACCGACTTTCCCTTGTAAACTTTCTAAAAGATACTCAAAGTACTATCCTTTCTTCTTTCCCAATATGATTGGTACTCCCAAGTATTTTTCCTTTTTGTGAACCTCCTTACCTTCCATCTCCTAAGAATAATTTTATGATGTGTGTTATGCACATTCCTACTGAAAAAAGCACTAGACTTCTCCCAGCTGACCTCTTGACCAAATGTATTGCAATACTTTTGTAAGGTATCCTTGACACTATTTATTTCATTCAAATTTGCCTTGCAAAACATGATCAGATCATCTTCATATAGCAGATGACTGATAGGGGGTGATCCTCTTCTCACTTTTATGCCACTAATCATTTTCTCATCCTCAGCTTGCTTGAGGATTCTAGAGAGAGCTTCTGACCAGAATGAAGAGGTAGGGAGATAGGGGGTCTCCCTGTCTTATTAGACCTCGCTGTGGAAACAAATGACTTAAAGGGGACCCATTTAAAAGAACTCGGAAGGATATTGATTCCAAACAAACTTTAATCATAGCTATCCACTTCCTGCTAAATTCCAGTTTTTCAAAAATCTGATACAGAAAACACCATTCGACTATATCAAATGCCTTCTTCATATCCAACTTTAGGGCAAAACATCATTGTTTTTTATTTTTCATCTTTTTCCTATTGTGAATCAGTTCACTTGCTAAGCCTATGTTTTCACCAATAAATCTCCCATTCACAAAAGCTCCCTGAAAGGGTGAGACAATTTTGTGTAGGTGGGTTGTTTTTAGTCTATTAGCTAGAATTTTTGAGATGATTTTGTATGTGATCATTCGGATCGGATTATGAGCATTTGGAATTTTTGGAACTTGATATTCCATTCAGAATGATAATATTTTTTCCAATATAAAAAAATTAGAATTTATGGTAAAATTTTGGATATTCGGAAATCGGATAATTCGATTGGAATTTGGAATTTTTGGAAAATTTAAAAATTCAATTTAAACATTCAATCTATATCATAACAATACAATATGAATAACTTGTACAATGTACACCAATTCTAAGGTTTTTGATTAATGCAAGTTTATCATCTACAATAAATGGGCTAATAAAATTGGGATTATATTAAAACTAGTAAACGGGCATGTGCGTTGCACGTGATAGGAAAGAAAATTGGGGTGGAGAAAATTAAAGGAATGAATGCATGTATAGGGTTTAGATTAATATAGGCCGAGGTCTAAAAAAAAAGCACTTCAATACGCTAGTTTTGTGTGAAAGGGTTTTGTTTATTCTAAGGGCAAAACTTCAGTTTGTAAAGTACATTGTGATTATGTAGAAGTTTGTGAGAGTGAGTGTGAAGGAGGAGAATGGAGTTTAAGGAAGGGCAATGGGTTTAAGGATACATGGTATCTTGCAAAGATTTATCGATTCTGTTCTGCATAGGTTATAATGTTTTACTGGGTAGTTTATGTTATTCTCATAGGAATATGTGAGCATGCTTTACTGGTTTGTGTTGCATTTTGTAATTGCCTATACGAGTGAAAGATTTATCTTCTCAAAATGATGTCTCGATTAGAATGTTTAAGATGCCACTTTTGGTTAAATTCACCTTGAGTTGATGGTCAACTGGGAAGTCCTATGGTACTAACATAGTTGGAGGTCGGGGGTTATGTCTGTTGGTTTGGCTTTTAGACTCTGTTATGCATCACTTGATTGCAGTTTATTTAGGAAGGACACTAACGTAACCTTATCCCTCATTGAGTTTTTTGACATTAGGGAAAGATGATTACGTAAATCTTGTCGCATCACTATTACATGGCAGAACAAATCTAATATCCATTAGTAACATCACTATTGCATTACAAATCAAATTCCAACAACAAAATATCTAATAACCATAAATAATAAAACAATAATAAGTTAAGGATAATAATAATAACGACATGCTCCAATCCATCTCTAACATTCAGTCCTATAACCATTTACATGATCCAATCCATCTCCAGTATTCAGTCCTATAACGACATATTCTTTCATCAAACTTTTATTTAAACTAAAGATCACAATAGATGGAAGTTTAACATTCTACTGACCATAATTAAAGTGTCTTACCTAGTAAATTTTGCGGATTCTTTTAAATGCGACAATCATGTCTGAAGTTTCCACGGTTTCATTAAAGTTGTATGAATAAATTTCCTGTGCCAACATAATAAGCACATTTTTTTCCCCGTGTTAGTTATAAAGGATAAAGCATTAATAAAAACAAATAGTTAAAAATCAACGCGGTTGTATATTTACCACACATTCGGACTTTCTACGCATCCGTTTAGGCTTTGTTTCCTTAGTTGAGGTTCTAGGCGTTTTAGCAAAATTTTCAAATGGTAATATCTGAATCAAGAAGGAATGAATAAAGATTGTATCTCAGGACATGATTCTTGACAAAATAACATTCAATTTTCTAATTAACATTCAATTTTCTAATTGAAACAACTTCCGTTAGAAATAATAAAAGATGGCAACAGATAACATACTTTAAGGCATAGACTTGACCAATGATTGAGTGAAGATTGAAAGAACTAACAATTTTATTAATTTTTAATTTTTTTGGCCAAAAACAATGGCATAACTTATAACGTTATAAGCATACATATTTTAAAACTAATATACATCCATGAACCCAAGCACCTTACACTCACTAACATGAAAAGGCATGCTAGCATACCAGCAAAGTAACAAACACACACAAAGGTGCAGATAGGCACATCTACAATCACAGACATGCATACACACATCTAAGTTCCTCTTCAGATACAATCCAAGTGCCCCCAAAAACAACACAAACACACACCTCTATAACGAAGCAGACACATGCATGGTCAACCACTGGCTCAATCTAAATCATCCACACACAACATGCACATATTCACCATACTTATCTCAAAAGTTTACATACCTAATGAAGGTATTAGTATGTAAATTTATATACTAAATAAAATGTGAAAACAATAGCTTTTTTCAAAAGTTTCTCTCTAATTACACGCGAAAATGTGTAATAGCATATTAGTATGTACATTTTCTCTCTAATATATATATAACATCTATCTCAAGTGAACAATTAAATAAAAACTTCTTTTTCAATTAGTTTGGAATTACTCACTTTTGGATGCTCGGATATAGGATATGGGTAGATAGTATTAAGAGTATGAATTTCCATTGTGGCCTGCATCTATAATCACAAAAAGAAATTATGCATTGTATAAATAAAAAATAATGCCTTGTCTATCTATCTTAAACTTTTATTAAATATACTTTTTCTTTTTACCTGATCAATGTGAGTGAGCATCATCTCTCCTTCTAGCTTGTAATCTACATGGAAAACTTTAGTTGTTGTGAAGCCATTGGTGCCATGATCCTTGATAATGTATTCACTAATTCTTATTTCAAAAATTAATGATGAACCTATAAGCTCATTCAGTATATTCTTAACCATTTGATAACTACTTGCCTGGTTTAAGAAAAGATTATGCACTTGAATGAGATATATTGAAAGGCAAATAAGTTGGTGTTGAAATGTTGAATAGTAGATTTACGATTTACCGATCTAAGCATAGCCTCTAATTCAGATGCTGGATGTTTAACCAGTGTTTCTACTTCTTTTCCAAATATTGTCACAGTTGAACGATTTGTGTGATCTTGAATGCGGACTCGAATTTGATATCTAGCATTCAATGTCAATATCAATAATTGAAAGGGAAGTGAAGAGGTTATAATAAAATTTAATAGTTTTACTTTGTAAATAGAGATGGTATAAACCCACTACAGCTATTACACCAATAACGATCATCTTTTTCCAATACTTTTTTCTTTCGACATCCAGCTTTAGGGCAGGACAAATAATATGGCTCGTAGTCATGTATGACTTCGCAAACTGAAGCTTTGCATGTCATAACATGTCCCTGAAAAGAATGATTTTATATAGTGAGAAGTTTTAAAGAAAAAAAAATTATATAAAGGTGTAATGTTAACTCACAATGATGTCTCTGTCCAATGAATTAAGAATTTCAGAAAGAGTTTTCCTGTTGTTGAGCTATCGAGTACTCGATATATGATCAATAGATGATGACCCTTCAAGCAATGCAATTTTTTTGTTCTTGGGACTGAAAAATTGAAAGTTAAATTTTGAGTAATGTAAAGTATATGAACGTGTGAGAACTTTACCTATTCATTAGATGTTTAAGTTCAAGAATTTCCAAGTTGTAATAAATTTTTGTCGCCCGTGTTGAATTTAGATAGTATACTCCTGAAATATTTAAAAGATCAGTTTGTTCCAAGGCGAAGGAATAATATAATAATATACAACGCATAATTATACTCGTAATAATGAAGTTGCCATTATAGATGCCAACAGTCAACGATGTTACAATGACCACAGGTTGGTCCACAGTAGAGTTAAAGATATCTTTGTCAACCAAGTCCACTCCATTTTCCCATAGTGTAATCCTCATTTTTTTTCCCACTGGGTAGTTATTTTTTTGTGAGTATATAGATACAGGTAAGATGTTTTCCATATTCATTATAAAAAAAAATTGGAAGCTAACCTGTCATTCCTCAAGTGAATATTTCTCAGTTGCGTCATTCTTTTTCTAAACGTTATGGCTGACATTCCTTCAAGCACGCCACATATATCTGATAGACATTATAAAGAGATATTTGTTATGTATGAATATATATATTTTAATATTTGTAGTTTTATATATTTCTCAATTGCTTCATTGCTTGGATACCTGTTATAGATTTGTGATTTGTTTGTAACGAGTGCTGATGTTGTCAAATTCAGAAAAAGCAAACTTGTACAGTGGAATTTCTGATTGAGTTTCACTTAGCAGTCTAACAAACGTATCCCATTTAAAAAGTATAACAAATGCATGTTGAATAGGCCGATAATCCAACACTATTTGTACAATAAAATTTTCAGCATGATACACGCAGCCTTTTCGGATAACTTTTGAGAATTTTTCTACTTGGTTCTTTGGAACAATTGCATGCACTTGATTTCCCTGAAACCAAAATATACGCAAATAGTTAATAATTGTTTGAATAAAAAATAATGGAAAAGGAATTTGTACAATTCAAATGAAATTGGCTAACTTTATCGTCTATCAAAACCATATCAAATCAGCTAGTTTTTCCATGCAATTCTTTTCCGATGCTCCATTTTCTAGAGACGCGAAACTTAATTATGCAGTTCTGATTCTGGTAATTTATGTCAGATAAAGGAAGATATCCCGGTGTTGTCATTTTGAAGGAAACCTAAAAATTTTAATGTCAGAGGAATATAGACCATGAATGAAATATTTTATGCAAGGAGATTATGAAATGCAGTAGTGAATAAGAAAAAGTACACAAAAAAGTAATCAATCACTCTGAAAAGTGTAACGGATGAACTGCTATTTCATTTAAAAAAAAACTATAGTACTATGACAAAAAAAAGATACGATGAAACAATTTAGTAAGGTTAAAATTGTGTCTATTCAAAGTTGATATATGCAAAGTTTTGTCGAATATACTGAAATTAGTCATGAGCAAACCTTTTTTGCAGGATAATGCTATTCCTTGATGCCAAAGATGCCACATGAGAAATTGGGAAGGAAGAGAATAAGTTAGGCTTGGACAATGTAAATTTTTCTGTATGTATACTAATTGTTTCGCTTAACAAATGGTTATTGCTTGAAGAAACCATACGAGAGGTAGTTGAAGCAGTTAGTACTTGAATTTTGAAGGAAGAGTTTTTTGATGGTTGAGGGATTTGAACTTCAAGCAGTGGGGATCGAAGGGATAAGTTTGTTGTTGTTTGTTCCATTCCTGGGCCTTCCTTGTTCGTTTAGAAATCTCTATGGTATGGGGATTTCCAAAAAGTAATAGTAGAAATCCGCTCTCAAGCAATACCTCGTATGAAGGCATGAATGAAGACTAAATGTAGGACTCGTAGCTCCTTCCTACCACTTTATTTGTTTCTTAGCGGGCTGTTGTAACAAAAAAAAAAAAAAAAAGACGATTGTATGTATATTTGTTGGAGCTTCCTTTTTTAGATAAACGAAAAAAAAATGGTAGAAGGGTACATTCATATTTTGTTAATTTTTAATTTGCTCTTGATTTGTTTGGTCTGTAAGTGGTACCTTTGGTGCATTAGGAACTGGTAAAAATGTACATCTATGGGAATTGTTGGGGAGATAGAGTACTTTATGAAAGTCTGATAATGATTGCTATATTGATTCATGAATGAGGCATCACATGTTTGAATCCTATTAGTCTTATAATAGTATGCGTCTAAGTGAGCTTCTATACTGCTGTAACATGGACATAAGTTTCGGATAGTACATTCTATGTTAGCATATTTGATGGCGCTAACTATATAAGCTTGTATTATGAGATAGTAGTAAGTATCGATGACACAATAACGTAAAAAAACTGATGTACACTGTAATCAGTACATAATTATAAAGATCTTGCATTGCTGAATTATGCTGAAAACATACAGATTGAGTTCATGGGTATAACATGTGGCAAAAACACATTTGATTGCAACAAGAACCACATAAACCATTTTTGCAAAAAAAGAAAGTAGGGATGCTAGGATCTACATTGATGGTCAGGGGCGGACCCAGGAGAGGGTTGCACCAAGCTTTAGCCCAGGGTCCGTTTCATTAAAAAAAAAAAAGTATGCATTGTTGATCGCCTCTAAACTTAAAAGCCCATTAGCCCAAAGAACAAAAAAAAGAAAAAAGAAAAAACGAATGTAATTCTTTCTCTCTACCGAGTACCGACTTTACGACTATGAAGTACGAACCCCCGCTCTCTCTCTTTCTTCAGTCTCTTGAATCTTGATTCTTCTATTATGCTATTCAGATCTATGATTCTTAGATATTGATTATAAGGCTCAAGCTTTTACACATTGACTCGTTCAAACTTCGAAGGTATGTTTCGCTTATTATTATTATTATTACAATATATATTGTTGGAATTTTGAATGTTGTTGTTACTCTTACAGTTATCTTACTGGTCGAAAGATTATTGGAGCAACGAGCAACTAACCTTTCTGAGTATGCTCCTGGAACTATTTGTGGTGATTTTGGTGTCGAGATTGGCTCATTGGTAGGTAATTAGATTTGTTATTCATTTGTTACATTGGTTTAATTGTTGTTTTTGATAGATTTCAGTTGCATGAGTTGGTCTGATTATAATATAATCTTGTTATGGTTGTTTGAATTAGAATTGGGTGAATAAGATATTTCATGAATTGCAAAATCGTTTTTGCCTCTCCCATGGGTACTGGGTATGATCTTTTTGTGCAAGTGTATTGAAACCATGTAGTTCTCATTTAGCTTCTCATCAAACAGTTATAGATAAATGTGTGATTTTTTTTTTTTTTTTAGACGTTCAATGTCGAAGGGAGTGCGAAAGATAGATTCTTTTTTAAACCAAAAGAAACGCTCGACACATCCAATGTTGCTAGTACTATTGAAAATGATGATCAAGGCCGTTCAAAGTTCCAAAGAGTTGAACCCATTGAACAAATTCGTCTCAACTCTCAAGGGATTGAACCTATTGAACAAGTTTGTCCCAACTCTCAAGGGATTGAATCTAGTCAAACCGGTGTTACTAGTTCTTTGGTACGTGACCTGGGGTTACGCCGTCAAATAAGTGAATATCCTATTAATCAGCGTGACGCGATCCGACGAGCTTATGTCACATTGGGGCAACTTCATTCTAGACTCGACGAATATCCACCCACCATTGATGGAAAACAAAACCAATATTTTAATAGTAATTGGTTTGACGATTTTCCTTGGCTAGAATATTCTGAAGAAAAAGATAGTGTTTTCTATTTTCCTTGCTTTGTCTTTAGTTATAGACGTTCTAATTTTGTTGTTAATGGATTTCGAAGTTGGAAGAGAGTTCATTATGGAGTTAAATGTGCATTTTTGCAACATGTTGGAGGCCCTTGTTCCGCTCATATGTCTGCTGTAGTTACTTGTGAGGATCTAGTGAATTCATCTCGGCACATTGGTAATCTTTTAAATGCCCAATACAAACAGGAGGTAGTGAAGAATATGTTTATGTTGAAAACTATTTTACGGACTCTTCGATGGCTTGTATTATAAGGTTGTGCACTTAGAGGACATGATGAATCAATCAAGTCAAGTAATCGTGGAAACTTTCTTGAATTTATTGAGTTCTTAGTTGAATTGGATCCTAATATTGATCGTATTTTAGATAATGCTTCTGAAAAAGCCACATATACTTCTCCGAATATTCAAAAAGAGCTTTTGAATATTATTAGTGATCATGTGAGGGGTAAGATTCAGGAGGAAGTTGGAGATGCTAAGTTTTGTATTCTTGTTGATGAATCACAAGATGTTTCAAATAAAGAACAAATGGCTATTATATTAAGATTTGTCAACTATGATGGTTTTGTACGTGAACGGTTTTTAGATGTTGTCTGCGTTGATGACACTTGTTCACAAACCCTCAAGAATGAAATATGTGATATTCTTGTTCGGAACAATCTTTTTGTTGATGATATGAGGGGCCAAGGGTATGATGGTGCTAGTAACATGCGGGGTGCTTGGAATGGATTGCAAGCTTTATTTCTTAGGGAGTGCTCTAGTGCATATTACGTGCATTGTTTCGCTCATCGTTTACAATTAGCATTAGTTGTAGCTGCTAAAGATGTATCAGATATTTGGTTGTTTTTTTCGAAGTTGGACACAATTGTCAATTATTTTAAGGCTTCTCCTAGGCGCTAAGATGAGTTACTAGTTGTTCAAGTCGAAGAAATTAAAAAATTGATTGATTATGGTGAACTGGAGACAGGAGGGGGGGGGGGGGGAATCAGATTATGACATTGTAGAGAGCTGGGTCTACTCATTGGAGCTCCCATTTTCGATCTGTGAAGAGTTTGATAGTTTCATTTAGTGTACTTTCTCTTGTTCTTGAGAACAACACAAAAAATGGATCAACTAATTCTAATCGGGGGGAAGCTAAGGGTGCTCTTATTGCACTTAGATCGTTTGAGTTTGTTTTCATGTTACATTTGCTACATAAGACTATGGGAATCACTGACATACTTTGCAAAGCTCTGCAAGATCAATCTCAAGACATTATTAACGCTATGCATCTAGTCTCTACCATAAAAGTACTCCTTCAAAACCTGAAAGATGATGGTTGGAGCACTTTTTTTTTGAAGTTGACTTGTTTTGCAAGAAGAATAACATTAAAATGCCTGATATGGATGCACGTTATACGATGGGCACGGGTCGTTCTTGTCAGCAACATGATTGCATAACGTTTGAGCATCAGTATTGCATTGATATATATAACAGTGCCATAGATTTTCAGTTAATGGAGTTGAAAAGTAGATTCACCTAGGAAACAATAGATCTTTTTACTCTTAGCTTTGCTTTAACTCCTAAAGATGCTTTCAGATCATTTAGGATTGATGATATTTGTAGTCTTGCTGAGAGATTTTACTTTCGAGATTTCAGTGATCAAGAGTTACTTATATTGAGAACTCAGCTGCAGCACTATGAGATTAATGTTTGTCGTAATTCGGTTTTCCATAATATGTCCACGATGTCTAAGTTGTGTAGAAGATTAGTTGAAATTGGAAAGTCGAAGTCCTACCACTTGATTGATATATTGGTTCGTCTTGTACTTACTCTTACCATATCTACATCAACTACATAAAGGGAGTTCTCAGCCATGAAACTTATCAAAACACAACTTCAAAACAAGATGGAGGATGAGTTTCTTGCATATTTAATGGTCATCTACATTGAAAGAGATTTTGCTAATGATATTGATATGGATTTGGTAATAGATGATTTTGATGCCTGCAAGACACGCAAAATACCGTTTAAGTAGTTTTGCTTTTTAAATAGATTTATAGTCTAACTTGATTAGATATTTTGATGAATTAGTATATATATTTGGCTACTTGTGAATTTTGGTATTTCATTTGTTTCTTTGGAATGTGTCTATTGTTTTTTTGTTTGAGACTCTGGTTATCGTTGTTTAGCCCGGAGAGAGTTGAAATTAATGCTGGGTCCACCCCTGTTGATGGTACATGTCAAAGAATAGAACATAAGATTATTGATCAACTTCTTAATATTTGCCTCAAACTTTTCGAGATCGTGGAGGTCGAGAGGGACATCAGCGTGAAAATGACCATGGTTTTGTAGTTGACCGGTTTCTTCTTATCCCATAGCTCGAAAACAAATAAGTGTAACAGGATGGAAGCGAACACCTTCATTTGTGAGAAAACAAATTATTTCCCAGCACAAATTGGCGGCCCAGCCTAAGAAGGAAGAAATAACATAAATTTAGTTGTATTCGCACTTTGCTCCCACAAATTTAAAAAGAAAAAGAAAATGAAGAGATTGTTTCTAATTGGTCTAAAAAATCATAGTGGCATGGATAAGATTAAGTGTAATATACCTTATATTTCTTGATTCATGAATGAGCCATCACTTGCTTGAATCCTATTTGTCTTATAATAGTATGCGTCTAAGTGAGCTTCCATAGTGCTTTAACATTGTGGCTCCTCTTGTTTCGACACCATTGACGCTTATTTGTTTCACACTGCGGCTCCTCTCTCGATCCCATGGTTACCTTATCATTTGTCAGTGTGATGATGATAAGGTGTAAACCTGATGAAGGGGATTTCTTGGTCCTTATGAGATCCCTCGCATGATGAGGTCAAGCAACTGTCCATCGAACCATATGGTGGCCCAGAGTCGATTGAGGCATTCATTGGATAATTTGGAGACCAGCTGGGAGATGTGCACTTAGGCATCCTATAGTCTCGCACAAACTCCTAGCTTTTGTTTTCCAAGTGTCTCCTGGGCTTTCTTGAGAACCGACTATAGATATTTTCCCTGAGCTTCTATCCATAGTTGTAATGGTCACTACACCTACATATAGAATAGGCGTTCGTTGATTGTAAGTTCAACACATATATCACATGCATTCACTCTTAGCTATTTAACATTTTGTTGGTTGATGATGATGCTGATGATGGTTATGGTAACTCGTTAGACTATTACCTGAATATGTTCGTTTAGCCTTCTTTGCACTTTGATTTGCATCTCTAATGCTTCACTTATGTCCAAGCTTTTGATACATTTAAGTTTTTCTGTCAGTTCAGGCCTAAGCCAAAGAATGTATATACAAAGATTTGTCATTGTTCAAAGTGTTACTTGTTTGTTTGGGATCCTGTCATGAGTGTTCCACTTGCATTACACATCCTATCTTGCTTCCGCACCCATGAAACCTGTCACAGTAAGTTAATGCCTTTTTAAAATTGACAATTTGTGATGTGGTTATTCTGAATAATGAGGTACTATGTGTACTTTGTCTAAAGATGAAGTTGCAATACTCGGAAAGGTGGTATCCTACCTGCTTTGTTGTTCCCTGTATTAGCTTGTCCATGGAGATTGTTGTTGAGACTATACTTCTGAAATTAGACAAAATTGATTTGGTTTTATGATGTCTAGTAGATTATTAGTCATACGTAATCCTAAATGAAATATTTGGGAAGTTTTATTCAATATACTTTACCTGTAAATGGCTCTTTAGATGGCACTGATACATCGTTTGCATTCTTAGCAGTTTTCTGTGTTTCACATACATCGATCGAGCTATTTGCTTAGCAACTATTGTTCATTTGGATCAGCAAACTTCACACTTGGCCTCTGCAAGCACCGGTGGAAGCGAAAGGAGAGCACTACAATGTTCCAGCTATTCTGAGGCAACAAAATAACATTTTAACGACTTACTGGGGCTTTACAATGAATGTTGAGTTCTTTGTTCATTTCCCTTAGACGGCTCTTTGCCAAGTCCTCTACTCTTAAAGCCTTCTGGCATGCTACTTTTACCTGCAATGTTATTTACTAAAAAGGTAAAAATGGAGGCCAACTTTAAGCTAATGCTACTGCACTTCTACAACTATTTTTAAGATAACACACATCTTTTGACATATGGTGCATATGACAACCAATAGGTACATTAAGTAGTATCTCAGTTGGTACTTTTCCTGGATAAATCAAGTATTTATATAGAACCCTTACAATAGACTTGTCCATAAAAAAATTCCAAGTAAATAGGATGATGGCGTAGAGCAACATGTGCCACATAAAATGATATCTGTGTTAGCTCGTACACAAATGAGCCATCAGAATGCTACAGACCAAGACATACTCCCATTGACACTTTTTTTCCAACTTATTCTCTGATTATAGAGCATTGTTTTGTACTGTAGTTTAACTTTGCAGATACATGTTAGCGACACCACCTTTCATACTTATCACAGAAATTTCCTTTAATTCCCTAATTGAAGTCGAAACTTGAATTTAAAGTAGTTAAGTCATTGAAAAGATAAAAACGTGAGATACTTCTTCTAATGATCTAGCGTAAACATAGCGCAGCTGCACATAATGATCTTCAAATTTTCATAACTAAGTGAGAATTCTACACTGCATTTGTTTCTTTCAGACTTCCTAGAAACAACATAGACATGGGAAATTCAAAAGAATGACAAAAGACCAGGAAAAAAAAAAAAATGAGATGTTTTTTCTGAACAAATTTATTTCTACTTGAGCCACTTTAAGCATGGCACGAACATCAGCGCCATCAACATATTTTGAATAACCTACAAATGGCTCTTTATTTAACCATCTTTGGTGTTGTCTCTGCGACAAACATATAGAAGGTTGAATTAGCAGAATAAGACGCGGGTGCATGTTCCTATAATTAGCTTATATAGAAAATGTAAAGAAAGAGATACTCACTGTTTGCTCCTTCAAGATGTTTGACAACTTTGATGAAACGCTCGTGCACCTTAGGAGTCCATTTTAATCTAGGCTTATCATCAGTAGAGAGAACCAATCCTATAACCAAGTAGCTCCAATTGTAAAAAGTTGACACTATTTGCTCTGCACATGCTCCCAGGCCTTTTGTGCATCTTTTCTATAACTAATTAAACATTGGATCTTTTCTATGACACGATATGTGAATATGTGCTGGATAAAAGACACGTTTTCCTCCTTACATGCTCCAGTGACTCTTCTGCATTGTAGCAACTAAACTGCCATGGACTTTGTTAGATATTGCATTGTAGCAATATAAATAAGTCAAAACCATTATCAGATGCATATTATTATTGTGAGTTTTAATAAGTACGATAGCGATGGACTTCATATCCAAATGCAATAAAGTTACAGAAGGTAGCATAATAAGTTCAATTTTTAAGAACACAACTAATAATAACAACGAATTAATATTAAATATCTCCATCGCATGATCCAACTTGACGTATCTGAGCTTCAGTCCTACAGACATAGCAAAAGTAGATGTGAATCAAACCAGTGAGTAGAATCATGTAGAAATGTGAAGCAAAAGTAATGTTTAAATACCTTGTATTCTTTTATCCTACGCACCCTTTTAGATGGAGTTCTATTGGCTGAAGGCTGGGATGTCTCATTCAAAGCTTGAGTCGAAAATTCCTTTGACAAATAAGTAGAAAGAGGATAAGTGAATGTGTAACTATTTATTAAAAAGGGAAACAAATAAAAGTAAAACACCTACCACATAGGTTTTTTTTGTAAGGTTTCTTAGAGCTGATTTTTTTATTTGAGGACTGAGGAATATCAGTGGACCTTGGCAAACCAAGCTGCTACTACACAAAAGAGAATAATAAGAATAAAGCGTTGAATAAAAGAATATACATATTTTTCGCATATGTATTTAGTCATTGGCAGTAGAGTAAAAGTAAATGAATACCTTCTTTTTCTTAAGAGTTGAGTTATTCTTATGCATGTTGTTAGGTGGATGGGATTGGAAGGTATTATTTAAAATTTGTGATGACTCTGTCACTTGATTGTACATTAAGAGGTTAAATAATCAAGATCAGCAATGATAAATAGGCATATGATTGCTAGCTGGTGTAATAAATTGAACGGGTATGAAGTGGGAAAAAAATGAAGTATGTATTTAATAAAGAAAGCACATTCATAAAGGATAACTTTGAATATCTATTTTCCTGTTCAATTTGTTCTTGTATTTGGTGTGAGTCAAGTTTGTAATCCACCTGAAAACCCTTATTAGCTGTAAAGCCATACCTGCCTTGACTTTGGATGTTGTATTGGCTGATTTTTATCTCAAACACTATCGAAGCACCAATAATTTTATCTATTATGGACTTAACAGTTTGGATACCATTTTTATAATCTAAGAAATGATACTTACTTAGTCACAATTATGTATTTTTTAAAGATATATTGCATGGCACAAAGAATGAATGTGAAAATTGTGATAGCGTCGTAATGGTTTTACCGATTCAATAAGCTTCTCCAACTCAGAAGCTGGATGTTTCAGCAGCTCTTCTGCTTCATCGCCAAATATGGTTATTAGGGTACTTTCTGTGTCATCTCGAATGCGAGCTTCAATTGATATCTAAAATAAATTTATATCAGATCACAATCATAAAGTCGGGAGAAGTGTTAAACGAATATCTTGAAAAAAAAATTAGAATATCAATACACACCTAGCATCTGGAGATTGAATCGTGTTGTTGCAATTATTGCACCAATAGTGATCACCTTTGTCTATTACTTTCTTCCGATGGCCGATTTTGGTGCAAGACTTATAGAACGGTGCATAATCATGAACAATATCATAAATAATGGCTTCACATGTGAAGACTTGTCCCTGTACGGAGTATAAGTATATTGAGAAAAGTAAAATTAAATATGGCCAATAGGCAAATGTAGAGTAAACTTACAACAAACTCTGCATTCAACATCTGAACAATTTGTAAAAGTGTTTTCATGTTTCTTAAAGATCTGTCCTTCATATTACGTTCAATTGATGATGACCCTTGTAGCATTGAAATATTTCTTTCTTTGAAAGTGGAGTTGTAAAAATATAAAATCTTTTGTCAAACTTGATCAATGCCTAGTTAATGAAAGTATATATTCAATTTTTAATAAGTTTTCGTATTTTTTTATCACCTGTTTTGTAAAGCTAACACTTCTAGAATTTCTAAGTTGACATAGATCTGGGTTGCGCTTGTTGAATTAAGGAAGCATTGATTTGAGAAAGACAGAATTTAAGACTGAATAGGTACGACAAAAAAAAAGTGCTATATAGATTAAAAATCCAATATAATCACCATTATAGCTTCCAACAGTTAGCGAACTGACAACCAACACTGGCACGCTCGTTGCACACGTAATCACATTATCTATCAATTGTATTGCATTTTCCTAGAGATTTATTTTTAGTTCAGTTCCATTGCATAGATAATATATTATTGTGTTAATGTATAGATTTGGTTATGTATTTTTTAAATCCTAAATGAGCATATGGAAAAGGCAAACCTGCTATTATTTAAGAAGATCTCTTTCAACGTGAGTCCTTATTTTCTAAACATCAATTCTGAAACACCTTCAATCATACCATACACATCTGCAAATTTTTTTTGATGAAATAGTCATTTCTAATGATTTTTTTAGAATTAAAGACTTGTATTATATCATGGCAACTTACCTTGTAGATTATGAATTTCTTTTGTAAGCAGCCTAATTCTGTTGAACTCAACGAAATCAAATTTATATTTTGGAATTTCAGGGTGTGCTTTGGAAGATCCCCTAATAATAGTGTCCCATCTGATAAGTGATATTCACCTTTTGTTACGTTAGAGATTTGAATCTCTTCTTATGCGAAAGTGCGAATTCAAAGATTTTCCTTACTCACGATCTTCGTGTTCATATAGTTTGGAGTAAGGATTCGAACCAACCTAAATTCTAGGACCACTTACAACTTGGTTTTTACTCTTTTAGGGAACTAGTGAGTAAGTTTAAATATAATTATATTAATAATAAATATTTGGTTTCTTACTACACAAAAATTAAAAACATTAAGTTACGAAATCATGCAACTAAGACACAATAAAATTTTTACTAAAACAAAAGTGGAGAGTTAATTCTCCTCATGTGAAGATTACTTTTGTTATTTGATTTTTATAAGTGTATTAAAATCTTCCTAGAACTCATAGACAAGTTCTACTAAAAGAAACTTGATCCCTAACAAATATGACTCATCTCTAAACTCATACATGCTAGCATATGGAACCAAGCAATGACTTATCTCTAAGCTCATCACTTGATCCCTAACTAGACTCTACACCAACTATCATTTTGGGATAGGATGTAGGCCTAGTTGTTCTTCCTAAACACTTAATAAACTAAATAACAAGACTTTTCCCTCACATGAGTGTTATTAACTCCCCACAAAGGGAAGGTTTAGCTCATGATCCTTGGGTTAAACTAAATCAAGTGTGGAATGTAAAAAGAGAGAGAGAGAACAAAAAGAAGAAACTATTTATTTATAAACTCACTTGCATGAAGAAGTGAGAATTTTTCAAGAGGAACACAAGGTTTCCTCCATTAAAACTATTACAAGCTTTTTTGTTCAAAACCAAAAACTAAAAACTATCTAAAAACTAAGGAACTAAAATAATACATGGTAAAGGAAAATAAGTCAAGGGAGTAAATGGAGTGTCCCCCCTTGTTTTGTTTTCTTCTTCATTTGAGAGAAATCTCATTTCCTCCAACGTGAAACATCAAACCACATTTACTTCCTTTTAATCCACCACATTAAAACAAAGGGACACCTTGCCTTTTTTTTCACTATTAACACCTAATATAATTAATTACATGCAAGGTGTCAACTTTGCACCAATAATTTGGCATTTTTGTCTTGACATGCTCTATGATTGATGACTCATCAAATCTTGCGGGCCCGTATAGTGGGTCCAGGTGCAATCCAGTGGCGGTCCGGTATTTTGGCAATTTTACAACTTCCCGCCTATGCGTAGAGTTCATCGCCCTGATTGTCTGAGTAGCTCACTTGTCGCATTCGGAATCTTGGTTCAAGAGGTAAGAGCTTCAGAAGTTTGATGCTTCTGTGCGGATTTGTTGGGCTTTACATGGCTGATTTGGAAGAATTCATATATACGTCGTTCCCCGTGCTTTAACGCAGGTTTAACCAATATTTTCAAGTTTACTGCGAATACCTGCAAAAGTACAAAAATATATTTATTTCATGATTATTAAACACATAATTAACCAAATTTATGTCTCAATGGGGTTTCATATTACAGTTTTGGGTGCTTATCACATTACCCCCAAATAACACTTTGCTTGTCCTCAAGCAAAGAAGAGACATTAAAACAGATAAATGGCCAAAATGTGTAGTCCTAACTAATTCTCGTTTTGCAGAGTGTGGTTGCACTGACCATATGCAACAAGGCCTTAAACCACTAGGAATTCCCTAGTGGACGAGTTATAGCCTCGTGAGAGTTTTCCAGAGAAGATGCTCACAAACTTCATTTATACTACAACGACTCAGTGAAAAAAAACTTGTTTCCTAAATTAATCTAAGATATCCATACATCTCCTTAGCAGGGAACAAGGATTGATTTCTTTGAAACTCAAGTTAATATGCATTCAATAATTAAAACATCTACACATGATAATGCATACAGTGAACTTTGCATTGAAATGTACTAGCGAGGGCGTTTACGGATCCTTTGGAGGCGTGCACCTAAATGGGTTTTCACGGTATGTGTGAAAACACAATTCCACTCAAAATTTTACCACTCAGGTTTTGTTAACTCCAGTGTGCAGTGGGCACACGTTTCCTCACATCTCCATGTCAGTCAAAGGAGCCGATGTCAATCAATCACGTCTACTACTTATTATTACACCACCCTACTCTTAATTGAGCTAGAGGTCTTTATTAGGTATTGTGGGGCTTAGGTGATGGTGTACAAGAAAATGGAAATGGATAATCAAAATTCTGACGTATAAAGAGAATAGGGTCTTTAAGATATTTATACTAGAGAATTCATTGTTTTCTTTCCTTCTTCTAACTGAGTTTTCCAACCTTGTTCTTAAGCCTCTGGATACTGATGTTTTTTTTTTAGATTGCTTAAGAACATGATTCTATTTTTCTTTCCTGAAACAAGTAACTGACTTTTATTTGGGACAAGTCTTTCTCTTTATTTTTCTATATTTCATCCTATTTCTCATACTCATCACTTAGGTAGGTTCTTTTATTTGGTTTAATAGATGGGTAAGGAATTTTTGGTGGAAGTGAAAGGTTTGATGAAAGGTTCAATTGGAGTGACTAGCGGTAAAATTTGTAAATGTAAGAATTTTTTAGCTATGTCGATCCAAAGAAGGCCTAAATTCTCGCCTAGGGTTGGTGGTGATCAAGTAAGTAGGCGCGTGATTTTCTCTAATCGGAAAAACTACTCCTCCTATATGTCATCACACACAAATCACTCATGTCAAGGCTTTTGGTTAGATTTTCACAGGATTTATAGTTTAAGTAACTAACCGTTGGTTCCGAAACTTCTTGCTATGTACAATCGATGATACTTTCGATTACATGAATATTCATGAAAAGATGTATAAACTATTGCATCATGTATTATCTTAAGTTTCTTAAAACAAATCCTAATTCGGATACTAATGTGAGATTTCTAGACAATTTTCATCATTGAAAAGGAAACCAGACTTTGTTACTAAGTACAATTATTAACCAGAAAATAAAAACTATATATAGTTTACAATATGCTTAATTTTTGCTACAGGTTTAAAAGCACCCCCAAACTGATGATGCTTAGTCCTCAAAGTTCTCGACTACCTTTGAGGATTATGTAATTTGGTGCCCTGATCTGCGAGGAAACTTCTCGACGAACCCCTTATCGCATATGATGAAATAAGAAAGAGGAGGCCGACTATTACATGGAGTAAATATATAATAGTTGTATACACCCTTTTAAACCTTAAGCTATTATGGAAAATTATTAAAAGGGGAATTGCAACCGATGAAAGAATTCAGAAAATAGGCATCTCTCTCTTCTTCTTTGCGCTTGTTGTGGAAGTCTTTGGGAAACTACACAAAGATCTCTTTTTGCAATGCCGGTTTATATGAAGAGCTATGGGATTGGGTCAAACAAGTTTGTCGGGGTAACCACTTTGCTATTAATAGCTTTCCCGATACACTAAAGATTAATCAGAATTGGAGTCCTTTGCTTGCATGATCTGTGGAAGTCTTGTGTGGTTGCATCTCTATAAGTATATGGAAAGAAATATTAAACAAGGTGCAATTTGATGGGAAGAAGCCAAAGCTTGGAAACGCAAGTCGTTTGTTCGATTAAGTGGTTGAGAATCCAAATGTAAAAGCTTGTCAAAGGGCCATGTTACAACACCCTCCCGAAGTTCGCGATCCTTGATCTTTGGAATGTGGGTATTTAGATGAGAAAAGCACCGCAAGTTAAACAATGTGCGTGGATTCCACGAACCGGACATTGTGAAACTTAACACCGATGGGGCATCAATAGGGAATCTTATTTTTATCCGGCTTGGTATCGCTTTTCAGGAGGAACATGGGTCAATTCCTGCTTACACTAAGCATGAACATTGGGCGGGGGACAACTATAGAGCAGAGTGCATGGCTATCATTGTGGGTGTCGAGACAGCCTTTAAACAAGGATGGAAGAACACGTGGATCAAATTTATAGTGACTCTGAAGGCGGCGCGTAGTGAAGCTTTGCAACTGGGGATGTTCCCGGATGCTACAACCTAGATGGATAACATGCACAGAGGGACTTCTTTATGGAGGATTACAACCATTTGGAGGGAAGGAAACTTCACGGGCGGTTCTTTGGCCAAACAGGGAGTATCTTTGACGGAGAATGAGGAGTGTATCATTGTTGGTAGGCGATCTGGTATACAAAATGGGAAGCTCCATTCCAAATATTTTTCCGATTTGTATGAGTTTGTAATAGGTTATGATATAGACATGACTTGTAGAGAATGAAATAGGGGGCAGACATGTTGCCCAATCCTATACACCATCCCTTTTGTACCATTCACCGGTTTTAATGAATTCAAACTTACCAAAAAAAAAAAAAAGCTTAGTCCTCAAAGTATCAATAAATAAAGAGAGAAATTACACGAGAACCGTGGAGCAAAATTAGGGCTAGATTCTTTGGAACGAAAGGTTGGATAACATAATATATTATTGAAAGGAAACAATAAAATGTTCAATAGCACACACCTAAACATAGCACGGAATAATGAAAGACAATAGCACACCTAAACATAATTTTTAGCTAGATATATGTACAATGACAAGCTCAAATTTACCATCCAAATAGGATGTGTAGGTCCAGTGTCCTCAATAAGGAAATGCATTTCCTTAGCATCGCCAAAAAAAGATAATAGTCTGCCAAATTTCTGCCCATTCTTTGTCTAGGATTTCCTCAAATGGTTTTCATATTTTCATCCTTCCGGGTAACAACGAACATGCCTCGGTTACCGAAATGACGCTTCCATGCCTAAACCTTTTTCTGAGCGAATGATTACGTTTCTTTGGGCACATAGAATCTACCTTGACCTATCATGAAAAGTAGCCGCAAAAACTGTGGGAATGTGTCTTCATGATTCGGTGGCGGTTCTGAGGTAAAAAATATCTTGATCCCGAAAAGTAAGAGCTCGTTTCAAGTTGGAAATAACACAACCTAAGATGTTAAATAATGTATGACCTTGAGCGATTGCATTGAATACTACTTCGCAAAGTAGCCTCATTAGCGGTAGAAAAAATGCCAATCTCCCATGATGTTAAGAAGCCCAAACAACATCGCAAATCCCCCATGTTCATGGTCATGCTTGCTAAGGAATGGTGATGTCGCCCATGGTACATGGCCATATCCTTCTCGTTTATTCTCAAGACCATCACCGCAAATTGTCGCCAAACACTTTCCACCGAAAGGAACGATAAAATTATGATAGATGTAATGCCATGATGCGGCCGGTTCGTGATATGGAAGATCCAAAGTTAGGGCAAGTTGTTGTTCAGAAAAAATATGATGTGTGTCACCAACTAGGATTGTGAACCCGTCTAAGTAGAAGCCATGTGCATGATTGAATGCTGGTGTGTCCTCCATATTAGCATAAAAGTATGCGGCCAAACTCGGAGAATAAGTTTGGTCAGGTTGAAGAACTAGGGAAGACCACCCAATGTTAGTGATGTAGTCACGGAAGAGATGACCATAAGTATTGAAATCCATCAAAGACTGAAAGGATTGCTCAGGAATGAGTTTTGGAGTGTCATGTTTGATGAAGATGCAATGTTTGATGAAGATGCCATGGTGGATGAAGTAAAGAAATGGGCAATGAGAAAGGCAACTGGATGGATAAATGAGTATGGAAGAAAATATACTCTCCTGTTATGACACTGAAAATCATATGTTAAAATTAGTTAGTCACAACGTAAATGATTCTAGCAAGCATTTCTTACAAAAGATGACACAAAGATAAGAACAAAATTAATAATACGACGAAAAAAGTAATAATATATACGATTATTTATTTATTCACTTAGTATTATTATTCTATTTTTATTCAATAAGAAAATCATGGATTATTATGATGCTACTGGAGACGTATATCGTGCACCACAGTGTTTAGTTCTTCAATTTGTTGTGCCGAGTTTGCATCTGAATGTCCCCTTGGCTAGCGAGAGTGTAGTTTGATTCTCCATTAGGAGAGCGTGATTTTTCAAGGACTGAGAATGATTTTCCAAGATTTCCTCCTGTTCAACATCATTCATTGCTTGACGTTCTTGGAATTCCTTAAGAGTTGTAATGATGATATTCTGACGAGCGTATAGTTCCCGCACGCCGTGATGAAGAAATTGAATGCCTTCCATGGGATTAAAAATCTTTATCATGGCATTTTCATCAAAGAAATGGTCAGGGTTTGAGCTTGGGTCGTTCTATTCATCTGTCAGAGTATCAGGAGTCCAAAAACCAATGGAGTAGTCTGTTTGGAGTACACTAATATGTGCTCTTTGAAGTGGTGTTTCTGGAGAAATTACTGAATAACCCCAACGCATCATAATTTGCGTGACTAAAGTAGGTAGAGGTAGAGGTGCTGACTTTCTTGTTTTCCTGGTGATCACGATCCAGAGGTGTTGGATTAGACAAAAATCATCCCTTTGAGTCTGCAAAACCCAAAGTAGGTGAAGTTGAGACTTTGTGACTTCTGATTGGTGAGATGTACCTATCACATTGTGTCCCAACCAGTGGAGCACAACTTGTTGATTCTGTTTCAAAGAGCGTTGAAGAACAACGTGATGTCTATTTCCCACTTCGCCATGAGATACGGTAGCTCTTAGTAAAGTTTTGACGGAATCAAATGATGACTCTGGAAAAAGGAACTCCTGGGAATTCATTGGGATCTGAAGTATGTTGGAGATAATTTCCCTAGTCAATTCCAATCGTCGTCCATAAGCATTGAAGTAGAATTTTCCATTCTTAGGTCCTAAAAATTGGTAGAACATCAAAACCAATTCTCGGGAATAACCAACTGCTGAATGATATAGAAGAGGCGTCCATCCCCGACGTACAATTTTGGTGTCAAAATAAGGAGAAAACCGGCCATCTTCAAAAACTTTTAGGTAGTCTTTCTCAGACCTTATTTTTCTTGGTTGATCCATTTGGTACTATTACGGAGGGAAGGATAGTGAAAATTGTTTGAAATGAGAATGGCTGAAAAGAAGAGATTTATAGCCAATCTATGAGTCTGTACCAATTTGGATTCTAAGTGTAGTTAATGACCCATGTGGTTATGAACAGCAACAATGGGGATCCATAGTAAGTCTTGTCATGTCAGATTTCCAAAAACAATTAATGAGATGTTTCAATGTTAGAAAATCTGGGAGGAAAGTTTCACGGGGTAGTTAGACTTACGTAATTTCAGAAATGATGATCGGACCTCGGTAATAGCATATGAATAGAATAATCAAGCTGCATGTGTGACAAGTGTTATGCGTACCTTGTAGTGTGCGCGATCTTCTCTGAACACCATGAGTATCAATTTAATTATTTTGGTGAGTTTTGGATGGTGTTTTCTTTGTTATGGTTTGTTTTATTATTATTATTTTTGTTTTGTTTTGTTTTGTTTTTTTTAGAGGAAAAGACAAGTAATATACACAAATATTTAATACGAAACTTCTCCATTTAATACGTAATCCGTACAAATGTGTGAGAATTATTTAACACACCATACTAATATACAAAACGACAGACGGAAAGAGAGATGTCGGTTACATAGATCTAGATGTTCTGGATCATGTTATGCATGAGTGACAGCAGACCAATGGTAAACACTGTTATCACGAATATTGTGATATCCCATTCGCGTTGCTCCTTTTCCCATCGCTCGATTGGATTCATTATGTTCAAGAAAATGAGAATTTGTGAAGAGGAATTTGTGAAGAGTGAGAGAAGTGGATGAGTGAAAGTGGAAAAGGAGAGTTGTATTTATAATTAGAATTCTGACCGTTAGGCATTTGACCATTTGGATCAGTCCGTTGGGTTCTGACCATTGGGCTTTGAGAGTAGGCCCAATGCATCAAGGAACAAACTAATATATTAAGAAGTACAATAATTGCATAACATAAATAATTTCTCATTCAAACCGTTTGGAGATACAAAATTATGAGAAATCAAACGATATATAATTTTTTTATCACTAGAAAAATAAAAATACAATGCATAAGGGAAATAAATGACATAGTCATTTCTAAGCCAATGGAAATAAACAGCTACTAGGAATCCTCAGGGTTAGCAGAAGATGAACCAGGGTTTCTACTTTGTCGGGCTGACGAACTCCCCGGCTAGCCGACCGGTGCGGAATGTGGCCCAAAAGATCAGTAGCGGTTGATCTTGGAATTGCTGCTGATTTGCCATCATCATTATCTGGAAACGGCCTTGGCGATTGCGCATTTCTTGCTGGAAGTCATTTTGGGAAGTAAGCATCTCTTCCTGACGAAGAAACATCCTGCACATGCTAGTATTCATGTGTCTTCAAGCTTCTATGGGAGTGCTGATTCGGCGCATGATATCCTCATTAAAACAGTTGGGTGGTGAAGGAGGAGGAGGAGGTACGTTATCACGCTCAATATCATCTCTAGCTACTGGGTCCCAGTGGTCTAGAACACAAGTCTCGAAAATTCTAAAATTCTCGAAAGACCTTGTTGGAATGAAAGGAGTAGTAGACTGGAATCCTAAGTTAAGCATAAGCTGAGTAACAAGTATAGCAAGAGGAGTTGACCTGTTTGACACAGTCGTAAGAACATGGCCCAAGAAATGGACTATACAGAAAGTATTCTTCTTCTCCTGGAGAATCCACTGCAGGTGCAAGAATGTCTTGTTCACGTCAGACGTCTTTGAAGTTCCAATAACGTTGTAAGCCAGCCATTAAGTGACGGCTAGTTGGTTTTCGTCGAGTGAGTCTTTTTACACCTTGAGTTTGAGACATTATTGTACTCTCTCGAAAGCGTGTCAAACATTAAGTCCATCGTGAGTCGGATACTCGATAACAACAGGGTCGACTCATGCGAGTTTATCGAAATCGGATGTGTATTCGATATTACCTCCAGCGTGAGTTCACGTTCCAACCCATCTGCCGTAATCCAAAATTCATCACCCCGGAAACCACCATTGTTGTAAAACCTTAAAACCAAATCTTCCGAGTAATTAGCCGGCACCTTGTGCAATAGATACTCCCACTCCCTATTTGCAATTTCTTCATCGAAAAAGGGATGAAACATGCCCAAATAGAATAGATTTTTGAAATTCCTCTCAACTGTGATTCATCTTCGTGCTGCCATAGAGGGGTCTAGATGATTTTCTGTGGGTGGAAATTGCTAGGAGTGTTAGAGGAGATGGTGTTGGAGCAAGGGTGGTGGAGTTGTGCCAGCGTCTTATTGGTGAAAATCGGGCACAGGAAGCGGCGTGTCGCGAAGTTGAGTGGGAGGGACCAAGATCCGGTTTTGGGGGAGAAAGTGAGGGGCTGACGCGTGGTGTGTCTCGGGGGTTGTGTTTTGTGACCGGATATGTGATTTTGGATCAAGTCCAATTTTTGGTCCAAGCCCAAATGATTTCCAGAAATTCCCCTTATGTCCCGAAATGTTCTGAAATTTCAAACGTATAATTTCGATTCGTTTTAACTCCAAATTGAACGAATGAGATATCAAAACAATCGGCATTAAAAATGCCATCCACTGGAATATGGCATAATCACAATCAAACTTTTTTTATTTTTTATTTTTTATTTTTATTTATTTATTTATTTTTTATTTGGGGGGTTTGAATCTTGTAAAAACAGGACGCAAACCCCCATTTTCTTTTAAGGAAGTTTATTTATTTACAAATTTTATATACAAATGTACAAGGGGAGATGAACGTGTTAACAACATTGGATTTCAAGAAGAAAATCATTACTGTAAAATCAGACAACTGTCATGTCGGCTCTGGGACGAACCCAATCCAGCCAGACTGTGGCTTAACCTATATGTTTTGGGGGCCTAGGGTTCAGGACGGTACCATCCCTGACCAATGTGCAATGGTCTAATAATAATATTACCCTTAGTACATATGGTATAGCCTCAAACCTCCCCAAACTGTCATAAAATAGAAAACTATTCGGGGTTGGCTTGGTGAAATCCATTGCCCGTGCGAACGGGGGACCATCCGATGTTGCCTATCACGTCTCTCTTTGTGCACAACACTTAGTGCAAAGGTGAAAATAAAAGACACGAGTATAAACAAGTTGAGTCTTTTAACGTTAGATCCTCAAGACGAATGTGAGTCTTTTAACGTCAGATCCTCAAGACGAATCCCAACCTGTGGGAGCAATAGGACGATGATGAAATTTATCCTACTGAGCTGGTGTCAGACAATAATATACCTTATACCGGCTCCTATCGGATAGTAGATCAAGACCTGGACAGAAAGGTGTTTGACAATTCATACACCACCCCATCCTTTTCGCCCGTCGCTTTCGAGCAAAAGTACTACGACCATTACCTATTTGAGATGGGTGATATTTATACCAAATGATGAGCTGAAGTTTGCGAGGAAGGAATAGAAAAGGGAAGAGAAGGAAGGAGTTGAAATTTTTGGTACCCATTGTTTACTAGAAGACACGTTTGCTCGATTAACAGGAGACATTTATACTCAGTTCTGAATAGAGTTTTTATGGACTAAGGTTCCGGCGCTTGCAACCACACACTCTAGGGATTTTTAGAAAAGAAAATAGAAGAGGGCCCGGCTACCCTAATGGCATACTTTCCCTGTTTATATCACATGGAAAGAAGTACACCAGTGAATCTGTTAGTCTGTGTAGACAGGATCTTTGAGAAGAGCCTCTTCGACATCTGGAGAGCGCAACTCATGATAATGTTTTCTGGCGTTGGCCATTTACTTGAAATTCGCTTTCATCATTTTTTGTTTTTCAAAGATATAGCCCCATAAGGGGTGACAGAAGAGACAATGAAAAGACCAGACCATCGAGTTTTTAATTTTCCTGGAAAAATGTGTAATCTTGAGTTGTACAACAAAACTTTTTGACCTACTTTGAAATATTTTCTCAATATGTGCTTGTCATGCACTCTTTTCATGTTGGCTTTATAAGATTTCGAGAGATCATAGGCATCACTCCGAATTTCCTCGAGCTCATTTAACTGCAATTTTCTCTTTGCGCCTGCTGCATTAGTATTATAATTGAGGCTTTTGATGGCCCATAGAGCACGATGCTCAAGTTCAACCGGCAGGTGACAAGGTTTTCCAAAAACAAGGCAATAAGGAGACATCCCTATAGGTGTCTTAAAACCTGTTCTGTATGCCCACAAGGCATCATATAATCGTAGAGACCAGTCTTTTCTAGATGGATTAACAATTTTTTCCAAAATGGATTTGATCTCTCTATTAGAGACTTATACTTGGCCACTAGTTTGAGGATGATACGGAGTTGCCACTTTGTGCGTGACTCCATATTTCTTTACTAATGATTCAAAATTTTTATTACAGAAATATTTTCCCCCATCACTAATAATAGCTTTTGGAATGCCAAATCGAGAGAAAATATTTTCTTTTATGAAAAAAGCGGCGGTTTATGATCATTAGCCGCGACATGCCAATGCCTCAATCCATTTTGACACGTGTCGATTGCTACCAGTATGTAAAGAAAACCATGAGAATTTGGAAAAGGACCCATGAAGTCGATGCCCCATACATCAAAGATTTCCACAATTAAAATGGGATTTAAGGGCATCATATTACGTTGAGTAATGCGTCCTAGTTAGTTCTTTGGCGGCGGTTGCATGCTTTGCAATGCTCATGTGTATCTCTAAACAGTGTTGGCCAATAAAATCCACATTGTAGAACCTTGTCCGCTGTTTTCTTACCACTAAAATGACCACCACAAGATTGTTCATGGCAAAAGGATAACACGTCATTGTGTTCCCAATCGGGGAATGCAACGGCGGATTAGTTAATCGAACAATACTTGAAGAGGTAGGGATCATCCCGAAATAAAATTTCACAGTGGATAAGAACTTTTTTCGGTCATTATGAGACCAAGATGAAGGGACTTCCTCGGTAACTAAGTAATTTACTATGTTAGCGTACCAAGGGGACGAAAAAATGGAATATAAGTGTTCATCCGGAAAGGAATCCGCGATATAGGTTACAGATCGGTATCAACATCACTGACAAGTCTTGATAAATGGTCTGCAACCACATTTTTGCAACCTTTTTTATCTCTAATTTCTAGAGTAAACTCTTGCAAAAGGAGAATCCATCGGATCAACTTCTGTTTTGCATCTTTTTTCGCTAATAGGTAACAAAACGCCGCATGGTCAGTGTAGACAATTGTGGAAGAACCCACAAGGTAAGGATGAAACTTATCCAATGCATATACAACGGCGAGAAATTCTTTTTCAGTTGTGGTATAGTTACGTTGAGTTTCATTAAGAGTTTTACTCGCGTAGTAAATGACAATTGGCTTATCTTCTCGGCGTTGCCCTAGTACAGCTCCAATAGCATAGTCACTCGCGTCACACATTAATTCAAAAGGTTTAGACCAATCAGGTGGTTATATTATGGGAGCGGTAGTTAAGGCGGATTTTAAAGTCTCAAAAGGTTGTTTGCAATTGAAATTGAAGTAAAAAACGGCATCTTTAAGCAAGAGATTGGTTAAAAGTCGAGCAACCTTTGAGAAATCTTAAATACATCTCCTATAGAAACCTGCGTGTCCTAAAAATGCGCAAATGTCACGAACTGTTTTTGGTATAGGAAGTGAAGCAATTTTTTCTATCTTAGCTTTGTCGACTTTGATTCCGTCTTTTGAAATGATATGTCCTAAAACTATTCTTTTTGTAACCATGAAATGACATTTTTCCCAATTAAGAACAAGGTTTTTCTCTTCACAACGTGTAAAGACCTTTCCAAGATTTGATAGATAGCTATCAAAAGAATCTCCATATATTGAGAAGTTGTCCATAAATACTTTCATTAAACGTTCAACCATATCACTAAAAATGTGAAGCATGTAGTGTTGGAAAGTACCAGGTGCATTGCAAAGGCCGAAAGGCATTCATTTATATGCAAATGTACCGAAAGGATAGGTGAACGTAGTCTTTTCTTGATCAGCAGGATCTATGACTATCTGAAAATATCTTGAATAACCATCAAGAAAATAGTAATACGCATGACTGGCTAACCGTTCAAGCATCGTCGATGAAGGCGGCGTGGAAAGTGATCCTTACGATTCTTGCATTAAGTTTGCGATAGTCAATGCATATTCGCCATTTCATTGGAATACGAGTGGAGATACATTCATCTTTATCATTGCGCATAACTGTAATGCCAGATTTCTTTGGAACAACGTGTACTGGACTCACCCAAATATTATCGGATATAGGGTAAATAATACTTACATCGACTAATCTTAAAACTTCCTCCCGTACCACATCTTTCATGGTTGGGTTTAGACGACACTGCGGTTCACGCAACGTCTTAGCATTTTCTTCAAGATGTATGCGATGGGTGCATACATTAGGGTCAATGCCCTTAATGTCATCGAGGGACCATCCAATAGCAGAATGGTGTTGTTGAATGACATCTATTACACGGGATTCTTGATCATCAGTCAATTGAGATGATATAATAATTGGATAACTACCATCTGGATCAAGATGTACGTATTTTAATTCCGAAGGAAGAGGTTTTAAGTCAGGGGCGGGTGGAGTGGGTATTAAAGATTCTTGAGGAAAGTCATCGGCCATAGAGTAAACAGATTGATGTTCATCCAATTCGCTGGACATTATGGTCGTAGGGTCAAATAATGGTATTAACTCTAATAATTCGTTTACTTCTTGTGTATAATCATCGTCCTTAAATTCAGAATTGCTAAAGGAAAGAAATTGGTATACTTCATCTTCAGGAAAAGTGTTTGTTAAATACTCTTGTACAATGCTATCAACCCTGTTCAGCTCACCATCAAATTCAGGCTCTGGAATTTGTTTTATCATCTTAAACACATTTACCTCGACCGAAAGATTTCCGAAGGACATGGTCATGGAACCATCCCTACAGTTAATAAGAGCATTAGCAGTTGCTAGGAACGGACGTCCTAAGATGATAGGAATGGAATCACACGCAAACTTCAAGATATCAAAATAACAAAGTCGACGGGATAGAAAAAGTCTTGGACTTTTACAAGGGCGTTTTCCACAATTCCTTTTGGATACTTAATGGAACGATCGACTAACTGTAGAGTCATGGTGGTGGGTTTCAGCTCATGAAGACCTAGTTGTTTAAATAAGTAATATGGAAGTAAGTTCACACTAGCTCCTAGGTCTAGTAGTGTAGTAGCCGTATATTTGTCACCAAAGGTGCATGGAACCGTTAATTCTACCGAGTCCTTGTATTTGACTATACCATTGTGTTCGGTGATGGATGGAAACTGTTATTGAGGAACGGCTTGTTGAGGAACATTAGTTCTCTTTTTGTGGTGCACCATATCTTTTCAGAAATTTTGCATGGTTTGGCAATAGCTTTAAAGGCGTCGAGAAAAGGTAAGTTGATTGTCAAATTCTGAAAAGTCTCTCAATTTCGGGAAAATTCTCATCAAGTTTATTCTTTGCCAAAGTGTGTAGGAAGCGGTTGCCTTAGGGCGTGAATTTGGCAAAGGGGTCCGCTTGTTTCCTAAATTCGAGATATTGACTTTGTTGTATTTGGTGAATCCTCCATAGGTTCATTATTGGAAATAGATTCATGTGAACCGTCGGATTCCTTTGGTTGATCATCTGGCATACGTATTTGATTGTCTACAGATTTTTCAGATCGAAGAGTAGTGATTGCGTGCACCTCACCTTGTTTGGGAGTACTTGTACCCGTTGCATTGGTGAGTTCAAAGGCAGTGTTTGCTGGCTTAGGGTTTGGAACTGCTTGTCAAGGAAACACGCCTTTCTGACTCTTTTCTTGCGCCAATTTTTGAAGTGATTGTTGGATAGACGTTAAAATTTGAGATTGTTGGTTCATGTAAGCTAAGAAAGTCTCACTTGTCCTATCCGTAACGAGTGGTGCGCAGGTTATTACAAATGTACTAGATCACGATTATTGTTGAGAAGTTGTTGATTATAGTTGGGATTTGGATTGGGTTTGGAACAAGGCTACGGTTGGTTTGATAGTTAGCATCCGAAGTATTTTGAAATTGATTCGACTTTGTTGGTATTGTTGATTATTGCCTTGGCGGTATGGAATAAAGTTGTTGGTTGGTCGAGCAGTGGATTAAGCGAAACCCGGAGGAGCCCCGGTATTTAGTTATTCCGGCGAAGTTTAATCTTTGTCGCCAAGGTGCATTAGAATGTTGAATGCACATGCCTCTTCGATGGTTGAGAAAGGGAGGCATATAACAAGGGACAATAAGCATCAGGATGGTTAGGGCTGAGACAAAGAACACATGGGGATGTGTTAACGTTCATGACCTGTTTTGGGAGTTGATCGTTTACTTGAACTGCAAGGGCCATCTACTTTTTTAGTTAGGGATTCTATCAAATTTTTTAATTCGGGATCGGGTTTTACCTCAAAAATAGATGTAGCCTTTGTTACCGTATCCTTTGATGATGTAGGCGGCTTCGGTGTTACCCCATTGTGTACCTTTTTTTAAATTTTTTCAAGAAAATTATATGCTTCAAGAGCTCCTTTGTCCATGAAGCAACCCATTCATTATATCAAAGAGTTTCTTTTGATGATCATAAAGTCCATTAAAGAAGAAAATCGGACAAGGGCGACTTTGTCTAGTTGGTGATGAGGACATTCTAAAAAGAAGATCGATAAAAGCAACTTCATGCTTCCGTAAAATCGATTCATGAGGATTTTGACTAAAGAATTGAATTTTCTGAAGCATTTCGATGGTTTTCTTTTGAGTGTAAAATTGAAGCATGAAAGCTTGAACAAGTTTATTCCATGTGTCTATGGATTGTGGTCATTGTCCCGCAAGCCAAATTGACGCTTTTTCGCTAAGGTGAATGGAAATAGCGAAGCAAGAGTTGTTCCTTAGAGGCAACCGATGGTGAAATGTTGTGGCCACTTGTTGAAGCCTACGAAGATGATTGTATGGTTTTTCATGATCCAAACCATGGTACAGGTAACAAACTAAAAGCGTTTGGTGGGATCACGAAAATCACCGACAATGTCCTCAAGTTTGATCACGGGGAAGTAGGTCCTTCCTATAATGCAAAGATAGAAGTCCGGCGGGGGCTTCTCGGTTAGTGGAGGATCATCGGCCATAACCAAAGGAAGTTAATGGCGGCGAAGGAACTTGATGAAGGTAATTAACGAAGAAGGACAATTTTTAGGTGAGAACTTACACGGTTGCTTATCGTATTTTTTGACGATAGGTATGTTCAAATTCTTTAGTGGAACCAGGACCTTAATCTCATGCAAGCATAAAATTAGATCTAATTTTACGAAAGGAACTTATTATTACTTGAATTTTATGATTCTCTTAAAGATTTTGGAGTTGAACAACGTAGGCCTAAAGCTGCTACTAATGTAGGCAGTGAAGCGAGGAATACGTGTATAAACCAACGGCCATGTTACAAGAAAGATATGAGGGAGGCTTTCGTGCAAAGCACGGTTCTAATTAAGTAACCTCAATCTTTTAAGTTTCCTAGACACCATTGGAATATGATTAAGATTTATGGAATTAAAATTTATGCAAGGTCATTCTTATTATTATTATTATTATTATTTTTTTAAGATTTATGCAAGGGTGAAATTACAAGCATGCAAATCACGATCTACTCATATGATACTAGATGCAATAGCATGTGAATATACTCTACTCATAATCGATATAGCTATCTGAATATGCAAGGTTGTATCATCGATAAATACTTCCATACGTGCATGCAAAAAATATACATCGATAATAATATATGTACACTAATTTGTAGATCGATATTATGTAGGCGATATCAACAATGCAGGCAAATTTGAATCACTCATACGTATCTAAATACAGTACATGCGAATATAGTATACATACGCATATAAATAAGACAACGCTAAAACTAAACATGTAACATATTATACATAAACTAAAATCGACTCTTGTATTGCATAATAAATCGATTTCAAGTAATATTCATTGAGATTGCGCGAAAATCATATAGAGAGCGCTTCTTCTCCCGTGGGGTTTAGAAACAACTTACCAAACTCAGATTTTAACCCTCGTTGGAATGTTCTCCTCTTTCTTGACAAAATCGAAGTATTATACAAGACGTATACTTATACGTAGAGAAACACTAAAAATGCAACAATAGACACTTATACGTAGAAAGACAGATAACCATGCAAAATAGTACCATTTATATGTATATATACATTAAGATGCAATTCATGCCCAGTTAATCGTATATAAATATTTACAGGTATATGAACATGATTCATGCATATTTCTAGGCTAACACGTAAATAATAATCCATAAACTAGCACATAATAACTACGTACATGACATTCATGCAAAAACAGTAAAAATTTGGAACATGTTGCTTCCCGCAAGTTCGCCAAAGAAATGAAATAGACGTTTTAATCCGTCGACATAATTAATCCCAGAAGATATTCGATTTTTTTTTTCACAGTTCTAGAGAGTTAGGCCTGGATATGGATCAGGATTTATCAGTGGATGCTGGAGGTAGAACAAGAGCAGCAAAAGAGAAAATGCACCCACGCACGCGATTTACTCTTGCTGACGCGAGTCCAGTACCGCGCACGCGTGTCGATTATGCCACAATGAGTTCAAATTTTCACAGCAACCTTAGAATCTTGTGTAGTTTACTTTCACGGTCCTAACTTTTTGTCCCTGGAAGTACAACAAAAAATTCGAGTAAGGTCAGGTCTTTTGCAAGACAAAAATAACAAAAATAAAACAAAAATGTAAAAAGAAACGAAAAGGAAAGAAGGATGAGAGTGGGGGTTCCCTTGGAGCAATTTCCAGTCCGTGTAGCATAAGCCTTTGTCTTTAGAATGGCATGCGGCAAGACGCCATTTTGATATTCAAATTTTTGCCTTTTGTTTTGTTAGAGATTTGAATCTCTTCCTTGCAAAGTCTGCGAATTCAAAGATTTTCCTTACTCCACGATCTTCATGTTCATATAGTTTGGAGTAAGGATTTGAACCAACCTAAATTCTAGGACCACTTACAACTTGGTTTTTACTCTTTTTAGAGAACTAGTGAGTAAGTTTAAATATGATTTTATTAATACAAAATATTTGGTTTCTTTACTACACAAAAATTAAAAATATTAAGTTACGAAATCATGCAACTAAAATACAATAAAATTTTACTAAAACTAAAGCGGAGAGTTAATTCTCCTCATGTGAAGATTACTTTTGTTATTTGATTTTTATAAGTGCATTAAAATCTTCCTAGAACTCATAGACAAGTTCTACTAAAAGAAAACTTGATCCTTAACAAATATGACTCATCTCTAAGCTCATACATGCTAGCATGTGGAACCAAGCAATGAGTTATCTCTAAGCTCATCACTTGATCCCTAACTAGACTCTACACCAACTATCATTTTGGGATAGGATGTAGGCATAGTTGTTCTTCCTAAACACCTACTAAACCAAATAACAAGACTTTTCCCTCACATGAGTGTTATTAACTCCCCACAAAGGGAAGGTTTAGCTCATAATCCTTGGGCTAAAACTAAAACAAGTGTGGAATGTAAAAAGAGAGAGAGAGAGAGAACAAAATGAAGAAACTATCTATTTATAAACTCACTTGCATGAAGAAGTGAGAATTTTTCAAGAGGAACACAAAGTTTCCTCCATTAAAACTATTACAAGCTTTTGTTTCCAAAACCAAAAACTAAAAAAATACTAAAGCTAAGGAACTAAAATAATACATGGTAAAGGAAAGGAAGTCAAGGGAGTAAATGGATTGTCCCCCTCGTTGTTTTGTTTTCTTCTCCATTTGAGAGAAATCTCATTTCCTCCCACGTGAAATACCAAACCACATTTACTTCATTTTTATCCACCACATTAAAACAAAGTGACACCTTGCATTTTTTTTCACTATTAACACCTAATATATTTATTTACATGCAAGGTGTCAACTTTGCCCCAATAATTTGGCATTTTTGTCTTGACATGCTCCATGATTGATGACTCATCAAATCTTGTAGGCCCGTATAGTGGGTCCACGTGTAGTCCAGTGGCGGTTCGGTCTTTTGGCAATTTTACAACTTCCAGCCTATGCGTAGAGTTTATCGCTCTGATTGTCTGAGCAGCTCACTTGTCGCATTCGGAGTCCTGGTTCAAGAGGTAGGAGCTTCGGAAGTTTGATGCTTCTGTGTGGATTTGTTGGGCTTTACATGGCTGATTTGAAAGAATGCATATATACATCGTTCCCCGTGCTTTAACATATGTTTAACCAATATTTTCATGTTTACTGCGAATACCTGTAAAAGTACGAAAATATATTTATTTCATGATTATTAAACACATAATTAACCAAATTTATATGTCTCAATGGGGTTTCATATTACAGTTTTGGGTGCTTATCACACTACCCCCAAACAGCACTTTGCTTGTCCTCAAATAAAGAAGAGACATTAAAACAGATGAGTGGCCAAAATGTGTAGTCCTAACTAATTCTCATTTCGCAGAGTGCGGTTGCATTGACCATATGCAACAAGGCCTTAAACCACTAGGAATTCCCTAGTGGACGAGTTATAGCCTTGTGAGAGTTTTTTAGAGAAGATACTAACAAACTTCATTTATACTACAACGACTCAGTGACAAAAACTCGTTTCCTAAATTAATCTTAGATATCCATACATCTCCTTAGCAGGGAACGAGGATTGATTTCTTTGAAACTCAAGTTAATATGCATTCAATAATTAAAACATCTACATATGATAATGCATACAGAACTTTGCGATGGGAAATGTACTAGCGAGTGGTCGTTTACGGATCCTTTGGAGAGCGCATCCTAAATGGGTTCTCACAGGTATGTGTCGAAATACAATTCCACTCAAAATTTTACCACTCAGGTTTTGTTAACTCCAGTGTGCAGTGGGCACACGTTTCCTCACATCTCAATGACAGTCAGAGGAGCCGATGTCGATCAATCACGTCTACTACTTATTATCACACCACCCTACTCCTAATTGAGCTAGAGGTCTTTATTAGGTATTGTGGGGCTTAGGTTATGGTGTATATATAAGAAAATGGAAATGGATAATCAAAATTCTGAGTATGAGAGAATAGGGTCTTTAAGATATTTATACTAGAGAATTCCTTGTTTTCTTTCCTTCTTCTAACTGAGTTTTCCAACCTTGTTCTTAAGCCTCTAGATATTGATTTTTTTTTTTTTTTTTTTAATAGATTGCTTCAGAACATGATTCTATTTTTCTTTCCTGAAGCAAGTAACTGACTTTTATTTGGGACAAGTCTTTTTCTTTATTTTTCCACATTTCATCCTATTTCTCATACTCTTCACTTAGGTAGGTTCTTTTATTTGGTTTAATAGATGGGTAAGGAATTTTTGGTGAAAGTGAAAGGTTTGATGAAAGGTTCTGTGGAGTGACTAGCGGTAAAATTTGTAACAAGTAAGAATTTTTAGCTATGTCGATCCAAAGAAGGCCTAAATTCTCGCCAAGGGTTCGGGTGGTGATCAAGTAAGTAGACGCGTGATTTTCTCTAATTGGAAAAACTACTCCTCTGTGTCATCACACACAAATCACTCATGTCAAGGCTTTTGGTTAGATTCTCACAGGATTTATAGTTTAAGTAACTAACCGTTGGTTCAAGAAACTTACTGCTATGTACAATCGATGATACTCAGTGCATGAATATTCATGAAAAGATGTATAAACTATTGCATATGTATTATCTTAAGTTTCTTAAAACAATCCTAATTCAGATACTAATGTGAGATTTCTAGACAATTTTCATCATTGAGAAGGAAACCAGACTTTGTCACTAGGTACAATTATTAACAAGAAAATAAAAACTATATACATTGTACAATATGCCTAATTTTTGCTACAGGTTTAAAAACACCCCCAAACTGAATGATGCTTAGTCCTCGAAGTATCAATAAATAAAGAGAGAAATTACCTGAGAACCGTGAGCAAAATTAGGGCTAGATTGCTGGAACAGAAAGGTTGGATAACATAATATATTATTCATAAAGAAACAATAAAATGTTCAATAGCACACGAAACATAGCACACTAAACATAGCACACGAAATAATGAAAGACAATAGCACACGAAACATAATTTTTAGCTAGATATATGTATAATGACAAACTCAAATTTACCATCCAGCGGGATGTGTAGGTCTGGCGTCCTCAATAAGGAAATACATTTCCTTAGCATCGCGCCAAAAGATATTGTCTGCGAAATTTCTGCCCATTCTTTGTCTCCGGATTTCCTCAAATGTTTCTTCATATTTTCATCCGTCGGGTAACAACGAACATGCTTCAGGTACCGAGCGGGACACTTCCATTGCCTAAACCTTAATGAACGAATGATTTTGTTTGCTGGGCACATAGAATCTACCTTGACCCAATCATGAAAAGTAGTCGCAAACCGTGGGAAATGTGTTTTTATGATTCGCAAGCTTGTTACAAAATAAAATAATATACCGATCCCGAAAAGTCGAGAGCTCGTTACTGAGGTTGGAGATAACACAACCTAAGATGTTAAATAATGTATGACCTTGAGCCGATTGCACTAAATACTACGCTAGGCCTCTCATTGGCAATAGAAAATGCCAATCTCCCATGATATTTAGGAGTACAAACAACATCGCAGTCCCCATGTTCATGGTCATGCTTGCTAAGAGAATGGTGATGTCGCGCCATGGCACATGGCCAGCTCTTTCTCGTTTAATCTCAAGACCATCACCGTAAGTTTCGCGAAACACTTGCCACTGAAAGGAACGGTAAGAATTATGATAGATGTAATACCATGATGCTACCAGTTCGTGATATGGAAGATTCAAAGTTAGGGCAAGCTATTGTTCAGAAAAAATATGATGTGTGTCACCAACTAGGATTGTGAACCCGCCTAAGTAGAAGCCATGTGCATGATTGAATCTTTGGTGTGTCCTCCATATTAGCATAAAAGTATCGCGCCAAACTCGGAGAATAAGTTTGGTCGGGTTGAAGAACTAGGGAAGACCACCCAATGTTAGTGATGTAGTCACGGAAAAGATGGCCATAAGTATTGGAATCCATCATAGACTGAAAGGATTGCCCAGGAATGAGTTTTGGAGGTGTCATGTTTGATGAAGATGTAATGTTTGATGAAGATGCCATGGTGGATGAAGTAAAGAAATGGGCAATGAGAAAGGCAACAGGATGGATAAATGAGTATGGAAGAAAATAAACCCTCCTCAGAATGACATTGAAAATCACATGTTAAAATTAGTTAGTCACAACGTAAATGATTCTAGCAAGCATTTCTTACAAAAGAAGACACAAAGATAAGAACAAAAATAATAATATGACGAAAAACGTAATAATATATACGATTATTTATTTATTCACTTTCTATTATTATTCCATTTTTATTCAATAAGAAAATCATGAATTATGATGCTACTGGAGACGCATATTGTGCACCACAGTGTTTAGTTCTTCAATTTGTTGTCTAAGCTGCATCTGAATGTCCTTTTGGCTGGCGGAGAGTGTAGTTTGATTTTCCATTAGGAGAGCATGATTTTGCAAGGACTGAGAATGATTTTCCAAGATTTCCTCCTATTCAACATCATGCATTGCTTGATGTTCTTGGAATTCCTTAAGAGTTGTAATGATGATATTCTGACGAGCGTATAGTTCCCGCATGCCGTGATGAAGAAATTGAATGCCTTCCGTGGGATTAAAAATGTTTATCATGACATTTTCATCGAAGAAAAGTTTAGAGTTTGAGCTTGGGTCGCCTCGTTCATCTCCGTCGAAAGTGTCGAGTCCAAAACCAACGGAGTAGTCTGTTTGGAGCACACTAATATTTGCTCTTTGAAGGGGTGTCTCTGGAGAAATTATTGGATAACCCCAACGCATCATAATCTACGTGACTAAAGTAGGTAGAGGTGTTGACCTTTTTGTTTTCCTGGTGATCGCGTTCCAGAGGTGTTGAATTTGACAAAAATCATCCCTTTGAGTCTGCAAAACCCAAAGTAGGTGAAGTTGAGACTCTGTGACTTCTGATTGGTATGATGTACCTACCACATTGTGTCCCAACCAGTGGAGTACAACTCGTTGATTCTGTTTCAAATAGCGTTGAAGAACAACGTGATGTCTATTTCCGACTTCGCCATGGGATACGGTAGCTCGTAGTAAAGTTTTGACAGAATCAAATGATGACTCTGGAAAAAGGAACTCTTGGATATTCATTGGGGTTTGAAGTATGTTGGAGATAATTTCCCTAGTCAATTCCAATCGTCGTCTATAGGCATTGAAATAGCATTTTCCAAGGGTGTATTTTCTCTAAAGTGTTATTCTAATTAACAGAAAATAAAACTGAATTAAAAATATTTTAATTAAAAACTGGAAATTAAATTCTTCATTACAATAGGAAAGCAGTAAACTATTCTACTCCCTCGATGGAATGCTAACCATTCCTTCCAAAAACTAAAACTAGACCCTTCTATTTATAGTTGAATGGATGGTTGTGCTCGAATCTCATAAATCTAATCCAACGACTGAGATTTGATCACTATTCATCTTTTTAACTTTAAGGAATAGTAATCACTATTTGACACTATTCATCTTTTGACTTTACAAAAAGTTAAATAATAAAAAATGTAAAATATCTATGTCGTCGTTGATGAATAGTGACGTGGTTGGCTTTTTCTCTGATTTCAAACTACACGCCCATTTTGTAGAAGCAATATACCGTTGCGTAGAGTTTTCTGCACTGATCATTTTGACAAGTCATATGCTTCAATCAGAGTTAGGAGATGGAAGATATCAACGTTTGAAGTTTTCTCCTGACTTTCGGGCTGATTTAGGTTAGTTTGACCAAGTTATTTTTATCCGAAAATCTCTTTTTTAGCTGGCTTAGGGACTCAAGTTTGGATTCTTCAATTTGTTTCATGGTTCTCTGAGTCCATGAGATTTGCTGGCAGTTTGAAGCTTTAAATGAGCTGATACTGAAGATTTCAAGTCCAAGCTTTATTCGGCTGTATTTCATGCTAAAATGCAAAAGCTATGTGTATTTTATCGTTGTATGTTGAAACCTGTGAAAACATGAAAATACAATTAATCTACATTTATTAAACACATAATTAACCCAAATGTAATGTCTCTACGGAGTTTAAAACAAAGTTTTGGGTACTTATCAACCACCCCCAAACAACACTTTGTTTGTCCTCAAGCAAAGAAGAGACACTAAAACAGATAAGTGGCAAAAATGTGTAGTCCTAAGCTAATTCTCATTTCAGAGTGCGGTTGCATTGACCATATGCAACAAGGCCTTAAACCACTAGGAATTCCCTAGTGGGCCGAAGTTATAGCCTCGTGAGAGTTTTCCAGAGAAGATACCCACAAACTTCATCTATACTACAACGACTCAGTAACAAGGGCTTGTTCCCTTAGTTGATCTCAGATATCTATACATCTCATTAGCGGGGAACAAAGATTAATTCTTTTGAAACATACGTTAATAAATGTACAATAATCAAAACATCTACATATAAATATGCATGCAGTGAACTTTATAATGAAATGTACAAGCAGGGCCGTTTCTAGATCCTTCGGAGAGCGTCCTTAAGTAGGTTCTCACAGGTATGTGTCGAAACACAAATTCTCTCATATATTTTCACTCAAGTTTTGCTTACTCCAGAGTGCAGTGGGCACATGTTTCCTCACATTCTCAATGACGTCCAAGGAAGCCAAGGTCGATCAATCACGTCTACCACTTACTATCACACTAACCTATCCTAATTGAGCTAGAGGACTTTTATTAAGTATTATGGGGCTTAGGAAGTGGTTTAGAAGGAATGCAAGGATAACAAAACAATGAGTTAGAGAAAATATTGTCTTCAAATAATTACTGGAGAAAACCTAGTGTTCTTCTGTTTCAAAATTGTTCCATACTTCACCCTTTTTTCCTTTTCTACTCCATTTGATTTTATTTTTAGAGTTTATAACTTTATTTTATTTTATTTTTTATTTTTATTTTTGGAATTTACCTTTTATTGGTTTTGACACAGCTAACTAGATTCATCAATCGGTGCCAACTGATAGAACTAATTTTCGTATTTGTATAGGTCTTTCTCTTCTTTTTTATGCTCTTCATCATATTTCTCAAACTCATCATATATGGATATGGGTAAGGAAATAATGGTTGAAAAATGAAATGGCTAATATAAAGGCTCAACGGGGAAAACTAGGGGAAATATAGTTTTTTTTTTGGGTTTGTATATTTTTTTTATTTGGCTATATCGGTCCAAAGAATGCCTAAATTCTCGCCTAGGATATGGTATAGTGATCAAGTAAGTGGACGTGTGATTTATTTCTACCGAATTGCTTCATCCTTGGGTCATTACTCGATACACTTATGTTGAGGCTTTTTTGCTAGATTCTCACCGGATTTGAAAATTAAGTATTCTAACCATGGGTCCCAGAAAATTACTGCTATGTACAGTCATTGACACTCATTGCATGAAAATTCATGAAAAGATGTAAAACTATTAAGCGTGCGATTAACACAAATTTCTAAGAACCAATCATAATTCTAATGCTAATGTGAGATTTTTAGACAATTTTCATCATATAAAAGGAAACAAGACCTTTATTACTAAATACACGACTAACTAATTTTTTTATTTTGAATTTTTTATAAAGAAAAATAAATAACCCTAACAAAGTGCCTAATTTTTGCAAAATGTTTCTCTCCTACCCCCAAATAGATGGATACTTTGTCCTCAAAGTATCAAGAGAGATAGGGAAAGAAATTACATGAGAAATGTGAGCAAAAATTCGGCTGAAAAAATTACAGCATGCAACAAGAAAATTGAAAATAGGAAACCAAGCAAAGAAAACAGCCAAAATACGCACATATATAGACATAATAATTTAGGTCATTTATAGTCAGATTCCTAAGACTTTTATCAAGTATAAGGGTTTGTAGAAACCCTTGACATTCGCACCCAAATGGTGGAATGATTTAGCAAATACAGATTATTCGCTAATATGTTGAACAAATAAACTCGCTTTGTTGATAACATTTACCCTACCACCCATCAGGTACTAAATTAGAATACACGAGTTATTTGGACGAAGGAACCGATGCTTACAACTATCTCTCCAAATAGAAGGGAACGGTTACCTTATTGTGGCATTACTTGAATGTAATGGAAAATGAGTCGTTTAAAGTCAAATACTCAAGACTTTGGGTCTTTTTAAGTCAGATTCCCGAGACTAGGTACATGGAGTCTTTTTACACCAGATTCCCCTAGATTATGCACACCCCTAAACAGGATGAAACCGGGGTGAAATGTTTCTCGATCAACTATAAGGGAGTTTAGCGAGTACCCCCACAAAATGGTATTTTTACATACCCGTGTCGAGATAGAAAATAAAAAATGCATAAGAAATTTTCCTTCATGAAGCTCAGATGATGTAAAATATGACAAACTAGCATTTTTTTAGAAACTTCGTCGAAAGATTTCTCTCAACTACAGGAATGATATGATGAATTTATCTCTTGTATGCAAGGCAAATGTTCGTTACTCTTAGGGTGGTCTACATTTTATTATTATTATTATTATTATTATTTAATAGATTCCCTGAGAAGTATGTTTCAAGTACCCAATATAAAAGCCTGTTTCTAAAGGTGATCATGTTTGCAAAATTATTAAGCATTCATAAAATTTGAATTCTAATTATGCTTGCTAATCATACGTTTTAAACATGCATCACGATTTTAAACATGCTATCATATCATTTCCAAAAGGCTAAGATTGATTTTCGTTTAATTAGCCTAATCATGCTTGGAAATTACATATAACCCTTTGACAGGAGATTCAAAGGAGAGATAAAAGATAACGTACCTGCCCAAGTTGTGCTTACATTGCACGCACTTGGGTCGAAGATGACTTGAGTGGTCATTGACCTGTTGACAGTTCGGAGTCAATGCCACTCACCTGTTATTCAGAAAATTATTACATACAAATAGAAGCCCACAAATCAGGCCGAAAATGATGGCACAAGGCCAATAAGTTACAGAATTTGCCTTCGAGGACTTGATTACACGAATATATTTTAAAAAATATAAACAAACAACTAAATTATTTACATGAGTTAAAAAAAATCTATACCTAAATATTTAACACTTACTTAAGTAATTTTTTTTATTTTTTTATTATTATTTTTTTAGGTGTGGTGCTAGTGCAAATGAAAATTAGTGTCCACAGTCCATATGCTTTCGGCACAATCAACCGTGGGATTAGGCATTAGGTGCAGTCCCCAAGTCATTTAGTCCAAAGTCCGTTTGGTTTTTAAGCGTAAGTCCTAAGCACACACACACAATATTATTATTTATTTATTATTTACGTACTATTATTACTATTTATTATTTTATTATTATTATTATTATTATTATTTTATTTTATTTTATTTTTTTCAATGGTACGTGCGCACATCCCTCCAGCCGAATGCATCCACTCAACTCATTACATTCGACAATCTCAAAGTTGGAGTAATTGTTTAGGTTAGGTGGGAGGCACATCAATCTCACTCCAGCAAACCCAAAGTTAACCCTCACAACAAGTCAACAACTACCCACACAAACTTTTACTCACGTGAACAAACCAAACATCACAGCAGCTACTTTCTCCCATCACCAATCATCAAACAAACAAAACACTTGACAACAATACTGGCGCAGTCCTTGCAGTCACGACACAAGCAACGGGCCTTTAACACCAAACCAGTCCATCACCACTAGTAGTTCATCTCTTCATTACATTACAAAGCACGCCGTTACTTGGAAACAGCACAAACTACACTACTCATTATTCAATTTTACAACCTTACCATGAATCAGCTTGTTCAAGCAGTTGTTGCACTATCTCCATAACACAGACACATCCTTAATCAACTTGAACATGGACGTGGTGAATGGCAGTATACTAACCAACCACCATCTCCTTGATCAACTAACATGATTGGACCAGCCACCTTCGTGCATCTTTCCGTTTGCACCACGTTCCAAATAACACAAAAACTACAGAGCAGAACCTTCTGCTCAATCTTCTTCAATCAATCATCAGATGCAACCTTCTTCACCACATGCATGACTTCATATAGTCAATAACCTAGGCAAGCACCAGCTTTTCATCATACCCGTCTTCACAACACCACGACAACAGAACATTACCTCAACCTGCCACCATACTAGCGCTTCCAGCCACCATCGAAACATCCATCATCAGCACCACTACACTTTTACAGCAACACCAACACCGTCAACACCGATCACACTCTCTTCTCATGACTTCACCATCGATCTAGCACGACAGACACTCAAAACAACAACAAACAACCACCCAAATCACAACCAACAATGGCAACAACAACCACCGCCTCCTTCATCACGATTGCGAACACCGCCAGCACCTTCCATCAGCGGCATCCCAACAACCACAACCAACAACCGTCACCACTGATCACCTCCAACTTTCAGCACCAAAACAGCACCACCACCGTTCAGCTTGACCACAAAACAACATCATCAACACCCAATCATCACCACCCATTTGCACGAACAACAACACCGGCCCTTCATCAGCAACAACATCTCCTCGGCAAAGCAAGTGGAAGCAAAGAAGACCACCTACAATAAGAGGAAATCGTGAAGAAGTTATATGATTAGAAGAGAAAGATGAGGGAAGGAGTGGGAAAAAAAATGAGGGGTGACAGAAAAGTGAGTTGAAGACGAAGAGAAAGAGAAGAAGATGGAGGTTTTTCTTTTTTTTTGTAAGGCCCAAAAACAGGCCCATAACCACAAATGGTTGATTTTGTGGGTTTTTTTTTTAGAGGAAAAATATAAAATTGTGGAGGGATTAGAAATGATTATGGAAGTGTTGAGACCAAATTAATTTATTTTGCCAATTTTAAGGAAAATGCAGCAGCACCATTGATATTCAAATTTTTGCCTTTTGCTTTGTTAGAGATTTGAATCTCTTCTTTGGCGAAAGTGCGAATTCAAAGATTTTCCTTACTCACAATCTTCGTGTTCATATAGTTTGGAGTAAGAATTCGAACCAACCTAAATTCTAGGACCACTTCCAACTTGGTTTTTACTCTTTTAGGGAACTAGTGAGTAAGTTTAAATATGATTATATTAATACTAAATATTTGGTTTCTTTACTACACAAAAATTAAAAATATTAAGTTACGAAATCATGCAACTAAGACACAATAAAATTTTACTAAAACAAAAGCGGAGAGTTAATTCTCCTCATGTGAAGATTACTTTTGTTATTTGATTTTTATAAGTGTATTAAAATCTTCCTAGAACTCATATACAAGTTCTACTAAAAGAAAACTTGATCCCTAACAACTATGACTCATCTCTAAGCTCATACATGCTAGCATGTGGAACCAAGCAATGACTTATCTCTAAACTCATCACTTGATCCCTAACTAGACTCTACACCAACTATCATTTTGGGATAGGATGTAGGCCTAGTTGTTCTTCCAAAACACCTACTAAACCAAATAACAAGACTTTTCCCTCACATGAGTGTTATTAACTCCCCACAAAGGGAAGGTTTAGCTCATGATCCTTGGGCTAAAACTAAAACAAGTGTGGAATGTAAAAAGAGAGAGAGAGAGAACAAAATGAAGAAACTATCTATTTATAAACTCACTTGCATGAAGAAGTGAGAATTTTTCAAGAGGAACACAAGGTTTCTTCCATTAAAACTATTACAAGCTTTTTTTTTCCAAAACCAAAAACTAAAAAAATACTAAAGCTAAGGAACTAAAATAATACATGGTAAAGGAAAAGAAGTCAAAGGAGTAAATGGATTGTCCCCCGCCATTGTTTTGTTTTCTTCTCCATTTGAGAGAAATCTCATTTCCTTCCACGTGAAACACCAAACCACATTTACTTCATTTTTATCCACCATATTAAAACAAATTGTCACCTTGCATTTTTTTTTTCACTATTAACACCTAATCTAATTAATTACATGTAAGGTGTCAACTTTGCACTAATAATTTGGCATTTTTGTCTTGACATGCTCCATGATTGATGACTCATCAAATCTTGTAGGCCCGTATAGTGGGTCCACGTGCAGTCTAGTGGCGGTTCGATCTTTTGGCAATTTTACAACTTTCCGCCTATGCGTAGAGTTTGTCGCTCTGATTGTCTGAGCAGCTCACTTGTCGCATTCGGAGTCCTAGTTCAAAAGGTAGGAGCTTCGGAAGTTTGATGCTTCTGTACGGATTTGTTGGGCTTTACATGGCTGATTTGAAAGAATTCATATATACGTCGTTCCCTGTGCTTTAACGCATGTTTAACCAACATTTTCATGTTTACTGTGAATACCTACAAAAGTACGAAAATATATTTATTTCATGATTATTAAACACATAATTAACCAAATTTATGTCTTAATGGGGTTTTATATTACAGTTTTGGGTGCTTATCACACTACCCCAAACAAAGACTTTACTTTGTCCTCAACCAAAGAAGAGACAATAAAACAGATAAGTGACCAAAATGTGTAGTCCTAACTAATTCTCGTTTCACAGAGTGCGGTTGCATTGACCATATACAACAAGGCCTTAAACCACTAGGAATTCCCTAGTGGACGAGTTATAGCCTTGTGAGAGTTTTCCAGAGAAGATACTAACAAACTTCATTTATACTACAACGACTCAGTGACAAAAACTCGTTTCCTAAATTAATCTCAGATATCCATACATCTCCTTAGCAGGGAACGAGGATTGATTTCTTTGAAACTCAAGTTAATATGCATTCAATAATTAAAACATCTACATATTATAATGCATACAGTAAACTTTGCATTGAAATGTACTAGCAGGGCCGTTTCTGGATCCTTTGGAGAGCGTACCTAAATGGGTTCTCACAGGTATGTGTCGAAACACAATTCCACTCAAAATTTTACCACTCGTGGTTTTGTTAACTCCGGTGTCGCAGTGGGCACATGTTTCCTCACATCTCAATGACAGTCAGAGGAGCCGATGTCGATCAATCACGTCTACTACTTATTATCACACCACCCTACTCCTAATTGAGCTAGAGGTCTTTATTAGGTATTGTGGGGCTTAGGTGATGGTGTATAAGAAAATGGAAATGGATAATCAAAATTTATGAGTATAAGAGAATATGGTCTTTAAGATATTTATACTAGAGAATTCTTTGTTTTCTTTCCTTCTTTTAACTGAGTTTTCCAACCTTGTTCTTAAGCCTCTAGATACTGATGTTTTTTTTTTTTTTTTTTTTTTTTTTTATAGATTGCTTAAGAACATGATTCTATTTTTCTTTCCTGAAGCAAGTAACTGACTTTTATTTGGGACAAGTCTTTCTCTTTATTTTTCCACATTTCATCATATTTCTCATACTCATCACTTAGGTAGGTTCTTTTATTTTGTTTAATATATGGGTAAGGAATTTTTGATGAAAGTGAAAGGTTTGATGAAAGGTTCAGTGGAGTGACTAACAGTAAAATTTGTAACAGGTAAGAATTTTTAGCTATGTTGATCCAAAGAAGGCCTAAATTCTCGCCTAGGGTTCGGGTGGTGACCAAGTAAGTAGACGCATGATTTTCTCTAATCGGAAAAACTACTCCTCTGTGTCATCACACACAAATCACTCATGTCAAGGCTTTTGGTTAGATTCTCACAGGATTTATAGTTTAAGTAACTAACCATTGGTTCCAGAAACTTACAGCTATGTACAATCGATGATACTCAGTGCATGAATGTTCATGAAAAGATGTATAAACTATTGCATACGTATTATCTTAAGTTTCTTAAAACAAATCCTAATTCGGATACTAATGTGAGATTTCTAGACAATTTTCATCATTGAGAAGGAAACTAGACTTTGTCACTAAGTACAATTATTAACAAGAAAATGAAAACTATATACAGTGTACAATATGCCTAATTTTTGCTACAGGTTTAAAAACACCCCCAAAGTAAATGATGCTTAGTCCTCGAAGTATCAATAAATAAAGAGAGAAATTACCTGAGAACCGTGAGCAAGATTAAGGCAAGATTGCTGGAACAGAAAGGTTGGATAACATAATATATTATTCAGAAAGAAACAATAAAATGTTCAATAGCACACGAAACATAGCACACTAAACATAGCACACGGAATAATGAAAGACAATAGCACACGAAACATAATTTTTAGCTAGATATATGTACAATGACAAGCTCAAATTTACCATCCAGTGGGATGTGTAGGTCTGGCGTCCTCAATAAGGAAATACATTTCCTTAGCATCGCGCGAAAAGATAATAGTCTGCCAAATTTCTGCCCATTCTTTGTCTCCGGATTTCCTCAAATGTTTCTTCATATTTTCATCCATCGGGTAACAACGAACATGCCTCAGGTACCGAGCGGGACGCTTCTATTGCCTAAACCTTAATGAACGAATGATTTTGTTTGCTGGGCACATAGAATCTACCTTGACCCAGTCGTGAAAAGTAGCTACAAACTGTGGGAAATGTGTCTTCATGATTCGGCAAGCGCTTATAGGTAAAAGAATATGCTGATCCTCAAAAGTGCGAGCTTGTTTCTGGTTAGAGATAACACAACCTAAGATGTTAAATAATGTATGACCTTGAGCCAGTGCACTGAATACTTTGCAGGCAGCTTTATTGGCAGTAGAAAAATGCCAATCTCCCATGATGTTCAGGAGTACAAACAACATCGCAGTCCCCATGTTCATGGTCATGCTTGCTAAGAGAATGGTGATGTCACGCCATGGCACATGGCCAGCTCCTTCTCGTTTAATCTCAAGACCATCATCATAAGTTTCGCGAAACACTTGTCATTGAAAGGAACGGTAAGAATTATGATAGATGTAATGCCATGATGCGGCCGGTTCGTGATATGGAAGATCCAAAGTTAGGGCAAGCTGTTGTTCAGAAAAAATATGATGTGTGTCACCAACTAGGATTGTGAACCCGTCTAAGTAGAATCCATGTGCATGATTGAATGTTGGTATGTCCTCCATATTAGCATAAATGTATGCGGCCAAACTCGGAGAATAAGTTTGTTCAGGTTGAAGAACTAGGGAAGACTACCCAATGTTAGTGATGTAGTCACGGAAGAGATGGCCATAAGTATTGGAATCCATCATAGACTGAAAGGATTGCTCAGGAATGAGTTTTGGAGGTGTCATGTTTGATGAAGATGCAATGTTTGATGAAGATGCCATGGTGGATGAAGTAAAGAAATGGGCAATGAGAAAGGCAACTGGATGGATAAATGAGTATGGGAGAAAATAAACCCTCCTATAATGACATTGAAAATCGCATGTTAAAATTAGTTAGTCACAACGTAAATGATTCTAGGAAGCATTTCTTACAAAAGAAGATACAAAGATAAGAACAAAATTAATAATACGAGAAAAAACGTAATAATATATACGATTATTTATTTATTCACTTAGTATTATTATTCCATTTTTATTCAATAAGAAAATCATGGATTATGATGCTACTGGAGACGCATATTGTGCACCACAGTGTTTAGTAATTCAATTTGTTGTATAAGTTGCATCTGAATGTCCCCTTGGCTGGCAGAGAGTGTAGTTTGATTTTCCATTTGGAGAGCGTGATTTTGCAAGGATTGAGAATGATTTTCCAAGATTTCCTCCTATTCAACATCATGCATTGCTTGACGTTCATGGAATTCCTTAAGAGTTGTAATGATGATATTCTGACGAGCGTATAGTTCCCGCATGCTGTGATGAAGAAATTGGATGCCTTCCATGGGATTAAAAATGTTTATCATGGCATTTTCATCAAAGAAAAGTTTAGAGTTTGAGCTTGGGTCGTTCTGTTCATCTGTCAGAGTGTCAGGAGTCCAAAAACCAACGGAGTAGTCTATTTGGAGCACACTAATATTTGCTCTTTGAAGGGGTGTCTCTGGAGAAATTATTGGATAACCCCAACGCATCATAATCTGCGTGACTAAAGTAGGTAGAGGTGCTGACCTTTTTGTTTTCCTGGTGATCGCGTTCCAGAGGTGTTGGATTAGACAAAAATCATCCCTTTGAGTCTACAAAACCCAAAGTAGGTGAAGTTAAGACTTTGTGACTTCTGATTGGTATGATGTACCTACCACATTGTGTCCCAACCAGTGGAGTACAACTCGTTGATTATGTTTCAAAGAGCGTTGAAGAACAACGTGATGTCTATTTCCGACTTCGCCATGGGATACGGTAGCTCGTAGTAAAGTTTTGACGGAATCAAATGATGACATACAATTTCAGTGTCAAAATAAGGAGAAAACCGGCCATCTTCAAAAAAATTCAAGTAGTCTTTCTCAGGCGTTATTTTTCTTGGTTGATCCATTTGGAAGTATTATGGAGGGAAGTATAGTGAAGAATGCTTGAAAGAGAATGGCTGAAAAGAAGAGATTTATAGGCAATCTATGAGTCTGTGCCAATCAAGATTCCAAGTTTAGGTAAATCCAAAATTAATATATGAAAACACAAGTGACTCATGTGTTGTTATGACACCGACCTTTATGAACAGCAACAATAGGTATCCATAGTAACTCTTTTCATGTCAGATTTCCACAAACAATTAATGAGATGTTAAAATGATAGAAAGTATGGGGGAAGGTTTCACATGGCAGTTAGACCTACCTATAATTTTAGAATTTATGATTATGCCTCAGTAATAAAATATGGATAGAATAATCGAGTTGCGTGTGTGACAAGTGTTATGTGTATCATGTAGCGTGCGCGATCTTCTCTTAACACCATGAGTAGAGATAGAATTAGATGGTAATTTCTTTGCTATGGTTTTCTTTGTTGTTGTTGTTGTTGTTTTTTTTTTTTTTGATCAAATGAAGAACTTACCAAAACAACAGGCCATATCCATGGTCCCTAATAGCGCCCCCATATCTTCATCTTCGACCTCCGCCTTATCACTGTCCAGTACTATCCCTTCTAGAAGGCAGGTCGCTATGGGTGCCGAGTGGAAGCTGCAGTCAGAACGTTTGACAACACGTTTCTTCCCTGTCTTCCCAACATAGAAGAACTCACTCCCTACATCACCAGAATGTTGTGTTGAGCTGTCACCAGCACCATCCTGGCCTTGACCCAGGTCGCCACATTCCCCATCAGTCAGATCGGCCCCATCCCTCTGACTAGGGGACCTGAATACAATGCCCCAGTAGAGTGACCTGCACTTTTGGGTGGCTTGTTACTCTTGGCCTCATAAGCAACAACCTTCCTTTTTGCCACAATCACCACGACGACAAGGTTCGAACTCAATCTCTTCCATTACAAGGGGGGAGGTTTCCCTTGTCCCTTTATCTTCAGCAGCATTCTCACGTCGTCTGTCCATGGTAGATTCTTCAATCACCTAATGGTCAGCAACACAAAGCAACAAAGATAGAAAAAGCAAAACAACGGAAAATACCTACCTGAGATGAAAAAGAAGCTTGTGCAAGAACTTCAGAGCAGCAACATCGCAAAATGGTAAAGCAGATACTTTTAATCGTCCAGACACAGTTCTCTTGTTTATGTTCAAGTAATGTACCTTCCCAAGGCACATCATAATTACATCGAGACACCAAACGTCAGGCCACCTGGAAACCATCATTTCATATTTGTAACTGTTCATATTACCACACGTGCCAAGCACGTACTACGATCTCCTTTCATCAGGGCGCTCTATGAATGAGAACGCTCCATAAGAGTGAGATGCTCACCCGATCTCTCATAATTCTGGCCCTACAATGCTAAGATTAAATAGCATGACGCTCAATCAGGCTAACCGGTTACTTAGCCACACCCACTTTTATCAAAGTTCGCACACACAGCCAGACAATTACAACAACATCATGAATCACACATTCAAACTATCAACGAACTAAACAAAATGAAGAAGCTAAAACAAGCATAACATAAAAGCAAAAGGACGAACTACTCCAGTTCGTCTACTAGCCGAACTGCTGAGTCTACTCAGGAAATCCAGATCGGCTAGATACCATTCATCATTCCATGCGCTCCCCAGAACAATATGGGAAGCCCGTTAGTTCAGTATTTACACAACCAACAAAGCAAGGCGAACTGCCCAGGTTACCCCGAGAAACCAACTCTAATGTATCACAACTTACAACATCAAAACAACCAAAACTCACTCGCAACTCACAACTTCAAGACAGAGTTGACATAGTTTCGGTAGACAAGGGGTCCAGTACATCCTCTGCAGCGTTCTCATCACCTGCCGCAAAAGAGAGACCAGTAGCATCCACAGTTACAAACACGACCAACACAGCACCCTCAACTTGAGACTCAACGACCTCTTGAGCAGGAGCAACAGAAATAGGAGCATCATATGCATCTCCCAGTACGGGTACTATTGATGTACTAAGAGCCTCGCGTTTATGCGCTTCTTTGAAAGCTTTGTATTTTGCCTATAGCTCAAGAAATTCAGCGTCTAAATCTTCATACGCTTTATTAGCCTCCTGAGCAACGTCTTTGCAGTGATGAACATACTTAGTCAACCTACCAATCTCCATCCTCGCAGCATCAAGTTCTGCCCTCAATTCTTCAAGCTTCAGATCTTTTCCAGTCAACTTGGTACTCATCACCATCTTTTCATAACAAATGCTCTGATGCTCTTTCTTCAGCTCATCAAGCTCCTTGCGATCAATAGCATATGCGTCCTGGACATTCTTTAGCTCATCACTCAGCTTGGCCACTGACTCCCTGTCCGATTCTAATATCTAAGTGATCTCCTTCAGTTTCTGGTATCCACTCACAAGCTACACACACAAAAGTACAACAATAGTCTGTAATTGACATGCACATACAAAACTAAGCAACAAGATCTGAAGAGCGTCACTTACCAGGTAGTGAGCCATGTCTATTCACCTCAGATTATCGGCAAGACCTTTTGTGTCCAGTTCCTTACGGCTGCCATCCAAAGAAATGTGGTCGAACAAGCAAGACGCAATCTTACTTGACCTAAAGTCGACATCAGTTCGCTTCACAGTTCGCTACACACCTTGGTCGTCCTCGTATACCACTTGACGTTCCAGTTCGTTATCAGCCATAACCGACTTCCCACTAACCTTACTCGGGGCCTTCAACTTCGCCGACAAACTGGGTTCTTGAGACGCTGGAGGTAAACTCTGGCTGACCTCAAAGGTCTCCAGGGCCAAGAGTGGTGCAGGCCGCGACCTGGTCCTACGAGCGATCTTACCACCAACTCGTTCCCCACCAGAAGCTCCCCCAGCATCTGAGCCATCCCCAAGCACATGCCTCACAGCCTTGGCAATCTCAGTAGCGTGCTACTCACTCATCTCAGCCTTCCTCTTCAGCGAGCTGCTACGCTCGCGCGGCTTGAAGCTGATAACCTCCAAGTCTAAGGGAGAGCCACTAGATCCCCCTTCAGATTGCCCACTCAACCCACCAACCCCCGAGGCACCAACACCCCCAGTGGGTCGCTTAGGACCAACTCGACTTTGGTTCCGGTCTTCCCTTGTCACTAGATCACTCTTACGCTTATCCATCCCTGCTTCACTAGTTTGACCCCGAGCTCTTTCTTTCTGATTCCTCCTTTTCTCCCTGACCATGCGACCTCCCCGCTCCACAAAGAAATGTGCGACCTCGGGCAATTTCTCCCATTTCTGAGCTCAGGTTAGCTTCGCAAACTTCTCTATCACCGACCGATTAGTTCGTTTCTTTATAGTAAGCTCTGCAAAAACAGTAACGACACAAAGTCAGTTAAAATATCAACAATTCAAACATCAAGACAGCAGAACAGCGCACTCCTACCCACCAGCAAAATTGCAAACCCTAGTTTGCAAACTACAGCCTCTAACACAGAAGTTCCCCATTAACAGCAACGGCTTCCTCTCCCAAGCCTCATTGTTTACACCATCCAACACTCTGGATTTCCCAGTCAACGTTTACAAGCTAAAGTTAAAAGCACTAGATCGCTTTACCGTGTAATGCTTGATAATGTCTGCGACCTCTATGCGGTATTCACCACTTGTATTCAACAGATCAAACACTCTAAGTAGCCGCTAGGTATTACCCACAAACTGGCAGGGCACTTTCCAGTAGAATGTTAAAAAGTCACAAATCAGCTTCGAGAACGGTATCCTCATACCAGCCCTCAGCTGCCCCTCGCAGACTACTATTCCGTAGTTCGGTGGCATATACTTATCACTGAACACCTTTACGCTCTTGTCCAGTTCGTGAATTTCTAGGTCGCCCTCCTGGATGCCGTACACTTCCCTTAGAGTATCAAAAGCTTTCGTGGCACGCTTATCTATAACCCTATGGGGCAGCCCACTAAAGGACGACCCTTCATCACGACCTGAAGTACTAGCCACAGCAGCAACAGATTCAAATCGTACTTCCTCCTCCACATCCTCACCCTCACATTCCACTGATTCATCCCTTTCATCCTCCATTTCCCCACAGCTCAATGATACCTCTCGAATCTCTTCATATCGAGTATCGTCCGAATCAGACATTCCTTTTTCTTACTTATTATGAGTTCTAAACAAGACAAGCTAAAGACAAGCTAAACAAGACAACCTAACAACTCAACGAAACTAACAAGAAGTAAGAAAAATGAGCGGCAACAATGGTGGAAGCACTAACCTGAAGAGTGTTTAGTCTTTGCGGTTTTGGGAACGAAACAAAAAATGACTTTTCAAATCTCTAGAAGTTATTTTGTATAACCGCCCCTCCAGTTCCCAATGCATCATGATTACAACCTATGCCCTAGCCCACACACGTATACCAAGGACCTATCTTTTCAAGATTTCGGAAAAAGTGGTGACACGTTTCCTCACCAACTGCCAGATTTTGTCACGTGCCAGTCACATGCTAATTATCACCCCACATCAGTTCGTCATACAACATGAACTTCCATAGCATATCTTCTAAAAGCAATCATTGCTAAAGCCTTACTTACACACTCTGTTTCCCCAAATTATGAACCACGGTAACCACTCCCCATCATTACAGAATTCCTACCACCACCACTTTAACACTTCTTCTCAATCTCAACCATACATTTGTGGTTGCCAGTACACATGTTGGTTAGAGATCCACCTTCCCTAGCTATAAATACCTCCCTTATGAACTATGCCAGACTTGATTTTTCTCTCCCTCCAGAATCAAGAGATAGATACGTAGGCAGTTCGCTCAACAACGAACTCGGACTTTCCAATATATACCCCCCATCTCCTCCTAAACTTGTATGTAAGGGAAGACTAAAGCGCTCCTTTACAAAGGTCAATATCTCTAACACCTTTAGGTGAACCAATGCTACAATGCGAGCGGTGTTATGTGTTGCAATAACATCCTTTATTTTCTGAAATTGCATAACGTTTTGCAAGACACGGTGAATAAAAGCGTTCACTATGCAAATCTGCAAGTGTGTGTTCTGTGAGTGGGAGAGTGCCTCTACTTATGATGGAGAGGTAGGAATTTATTTCTTAAGAACTTCATAAGGTGGTCTTCCAAATTTCAATACCATAGATGGGGCAAATGTGTATGTGTTCTTAACACCAAGGCTGTAGTATCCATAGTGTCGGAACCCACAGTAATACTTCAACTGTGACAATATAAAGATATAAATCCACTGAAAAATTGACTAAAAAAATTATTTACCTTTGCAAGTGAACACGAAAAAAATTCCAACTGGCCATTAGAGCCACGATAAAAGTGGAAATATGGTAGTACCCTAACAATCAAACTTTTGCATATTGGCTTGTTCTCATAAAATTTCACTTTTAGGAATACGATGTCAGGATTCTCATTAGCAGTCTTGCAGAGCTGGAAGAGAGAATAAAAGTATATGCTAAGATAGGAAACTAAATAATGATCGCACAGTAACCTCTAGTTGCGAATTAAACTAAACAAAATGGAAGGCCATTCCTCACCATTAATTTGTGAATAGAAAAGAGACCGACAATCTTTGTATCGTTCATGCCCAGACACATCCCAAAGTTCAACAAAGAAATCCCTCTTTGCATCACTTTTAGTGCTATTTGAAGAGCTACTAGGGCTTCCATAAGTTGTATGCTGGATATGATGAGGAGATTAAAATTAGTTTAGATTAGTAGCTATGAAGGTAGCAAGTGCTACCCTCATTGTTACCTAGTGATGAGTTACCTCCACAGTCACCCTTGCATTGGGCCATTGTTTTTGGCTCGGGGTGACAAGTTGTTATTTCCCCTCAAAGTCACTTGTATTAAGAAACATTATATTTTTTAGAATAGGGATAGTTATATGAACTCCACTTAAAGTGACTCCAAAGTTATTCATCCACCGCTAAATACAATGAATTGGAAGCTAGTTTTTGGTGGAGATGTTCTCCACACAATAGAGACCGTCCTCCCAAAAAATCAGTTCATTTGAAGATCTACAATGTCGTAAAAAAATCATTTAGAATGTCATGAAATTATCAAACGACCCAAATTTTTTTAATTTCATAACAATTTTTGACAAAGTTAAACATATTCAATTGAGTTGATTTTTTGTGGGGGTGTTGTCCATCATGTGATGTATATCTCTACAAAAAATTAGTCATCGATTTATCTTGTAAGTCCACTTTTAAAAGTGGAGTAACATTGGAGTCATTATAAGAAAATTAGTTTGGTGTAGGCTATATATACATGTGCATAAAACGCATGGTTTAAATAATAAGATGGCATGGAAAGGCTTGATTAGTGTGTGATGATTTTTCCTAATCTAGAAACACAAATATTTTGTTGATGATCAAAGAACAATGAGAAGTATTGGATCAAGAAGAAGAAGAAGAGATGTAGAAGATGATGAGTTGAACCACGTTCTTTAATGGCTACCTACGTATCCTGTGAATAGGAATCAAACTCAAAGCGTAGTTCAACTATTCTATTTATAAGAATCGATGAGGTTTCTCAATTAGTGTTTAACTAGGAGACCATCTCTTGTCAAGTCTCATCTTGACGAATAGATGAGGTTTCCCAATTAGTGTTTAACTAGGAGACCGTCTCTTGTTAAGTCTCATCTTGACTCTTCTAGAAGCCTCATGTTTCCCAAGTCAAATAGGTCTCCTTTATTGACTTAAATAACATAAAAACATATTTAGGTTCGAAGTAGTAGTTAGAGCTCTGAGCCTAGCAGTTGAGTTCTGAATTTGGAGTTCATAGTTAGGAGTTGGTTATACAAACCTACTACTCCAACTAGTTCCAAAACCTACGAACCTGCTTTGAACCTAGTAGTGGAGTTCCGGATTTGGACTTCATAGTTAGAAGTTGGTTATACGAACCTACTACTCCAACTAGTTCCAAAGCCCACGAACCTCCTCTTCTTGCCTCACTTCCGAACCTAGGAAGTAAGAGGATTTGGACTTGAAGTGTGTTATGGTACTTTTTACCCACACCAAGACCATATCCGAGGCTTAAGAAGATGATGCCACGTGTTACATATCTATTTGCTAAAATATACGCACACAGATGCCCCCCTTTTTTATTCATGGGTTGTGAATCAAACCCTTAAGAAAAAAGGCCGAGTAAAAATGTACGCGACGTCTTACGCCTCGACTTTCTCTGTGGAATGTATCGGCAAAATTTCGCATTACTTCAGTGCAAGGAATTGTAAATTCGGACCTGCCATGACCATGCCCCCCGAACCTTGTATATTAGGCCGAACCTAGTATATGAGGAGCGAGCTCAAGGAATCGAAATTTGTCAAGTCCGGACATCCCAAATATTATAATGATCCGGACTTGGACATTAGGAATTTGGTGGAACCCGGACCTGCCATGCTTTGTGATTACCCAGACCTAGAATACTAGCTCATGTAAAGGACCGAACATGGTCAGATGGTCCGGACTTTGGTAGATTTCATCAAATCACCTTGACTCGGAAGTGCAACCCGGAACTGGGCCTTGCGAAACTTGAACTGGGCCTTGCGAAATTGAGATGTATAACAAAAAGATACCCTTCGCTAACTTTGTGTAAACCCTTTCTTCTAACTTCTTCCTTCATCCTTTGAGTTTTGCCCAACGCAAATTCTCGCGAATTCTCTTGCTGCCCCCACTCAAATAATTCGGATTCCTATTTTCTTTGGCAAGCATCACACTTCCGGACGTAAGCGTCCACATTTTTAAGCATATAAGGCCAAAAGTACCCTTGTCGGAGTATCTTGAGTACCAAAGATCTGCCCCCAGCATGATTTCCACATTCGCCCGAATGTATCTCTTCAAGTAGAGTATGAGCCTCGGCATGAGTAACGCAACGCAGGTGGGGTCCTAAGTAAGATTTCTTGTACAAGTTGTCACCAACAAGTAAATAACGTCCCACTTTGGCTAACAACTTCTGTGCTTCTGTCTTCTCTGCCGGAAGAGTGCCATCTAAAAGATACGAACGATATGGATCCATCCAGGTCCCCACTGGAGCTTGCAAAATTGGAGCCACAAGACAAACTAATTCTTTTTCAATACTAGGCGCTGACTGATATTCGACGGGAATGGAATGAGCTTCGATATCCCCAAGCAAAGAAGCTAAGTAGGCAAGTTAATCGGCATGCCTGTTGTCCAACCTAGGCAAATTTATGAAATTTAGATCTTCAAAATGAGAAGTAAGAGATCTAACCAACTCCAAATATTGAGCCATTCGAGGGTCTCGAGCTTTGTAACCACCCTCAATCTGTTGTACAACTAATTGAGAGTCGCTGAATACTGTGAGATGTCATACTCTTAAGTTTAATGCCATAGACAAGCCCGCTAAAATAGCTTCGTACTCAGTTTCGTTGTTAGATGCCTTGAACCCCAAATGCATTGATTTTTCTAACTTACTGTTATCTGGAGTCAAGAGTACCGCACTAATACCTGCTCCTTGGTCATTGGAAGATCCATCTACGAACAACTTCCAACCTGAAATATGACTCCAAGGTCAAACCTGACTATGAGGAAGTGAGTTAGGTTCGTCTAACTCCATAAAAGCAGGAGATGACTCTTCTAAATCTGCTACCATTGCCGAGGCTGAGGTATCTAGAGGAAAATCGATCAAGAACTCAGCCAAAGCTTTCCCCTTCTCAGAAATTCTCGGCACATAAATAATGTCAAATTCCCCTAATTGAATGGACCATTACAAGAGACGTCCGGCTCTATCTGGTCTTGCCAAGACCGACTTCAAATGATACTCAGTGATGACTCTGATGGTGTGAGCTTGGAAGTATGGTCGTAGCTTCTCAACAGCAAAGATTAGAGCTAGAGCTATTCTCTCAATCTTCAGATATCGTGTTTCGGCATCCAGGAGGGCTCTACTAACAAAGTAGACAGGCTTTTCGATATTCCTCTCATCAATTCGTACTAATACGGCGCTGATGCCATGCTCGGAAGAGGCCAAGTATAACCCTAAAACGTCTCCTCGCTTCGGTGTAGTGAGCATAGGAAGGGAGGACAAATAATTTTTTAGGTCCTTCAAAGCCATCTCACATTCGTCGGTCCAATCAAAGCGTATATTCTTCCTTAGTAACTTGTACAAAACTTGACACTTATCCGAACTTCTACTAATGAACCTGTTAAGTGCGGCAAGACGCCCAACCAACCGTTGTACCTCTTTCGGAGACCTTGGAGAAAGCATATCAAGAATAGCTTTGATCTGGTCCGGGTTAGCTTCAATTCCACGTTTAGTAACCAGATGTCCTAAGAATTTCTCGGAGGTAACACCGAAGGTACATTTAGCTGGGTTAAGTTTCATTCGATACTTCCTCAGGATCTGGAAAGACGCACGAAGGTGTACAAGATGATCAGACTTCTGTTTACTTTTGATTAGGAGGTCGTCGACATAGACTTCAACAAAATCACCGATATGATCTTTGAACATCGTTGTGACCAAGCGTTGGTACGTTGCCCCTGCATTTTTTAAACCAAAAGGCATAACCTGATAACAATATGTTCCCTGTGCCGTGATGAAAGTAGTATGCTCTTGATCAGGAGGGTACATGAGTATCTGGTTGTAACCCGAAAAGCCATCATAGAAAGAGAAAATCTCATGTCCTGTAGTGGCATCGACCAATGTGTCAATACGAGGAAGAGGAAAACAATCCTTCTTACAGTGCTTGTTCACATCCATATAATAAACACACGTTCGCCAGTTCCCATTCTTTTTCTTGACAATGACAACATTAGAGATCCAAGTGCGGTATGTGATCTTTCGTATGTACTTGGCCATAAGTAATTTATCCACCTCTTTGTCGATAGCCTCAGTAAGTTCGAGACCCATCTTTCTGAGTTTCTGCTTAACTGGCATGACGTTCGGATCCAAATTGAGCTTATGGCAGGCTATGGAGGGATCAATTCCAGGCATATCCTCATAACTCCAAGCAAATACATCTCGGAATTCTTGTAAGAAATTTATCAACTCTTCTCTAGTCTTCGGGTCCAACATGGTGCCAATTGAGACAAGTCGAGGTTCGGAACCATCTCCTATTCCGACTTCGTCAACTGGTTCCAATGTTGGTGGAGTCCTCCTCTCATCCGGCCCTATAGAATCTAATGGAATAATATCCAAAGGTGCCAACACTATGGCTTGAGAGGGAGACTCGTTCTGTAATTGCTATTTGGCGGGTACCGAACCTGCCCCCAGTGTTATTGGAGCAGTTCGGAAACCATTTTTTTGAAGAGCTGCATAGCATTGCTTAGAAGCTTGTTAATCTCCTTTGATCACCACGATATTGCCTTTGTGAGGGAACTTCAAGGTTTGGTGATAAGTACTTGGAACCTCTTTCAAGCGATGAAGCCAACTCCTACCAAGAATAGCATTATATTGCATAACTCCCCTGATAATCGTGAAGTTGACATTCAGAGCGACGTCGGCAGCTTTGACTGTCAATTTAATCACTCCTACTGCATCGGCCATGTCACCATTAAATCCATACAAAGAAGATTTCACGGGACGAAGTTTCATTTCTAGAATCGGCATTTGTTTGAAAGCATGATAGTAAAGTATATCTGTAGAGCTCCCAGGGTCGATGAGGATCCTGTGCATATCACACCAAGCAACTTCTAAGGACAGAACCAATGCATCCGAGTGTGGAAAGAAAACCCCTTTAGCAACGTCATCAGTGAAAACAACTGCGGAGTTAGATTCCATGGTCGGTTTGGAAGTGCCATTGTTAATGATTCGCAAATGCTTTGCCTGTCTTTCCTGATACCTTTGCCCTCTACTCAACTCTTCAAATGGGCATTTAGAATTGCCCCCAGCGATCGTGTGTATCACCACCTTATCCGTTCTTGTCTCTGCATTGTGTACATTGGTGTCAAGAATTGCGGCAGTATTCTGAATTGGAGTACCCTTATATTCATCTAGTAAACCTCGGTCTACGAGATCTTGAATTCCATGTTTAAGAGACCTACAATTCTTATTTCCATGACCGGCCTGTTTATGGAACTTACAGTACATGTTAGTATTCCTAGCTCCAATAGCACCGGGCTTCATCTTTGGAGGGTTCTTTAACATGTTCTTGTTCTTAATGGCATCGAAGATGTCCTCGTAAGGATGAGTTAAAGTGGTAAAGTCCCTATCCAGCGGGGGTACTTGCTCACTTCCTGACGTGTCACTAATCTTCTGCCTCTTGGACTTACCATGATAGGAATTCTTGTCGACTGACTTGTGCTCCAACTGTGGTTCCTCGAACTTCCTATCATCATGATGACTAGCAGAGCTCCTACCACCAGGAGCGTAGGTGACACTGGTTATCACTATTTTATGATAAGAGTCCCTATCCAATTGGTCTTCTTCCAGTTCCGCATACTTATCAATCCGAGCCTGCAACTCTATCATGTTCGTAGGCTTCTTTTTCTTCAAAGACGTGTATAGACTAGAAGTGGGATCTAATCCCTTTCTAAAGGCCACAATGGCGAGGGTCTCATCAACGTTGTCAACATGCAATTGAACCTCATTAAATCTTTTGGTGAAATCCCTGATACGCTCGTCCTTTCGGATGTTCATGTCAAACAGTGCATCAACGGTTTTAATGTAGGGTCAGTTGCAACTGAATTTCGCAATGAAATTGATGGATAGCACCTTAAACTCGTGAATGCCGCCCCTGGGTAGCTTCATGTACCAGATGAGTGCCGAGTTTGTCAAACTTGAAGCAAAATACCGGCACAAATAATGATCTTTCTTAGAAAGACCCGCCATTGCTTGACGATAACCGAGCACATGAGAGACCAGATCTCCTTTGCCATTAAATTTAGAGAACTTCGGTGGTCTATAATCATGGGGGATGTATCCACTCATAACATGCTGATAAGAGCCCAAAACTGTAGTTTTAACCCTTTAACAGTCATACTTTTAGACCAATTATGTGAGTAATAATTAAGAGTTAACACTGATTACGTATTTTTATGCATTTCAGGCTTCAAAGTCCATTATGTGCAGAAATGTGCCACTTTAGCGAGATAAAGGAGCAAAGGTCGGTTACTAAGGAGTTCCGTGATTAAAGGCCAAGTTTCGAGAAGACAAAGCCTTTCTAAAAGCCCGGTCAAAAGCTGAAAAGTCGACGCGTAAAAAATAGATACACAAAGTCGATTAGAACTTCCGAAGGACATATCTTTGGACTCAGACCTCGGAATGGGGCCTACCTTATGTCAAAACGACCGGCTCGGAAAGAGCTTTCCAATGGTTTAAGCCTTGACCCAATCAGAGGAGCAGAAGTGGACGGAAAGTCTGTTGAAGCCAACTACACCAAGAGGCCTTTTCTCGATCGAAGACTTGGGTTTTGGGCCCCATTCTCGCCCAAAACATGGCTCCAAGCCCATGCACGATTTTTGGATCTGAAAGTATAAAACAAAAGCTTAATTCTTTGTTAAGGGTAGATTTTTAGGTTAGAAAATAAAAGTAGCTTAGAATAGAAAGTAGCCATTAAAATAGCTTCTAGATCTAGTTTTATTTAATTGTTTTGATTAAGTGTAGTTTCAAATCCAATTATTGTATTAGATTAAACCTTGGAATCTTGTTCTTCATTTTGATTAGGTCAATAAAGTAGTATTTCTATCAACTTCCGATTTTGTCATTTCCATTTCTAGATCCAATTTCAATTCCCCGTCCTTATTGCATTTTAGTCATTAAATTAGATTTCATTATTGTTTAATTAAGTAAATTTCAATTCTTTATATCATGTTTAGTTTAAATTTAATCGAAATGATTGCGTAATGATTCTCGGCTAAATCTCCATTAGAGGGGGTTGAGAAGCCTTGATGAAAGCTTGATTCCGATTAACGTAGATTCGTCGTAATTTCCTTTCCACTCTAGAACGCGTTTAGTTCACCATGAGAATGGGTTTAATCGCTTCACATGCTAGTTATTAATTGGTAGAAATGCCATGTGTAATTAGGGATTAGGAAGAACCAATTGTTCTCTGCGCAGCGTCAATTTCGGATTACTTAACGATTTGTAGTTAATAGGATTAAGTCGAGTTAAGGTGGAATCAATTCCCCTCTAACTCCTTATCATCGAATCAACGTAGCATTCCCTTAGTTATTCCCATCATCGACTAGTTGCATTTCGTGGGTAGTTGCATCGTAGTCTAGTTGCCTTTTTCGTAAATCTCTCATTAGACTTTAAGTTTAGATTACTTACACGTGAGAACACAACATGCGGAAGGACTAGGAGTGGAACGAATCGCTCTACTCCACTATATCTCATAGACTTGAGAGTAGAATCTTTGATAAACATAGACCCATAAGTCCAAGTTTAGTTTTACTTGCGTTTAGAGTTCATCGCTTTATTTTGTAGGTAAGACTATTCAAATTTATCTTTTATCACATGCCGTGAAAAAGGAGTTCCAATGTCACCCTCGATTGCTGACCGAACAACTGACTCATCCATCTTGGTTGGTTTTGAACCTCGTGGTTCCTCCAGTATTTGCGCCTTGAGTTGTCCAAGAGTAGTCGGTTCATGAATTGGAGTTCTCTCATTGTTGTACCTCGGACCTGGACTCTCATAGTTCTCATCTTGATGATAACGTGGTTCCGGTTCCCGAGATCGAGTGGAGGAGTTTGCAAAACTGGATCGGGGAACTGAGGGATTCTGAGGCAATGAAGGTTCCCTTGGAACTGAAAGTCTTCTTCGTGCTGAGGGTGACCTCAATAGTTGTGGATTCCGGGCAAACACATTCGGACGTCCATCCCTCGTACCTCGAGAACTTGAATACTAAGAGAAGTCAGTTCCGTGTGAGCTCGAGTGTTAGGTTGGATCCAATTTCGGATTATAATCCAAATCTGGTTCTATGATACCCAGCGAAGTAAGGGATATAAGGCATAAGGACGTAACCCTCACCAGGGTCGAGACTTGGTGGCCGAAATTGCCCCCTCGCATTTCCATCAGTAGGCAACACTCTTGGAGGTGAACGACCCTCCTGCGTGCGGTAGTAGTCTTGTAAAAAATGCAACGAGCCTCCTGTCGACCACGTTCGGCCATCACAGCATCCATGATGGCTTGGTTGGTTATGGCAGATTGGGGAGTATCGTTGTTAGGCTCATCATCTTCATGCCCCTGTCCGAAATGACGATCTCCTCTACGTTCAGATTGTCTTTGAGAAGTAACATGTAGGTTATTGATCTCGTTATTCCCCTTATTACCTTGATTCGCATTAGCTCTTATATTAACCATGATTTTGAATCAAAGTGAAAAACAAAATATATATATATATATATATATATATATATATATATATTAAAAGAACAACAAACCCAAGAAAAATTGGTGGATAGGAGAACCTAGAACCGAAAATTTTTTGACCAAGAAATCAAATCAATTATGTATAGTAATTACAACAGACGGCGCCAATTGTGTGATGATTTTTCCTAATCTAGTAACACAAATATTTTGTTGATGATCAAAGAACAATGAGAAGTATTGGATCAAGAAGAAGAAGAAGAGATGTAGAAGATGATGAGTTGAACCACGTTCTTTAATGGCTACCTCACGATCCCCGTGAATAGGAATCAAACTCAAAGCGTAGTTCAACTATTCTATTTATAAGAATCGATGAGGTTTCCCAATTAGTGTTTAACTAGGAGACCATCTCTTGTCAAGTCTCATCTTGACGAATAGATAAGGTTTCCCAATTAGTGTTTAACTAGGAGACCGTCTCTTGTTAAGTCTCATCTTGACTCTTCTAGAAGCCTCATGTTTCCCAAGTCAAATAGGTCTCCTTTATTGACTTAAACAACAGAAAAACATATTTAGGTTTGGAGTAGTAGTTAGAGCTCCGACCCTAGCAGTTGAGTTCCAAATTTGGAGTTCATAGTTAGGAGTTGGTTATACGAACCTATTACTCCAACTAGTTCCAAAACCTACGAACCTGCTCCGAACCTAGTAGTGGAGTTTTGGATTTGGACTTCATAGTTAGGAGTTGGTTATATGAACCTACTACTCCAACTAGTTCCAAAGCCCACGAACCTCATTTTCTTGCCTCACTTCCGAACCTAGGAAGTAAGAGGATTTAGACTTGAAGTGTGTTCTGGTACTTTCTACCCACACCAAGACCATATCCGAGGCTTAAGAAGATGATGCCATGTGTTACATATCTATTTGCTAAAATATGCACACACAATTAGTATGAGATAATATGTGAGAGTTATGGTCTGATGTTGAGGACGTCCATGTGTATAGTATATTCATATGTTTTGTTTGATTAGTTTGATTATTAATAATGAAAAGGTGTATGGTTTCCTTCATAGTCTTATTTATTACTACTTACTAGTGTTCTTCTCAAATCTCAATGTTAACTTCGTTGGTTGCGCTTTCGATGGTTTTTCTTTGGGGACATATTTTATCTTGACACGTAAACAAACTCAAAATCGTTAGGGCATTTATAAGTTTCGGATTAGGCTAATATTTTGTAGATATCCTCACTATTCTAAACATTGTCACAAATAATCAAAAAAATAAAAAAAATCCAAACTTGCCAAATGTAGTTAACAATTTACAAAATTTGGCTAATTGTAGACCGTTCATTTTCACCATTTTTATACTATATTTGGCAAGTTTAGAAATTTTTGATTTTTTTTATTATTTGTGACAATGTTTAGAATAGTTAGGAGATCATATCTACAAAATATTAGCCTAATCCGAAACTGATAAATGCCCTAACGATTTTGAGTTTGTTTACGTGTCAAGATAAAATATGTCCCTATAACCCCTCCCTTTTCTTTGATCTTTTTTCTTTTTTTGAGAAGTTGTAATAATTGAATCTAAACAAAAGTCTTAGATTAAACAATGAAGCTCATAACTTCTTGTTTTTTTATGTTTTTTCTTTGTTCTTTAATTTTTTTAAAGGAATCAGAGTAGTTCCAATGTACCATGTAGCAATGAATCCATTTGCTCATGTTTTTATGGAAGTGATCTTAAGATAAGAGGAGTCGTCATGTGGTGTTCCTGGCAGTTATATGTGGTGATGTATATCAGTATATGCTTATTCTTTATTCCTTTGGTATACTTACGAGTATTTGAAGCTCTGTCTTCTTATTTGCTTTGTTAGTTGGAGTAGTAGTAACTACTTTCTCACTGAATATATCTGAAATTTGTATGTACCATATGCTTTTCTACTTGCTAGTTCTAAAATAATTGAATTGAATGTGGATTAATATTAAACAATATAATAGGATATACATATCAATCATGCCAAATATGCACATGTAAAGTCGGCAGGTTAAGTCTTGTATCTGGTGAACAAATTTGGTGAATGGTGTCTTTCATTGTTAATGTTAAAATGTATCTAATCTTCAAGAAGTAGTTTGAAGTAGTATTAGTTTGGAGTATTTTCAAAGTTGATTTGAATGTGGTTCATCCTAGATTGTTTAGAGTTTGAATGTTGGGGGTTTGAAGGAAAAAGGTAGACTCTTAGTTAGAACTTGTCTAGTTCTTTAGTTTATGAATGAAGAACATTGAAACTTAAGTTGTTTAAGATGAAAATGACACAAAATATTGAAAGAAAGTATTGAAATAAAGATTGAAATAAAGAACAACAAAATAATATTGATTAATTGATTGAAATAAAGCAAAATAACAAGATTGAAATTAAAAGATAATGAAGAATAATAAAGTAAAAAGACTTGAAAAATAAATGACTAGAAATTAAATCCTACATGACACTAGATTAAGTCTAGGTTCATTCTCTACTTCTACAAACCAAATGGTTTGAACCCTAAATGCAATGGATGCATTCTCTCCCCCTAACTTTTAGTTTATATACCCCTAATTTATGCATTTTACTGATTTGCCCTTCTCCATTACATTTGAGACACCTCACACTTCACTTTATGTTTTTGCTTTTGCTTTTGTTTTTGCTTTTTGATTTCTTCTTGAGCAAGATAGGTTTTGGATAATGTCATATTTTGAGATAAGGGCCTCCATCTCTGGTCTTCTGAGTTGAGGGCTTTGACAATTGACTTTGACTTTTTCAGCACTTTTTCATAGCAGCTTCTAGTCTTCATAACAAGTGTGATTAAGGCTAATTTTTGTGCTAAGATGTGGTTTTTATGATAAGTGGTCTGAATTTCTCTATAACCTGAAAAATGTAATAAAAACTATGAGTTGTCTTTTCATTAAGCGTAAGAAGGGATGTAATGCAATAATATAAGAGTAATAAAACACGCATTTAGGAGCTAATCACCACCCCCAAATAGCATCTTGTTTGTCCTCAAGCAAGGATGAGAGAAAAAACTAAGATCACAAATGAGTAATTTATTATAAGTTATATATACTAATCTCGTTTCGCAGAGTGCGATTACATTGACTATATGCAACAAGGCCTTAAACCACTAAGAATTCCCTAGTGGACGAGTTTTAAGCCTCGTGAGAGTTTTGTAGTGAAGGTACTCACAAACTTCTTCTATTTAGTACAAAGAGTTTTGTTTTCTTATTTATTCTTAGAAGTCCATATATCTCATTAGCGGGAAATAAGGACAAGCTTCTTTGAACTTAGAATAACATATGTATAGTAATTTAATCATCTAGAGATAAATGTGCAAAATATGAGCAATGAAATGCAAAAGTAGAGTCGTTTGTGAATTAAATAAAGCTAAATTAAAGCAAATATGATTAGATGCTCCCGAGTAAATAATCCATGACGAAGAGGAAAAAGGAAGAATCGAACCTGCTAAATTTGTCATGGGCATTGCAGATTCGTCATTTGACAGCATGTTGAGGAGACAACTATACTGTTCAATTGTCATTGGTGGAGGGGATGGTCCGAGTTGGTGCAAGTGGTACAGCGGCAACCACATTTTCTTTGGTTTTAGGAGGATATCCATGAATCTTGTAGCAGGTGCTTTTGGTGTGTCCATGTTTGTTGCAATGTTCACAAAAAGGTCTAGTTAGCCCTTTTTGTAGAGTGATATGAAGGACAAGAGTGAACATGGAGAGTAGCGGAATGAATAGAAGGAACCATAACAACATTTATTTCTTGTTGTTTCTCTTCTTGGCGGAGTAGAGAATAGATCTGTTGGATGGTTGGAAATGGATCCATTAAAAGTATTTGACTGCGGATAGCAGAGAAGCGATCATGAAGTCCTTTGAGAAACTCCATTGCACGATCTTAATGGTAATGTTCAATGATGGTATTACCATAACCACAAACATATGGGGGAACAGTAACAATAAAGTTAAGTTCATCCCATAAAGATTTTAATTGACTAAAGTAAACTGATATGGTAGAACCGTCCTGTTTGAGAGCGGAGATTAATTGCTTGATCAAGTTGATAAATCTTTGGTGAGTTTGATTGTGAGAAGTGTTCCTTGAGATCTTCCCATATTTCTGCAGTAGTTTTGGCATAAAGAATGCTATGACAAATATCCATTGACACAGAATTCAATATCCAACTACTAACAAGGTCATTGCATCGAGCCCAATTTGGGACATCTTTCTCTTTAGACGGTTTCTTGAGTGTGCCATCAACAAAGCCAAACTTATTTTTTGCTCGCAAGGCCATGCTAATAGCATGAGACCAAGTACCATAGTTGTCACCGGAGAGGACTGGAGAGACCAAAACCGCTATTGGATTATCGGAATGATGCATGGAAAATGGGTCCAAAATGGAGTTTGCATTGGGGATTACGGAAGTGGAACTTGGAGTGGAAGGTGAAGCCATTTTTTTATTATTATTATTTTTTTTTATTATTTTTTGTTAGAAATCTGATACCATATAGAATCTAAAATTGATTTGGTTGGCTTCCTTAAGAAAAACAAGAAGAAAAAATTTATTTATAAATCATTTACATGTATTACAAAGAAGTAAATTCGAAATTTGAATATACAACTATACAAGGATATAACCCACCATCAAGGAAATCTTACGCTAATCTCTCCATACAACTATTACATATGTGGAGATAAAATCTATAAGTATAGAAACTCTTGATATGTGGGATTGAAGACTTTATATGGTATGTTGCATAGATATTCACATACAATATCTTTAGACATCCCAATTAGACAGTGTTAGAGAACTTATCCGTGTATTTAGTCGAAAAGGTTTCAGTGCTAGGGAGATGGTCGCTTTATCTGGAGCGCACACAGTAGGGCAAAGCACATTGCGCCACATCCAGAGACAGACAGTGGCGGAGCTAGGGGGCCCAGAGTACGCCATGGCTCACCCTGGATTCCAACCAAAAAAAATACTACTAGTACTTAATTGCTGCAGTCTTGGTAAAAAACTTTGACCAATAACTCACTATTGTCTCTTTTGTCCATAGAATAAAACCTCTCATTTGCTGATATTGGGAGTGCGTAGGGGATATGGTAATTTCCACCCAATTGATTTCAATATGTTTTATCTATGGGAACATATGGGTCCACACTCACACCCACTAAAGTTTTGTACATGCATTTACAAAAACAAAAACGTCTGCATGTGCAAAAAAAAATAACTACCCTGGTAAGCCTTATCCTATCACTCATGCTCCTCCAATTGTTAAGAAGTATATGGAAATGGACATTAGAACAGGTGACATTTCACATGTTAACACGAGAAAAGGGAAAAACAAGGGAAATAAAGATTTAAAGATAGACAACTCTTCAAAAATTATTATATATAAATTAATAAGACTAGAGTAACAAATACTTACAATGAACTATCCTATCCAATTAATTATATTATTTATCCCAATAAACTAATTAACCTAGCTGACTAGTGGTGGTGATCCTACACTTTCAAAATTGGGAATCTCCATTATTATGTAAATTAACATAAATTGATGATTGGATAAAGGCTTAATTACAGAAACATACAACGTACTTAGATCCTCTTAACACTTTTATCAACATACAATTTTTTTTAACAAACATATCAATGTACTATGCCCGATTTCACAAAAATAACAAGTATGTTAATTCTTAGATAAATTAACAATTGTTTATTTACGTAAAAAATAATTATCTAAAATTCATTAAAAAAAACAAGCAAATCGACGTGTTAACAAACAATTTAATTTGTGTCGCAAACTTGTAGTGCTCACACCGGCTCACCCTGGAACAAATTCCTAACTCCGCCACGAGAGACAGAATCTATAATAATGATACCAACATTGATCCTGCCTTCAGAACATCTGGACAAGCAAATTGCCCTCAAACTGGTGGAGATGGCAACTTAGCTCCTCTAGACCCTCAAAGCCCACTTCGTTTCGGTAACACCTATTTCCAAGCACTGATGAACAGAAGAGGACTACTTGATTCTGATCAGGTGCTATTGTAAGGATGTACGCCAACAATGCTAATGCTTTCGCCACAGATTTCACTAATGCCATGGTGAAAATGGGGAATTTGAGCCCCTTAACCGGTACTCAAGGTGAGATTCGGACTACTCGTCTAATTAGCCTCGGCTAGCACTCGATCTCGCAGTGTAACTTGTTTTCAAATTTTAAATTCAAAACCAAATTGTACGAGATTTATAGTAGGTGTTTCAGTCCATTTTGTTTCAAGTATAATTGAACTATAAACAAGTAAATTTTGTTAAAAGGATTGGTTATATATGATTTTGATTGGTGTAGTCACTGGTTGCAGGATGATGTAATGTTCTAGAATTTATAAAAATATTTCCGACAACTTTAATTTGCTTAACTTTTTGTTCAAATTCTTGAATCAATTCTCACTATAAATTGTAGATTGCACTAAGAAACTGCGGGAGAACTGAGCTTTTTCAATTTTCATGACTTATTCAACTGTAGATTGCACATACTAAAACTGTTTAGGCTTTTTTTATCCCGATGGGAGCAAAGCTAACAATACAGTCTGATGCTAATTGCTACAGCACGCGCATTCTCCAACATCAATTAGATTGAATAAAAGTTGAAAAAAAGGTTAAATAGATGTAAACTGAGATGCCAGGCAATATATGGAAAACTCCGTAAAATGAAAGCTCAAATCTGTAACTAAGGTCTCCTCCCCTTTACAGTTCCCTCGATGGGCCCAAAGCCTCTTCCACACAGCAGATAACAGACCCCGCAAAATGGCCACCTCCAAAGAGAAAATCTTGTTAAAATAGTAGTAACTGCTTGTGAAAGACATGGTTTGGCAATGAGAAAATTTATTTAGAGAGAGACTAATTGTAGTAGAACTGAACTCTAACACCCTCTCTTTATTATATAATAATATTGTAGTTGATATACACGACAAGATGCTAAATAAAACAGGAACATGAAAGAGTCTGTTATGGGTTACCTAGCTACTTGTACTTCATATTAACTTACATAATTATATGCTCTCTCCCATTTCACGCCATGTGGGGATATCAGCATGCCGATTACATACAAACAGAGCTTGCAGGTTCTTTGGCGTTGAAGATTAAACCCAACAGTTGCTACGACCTTATTCATAAGGTGTCCCCAAGAATAGTGGACAGCAAGAGGTCCTGTACAAAATCACACCTCTGCGCTTTCTCCTTTTGTTCCTTTTCAGACAAAGGACATGGTTGGGCGCTGCCATGCAGAAACTACAGTCAAATTCAGCTAAACAACGAATGACGAAAAAGAGGAGGGGGAGTGCAGTGCTAAAATTGTTTACGAAATTAACAATTTTTTTTTTTTCGCTAGAATAAATCAACACTCTTAGAAAAGCAGAAGTCAAGTGTTTGCAGAAAGCAATTAAGGCATGGGAATACAAAATGAATGTACACAGTAAACTCCTATAATCAAGTAGCGTAAACAATTTGGAATGCTTGCACACATATGTGAACCCAAAAGTGGAGCAGATAACTAAGGCTCGCCATATCAAACATACCAATTCCAAAATTCTGACTTCTACAGTTTACAATAATCATGTTTTACTTAGCAGGGAGTAGACAATTATTTCAGAGTTTTCCAATTGTTCTCTTAATTGGAAAAAATGGTAGTTGTTACTAGTATCATGGTATCAGATTCTTGTCCGTGGGTACAAGTGTACAACCACATCAACTTTTCTACCTCAGCTGATGTAGCCACTTAACTACTTTTGGATTCAATACTGAGCAGATAACTGAGACGCTATATACAATAAACAATTCCAAAGTGTAAGTAACGGGTTTTCCTTTTTCTCGTTCTTTCCTGATTTTTGGGCTAGAAAACTGGACTAGATGGCAAAATTTATGGGAGCAGACTGGTTTCTTGGACTTGTGACTAAATATTGGGTTGCTAAGCAAATGGGTAAAAACAAAGAGAACCGGACTTAAAAAGTGGCTGACTTGAACCTATTGGTAGGTGCGCTGAAGTCAACAATAAGCCATAAGATGAACAGTGGACCTACTGATTTATATGTGATTCTACAGGGCTAAATGTTATTGCCTGGAAGTAAGTGACAGACGGTTGGACCAAGAAAGATGTCTGGATGGGTGGGCAGCGGTATAATGGACAAAGGAATTCAGAGAATGCAAGAATAGGATACCAGGAGATTAGGAACAATAAAAACATGAAACGGACCAAGAGGAAAAATCGGGGTGGGAAAAAAATTACTGAGGAAGAGGAGAGATGATATACTAAGGAAAATTGACAGAGAGCAGTATTGTGGGTAATGGCAAGAAGAAGACCAAAAAACAGCAGCAACAATCTTACAATGGTGGCTGAGATAAGAAGGCACCATTAATGGTGATGTACAACGGAAATGCTTCAACTTTCTCGCTCTTTTGCGATCCTATCCTCTTTCTTTTTTCAACTTTTTTCACTCTCTTTTTGGATCACAAATTATTGAACCGCAAGTTGCGGCAGAGGAAAGCGATGAATATGGGAGCAGAGACAATGAAGAACACATAGATGCAAAGATATGCACTTGCGTACATGTAGAAATATGAACCACGATGCTGAACAATCACAAACTAGGTCTTGTGAGCCTCATTGGTAGTTGTCCGCAAAAACCAGACTTGAAACTCAAAATCATAACGATAGAGATAACAACCTCTCCCTCGTAATCACCCAGCAAATTATAAATCCACACAGACAGACAGAGAAAACTCTTCTCTAGCAAAAGACACATATTTTATTAATAAATCGCCAACTTCTGAATTCATTACAACTCCAATCTTATGGCGTCTATTCCATTTGATGTAGCTTTTGCCTCTTGGATGGACTATCATATGCAAAAAGACCTTGTTTGATTGGTCTAGGGTGCAACGTCTCTCAGCTGATTGAGGTTTCATGACTTTGTGTACAATTTAGGTTTCATAGCAAACGGACCGAAACTAAATAATTGAAAAAACAACTAAACCTAATCCTGAAAATCCAAAAAATATAAGAACCAAACTAGGTATAAAAAGGGTTTGGAAACCCTAGATTTCATCAGCTTTTCTTGCACATCCTATACCTTCACTTACTGGCATATGCCTTTTGGGTTGTATAACGCACTTACTACTTTTCAATAATGTACATATTTTGTTGTCAAAGGTGCCAATCCCTCCGACGCACCCAAGGTGCAAATCTTTTTGTGGAAATACTGTGGATTGTTGTCGTGGTACCAGCAAGGCACTAGTTAGAATGTCCACCACCTGGCCACGCCCCTAACAACATGGTGTATGACAAGCATATACACCGACATAATGGACTACAGGGAACAATGTTTCCTTCAAGATAACCCTCAGTAACACCTTTATCCCCTTTTAGGTTCTCAGGGAGACAAGGAAACTAACGAGTTCACACAATCACACGCAATACCCTCATAAGAGAGCATTCAGAAAATAGGCCTCAGGTTGTGGCATTTAAGCTCAATTTAGTGTCAGCTTCATTAATATTTTTCCGAAAGGTACTTTCAGTTTTAGCTAACTGAGATAGAATTCTTATTGTGATTTGTGAATGAAATCATCGACAAAAATGTGTATATCTTATTAAGTCTTTTTCTTAGCAATGAACCACTAATTGATTTTCTTGAAATCCCCCAAAGGCCAGATAGTGTTATTCCCCATTCTTACACTCCATTTTAGGTGAAAGTTTAACTAGGATAACCAAGTGAGCGAATGTATAAGGCCAGAGGGTGACCAAAGGGGATTTGTTTATAATCCAAACTAGCTGAGGACTCTTTCTTAGCAATGAATCACCAATTGATTTTCTCAGATTTATCCCAAAGACCAAAACATGAGTCCTTAATCCTCATGCTTATGCATTATTGTGGATGATAATTCAACCAAAATCAACAATTGAGCAAATGTGTAAAGGTGGCCTAAAGGGGTTTGGTTTAGGATCCACAGTAGTTTAAAAGTCACGAACCAGTCCCATAAATTTGATGCAAGTTTAGGTTTAAAGATTTAGTGATATCAAATAAGAACATGACATTACACTTAGTGCAAGCTTAATTCTACTTCCAGTACACCATGCTGTCAAGAGCATGTTGTGATAAATTATTTACTTAAGGAACTGATTTTGTCATCTAACACAGATTGCAAAGTTCACAAATTTCCCATATAGTAGCACTTGAAAAATATACTTTCATAATGATATATAACAATTAGAAGAATTACGACAAGTGCAATGGAAAAAGTATATGCATACCTTTCTAATACTAAATCAGAACTTTTCTCAACTAAGCTTGATTCAGCGGAAGAATGAACGAGTGCAGGTGTTGATTCATCAGCCAAAGGGTAATTGTGTACAAAAGATGATAGCAATGGATCAGGTTCTGTATTAGATGAAGGAACTACAAAAGAAGAACCCCCGAGAAGGGATTGTAAGTTTCCATCCCGCAGCTCTTTCCGCAGTAAACTGATGGTCGAATGAGATCCAACTTTCCGTGTTCTCCTCCTTCTTTGCATGTAAATTTCAGTTAAGAAATCCATCAAAAGCTAGGTTACATTGACACGGGCACGCGTGTCGGTGTCCAACACGGATACGGGGTGTCGGATACGGCGAGCAGTTGAAGATCGACACAGGGACACGGATAGGAATAATTAATTAATTTTTTAATAATTATAAATTTATTAAATTAGATGGTAAATCAGAAATTCGAGGTAAATTAAATACAATATGTGTCCGTGTGTGTCCGACACGGATACGGACACGGACACGTGGATACATATCCGACACAGATTTTTTTCAAAATATGGCGTGTCCATGTAACCTAGATAAAAAGCATCAAGAATTCATCATGGCAGACAATGGGTAACCAAGATAATACATAGATTAGTAAAAATGTACATAATGCAACAGAAACATAAGGGGCGGCCATGATAGCAGATGGGTTTTGAGATAAAAAAAAAATGGGTTTGTGTGCAATATTGTTACCAACCACAATGAACAAGATAATACAATCTATATATCAAAATTAAGTCGGTTTTGGAGGGAAAGCCAAACTTTGTGGGATCACAAGGATTAAAATGTTTACTATAATTACTTTTCTCTAATCACGCGCTGTGCAGATATGGGTTTAATATGCAATCACATGGTGTGTAAATACGGAGAGTTTGAAAGAGCAAAGACAAAGGATATCAGAATGTGAGATGGTAAGGTGTGCACGTGCTAGGAGGAGATTTGTTGTACTTTTGGATTTTGACGTTCAAAATGCCTTATGTTATGACCCACAAATCAATTTCTGATAAAAATAATAGTTTTGCAAGACAGAACCTTTCAAATGAGACCGTCATCAACACAAAGTTCAGATACAATAATATACTATCATGTGCTTAGTGGTGTGTAATGACTGAAATAATATACAAAGTTCAGATACAATAATATACAATAATATACTATCCAAGTGAAACTGAAATACTGAACTTAGTTTGTAACATGGCCCAAAATATCGCCGAGAAATCCGATATCTCGCCGATATATCTCGGTAAATTGGTACACCGAGATCGATATTTCCGAGATATATCCACCAAATATTAAACCCCTTTTTTTCCGAGATATATCGGAATTTCCGATATGAAAGTTTATATCGCCGATATAATCGATATTTCCGATATAATCGATATATATCGGTTGACTTTTTGACCAATTTTTAATAATTTAATATTGAAATTTCCGAAATATCCGATATATCCGAGATATATCGGCGAGATATCCGAGATATCCGAGATATATCGGTGAGATATCCGATATTTTAGAAACTTTGGACTGGTCACCAAAAAAACCGAGATATCCGATATATCCGATATATCTCGGTTTTTGGGTACACCGATATATTAAACGATATCGAAATTTTGGGCCTTGGTTTGTAATGACTGTATGATAATACTTGTGATTAACATGCACATTACAGCCTGTTTAATATATTCCATAATATAAAACTATAACTTGCTCAGCGCAAATATAATACTAATAAATGTACTCCATTCCAGCATCTGCTAAATAATTTTATAATTCCATGTGATTTCAAAGGATATCTTGAAGAATTGTCCATGTTGCATGGTTATGTGACCAACCATGTTCATCCCCACCCTCATCCCACAAACGGGGCATACCTGCAAGTAAAGAAATTGCACAGTTTGAACAGCTTTACACTTACAGATATAAGAATGAGGTCCACATAGGCTTCCACTAAAAGAGATCTCTTTTTCATACCAAATAGATAACCATGTCGAAATTCCTTTCCACACTTATATAATTTGTACAACATAGGAAAGATTTCAGTGAGACAATCAATCACTTATGAATGAAATAAATAACGAGTGTAGGACGGTCTTTTTCAGACTTCTACTCACGGAGATTTTGTCTCTCTGTCTTTTTTATTGTCTCTTCTCATTTCTTCATCACTCCCTTTGCGGTGAAGAAAAACCAGCCTACTAGTCTATTACTTACTCTATACAAATCCAATTAAGAATCAATAATCATATACTAAACTGTGACAGAACATTGTGGATTTCCAACAAAAATCTATTTGCTGCATGAGTAGATTTCTTGGTCCACTTACTGTGAAAGAGGCAAATAATAGATTCCAACCAGGTCCCCATTCACTTAACAATGAATGGACTACACTCAATTAAATCACCATTTCAAACTAACCTAAGCCAATCTCATTCTTCCTCCTTCCACATTCCACCTTTTTGTTGTAACTTTTCACTGAAATTCAGCCCATACAGGTGTAAATACTTTGCTTTAAGCAACAAAGACAATGGAGAGTAGTGGTCTCTAAATTAATAGAATCCATACATTAATAATTCACAACAACCCGCATTACAATCTCTACAAATATATAAATTCAGCTATATCTAGAAAAATGTATTATGGCCCTCATTCATCCTTGTTCGAATTAAAGTTTTGTCAAACTAGAACTACTGGGCTTAGCCGGCTCAGACTAAAGCCCTAAGTCCTATCTATCTGTGATAACAAAAGACAAGTAATTGTCATGATTATTAGAGTAAGTAAAAAAATAAAAAAAATCTTACCCCATTTTTGGACTCGACGGGATGTTCATCATCAATATGACAACAAAGTCCAATAATATCAAAATCCTCCATACAAAATGGACAAGCAAATTCAGCACCACGTGATTCATTATCATCACTAACATCAATTTCATCAAACCCGAGGTACAGATCTACATTTACAGCATCAAAAGTTTCCAATTAATTCAATTTAATTAAAACACTAAATTAAATTAATAGTATAACTAACCAGATCGAGATTGGAGTGCTGATTGATAACGTTTAGAAGCAGTAGATAGACGGTTATTGGTCCATGAATCAGAATCCATTTTGTTTTTTTGTTTTTTTGTTTAATTAAATAAATTAAATTCAACCTAGAAGAAATGATAAGAGGCGGCAGTGGTGAGAAAAAAACAGAGAGAGAAAATGAGAAAGTGAAGAAATTTTTTAGTGTGAGACAGAGAAGGAAACCTCCATCCAACTTCGTTCGTTGGAGTAAAGGTCCTTTTTAACCTGCCCAAATTTGCATAAACGCCCTTCAATTAGGGGTGATAAAAGGGCCGGACCATAAAAGCGTTCATGATTGAGGGCCGGGTCGAATAGGGTCAAGCATGAAAACTCAAACCCTTAACACGCTCCCTCGACCTTCATTTTTGAGGCCCAAATGAGGACCGGGTCTAATTATACTTTACTAGTTTACTTTTTTTTTTTTTGTGATTTCTTATTTATTTTTATCATACTTTGATTATGAATATCAATTTTAACTAAATATACAAAACTAATTCTTATGTCTTTAGAAAAAAAAATAAAAAACTAGATAGAGATGGTGGAAGAGATGATATTCTTAAAACATATACATTTTTCATACTTAACTATGTTGTTAGGTTGGATTTACTTTTATGTATGACTTATATACCTATCATTAAATCAATTACAAAAGCGCATATGTTATGTTATGTTCTAATTTATCCTCTATTGAAAACTAATTTAATGATTTTTTTATACAATTTAGATAATTATAGGATAATACATAAATATAATATAAAATAACAAAAAAACGTATGAGGGCCAAGTGAGAGCTTGGAATGGCCAAATGAGGGCCGGGCCCATGCTCCAAAACCTAGACCCTAGCCCACCCCTAACAAGCATGAGAGTCGAGCCAGCCCGCCCCTCAAATCTATGAGGGCCAACTTTTGAGGGTTTTAACACACATTTTTTAGGGCCGGATTGAGGGCCTGAGGGCCAAATTATCTCCCCTACCCTTCATCAGTAACGGACCGGTATGGGTTCCTTATTGGGCTTTAATTTGCTTTTTGTTAAATTGGTCACGAGGGGAGTGTCGCGCGTTTGTGTGGATGGGTTTCCCCCATTTCAACTGGGCTGCTAGCTAGGTTTGTTACCCACCTAGAGATGCCTATTTTTTATTTTTTTTTTTTTTTTTACCACTATTCTTCAAATTGGCAGGCAGTACAATCAAACCTTTCAAAATCCCTTGTTCTCATTTTTCTATATTTCTATACAGTCCCATTCTTAAGCCGACGGTCCACATGGAGAGAGGAATTGGAATATATAGAGATGAGTTTGTATGAAGTGGGTCCCATACGGCCAAAAAAAATTATTTCCATTCTCCTCTCTCTCTCAATTTCTAGACGTTGAACCTTCTGTTTTGTATAATGTTGATAATGCAGTTATTTTTTAATCATTTTGTGTGCAAGAGCAGGTAGTTGTCTAAGTTCTATCTATCTATCTTTTTCTTTTTCTTTTTGTATGGACATTATTTGTTATTCAATTTAGTATATTATTTGTTTCATTGATTTTGTGCTTCCATTCAGTCGTAGGATACTGAGAACAATGTTGAGTTTACTAATCTCTCTTCAAAATTTACTATTGATACGGTAAATTACACTCACTATTAATACAATAATATGTAAAACTTATAGTTTTCTACAATATAGTTTCACTAATGTAAACACTTCTTATATATTATGTAGCAGATATTTGAGAGTAGTGAAGAGTTGCTTAACTGGGCTAAAGAAGTAGGAAAAAGGTGTGGGACAATTATCCTGATTGGAAGGTCTGAGAATGTTACTTCGTGTAGCATACCGAGCCTCATGTTGATTTGTGAGCGGGGTGGTAAATATAGAGACCACAAGAAGGAACGAAATGAAAACAAAGATTCAACGAGACAAAGGCGCACATCGACAAAGAAGAACAACTGTCCTTTCCGACTAAAATGAGTTCACATTCATGGTAGTGAAGGCCGGCGAATGGACTTTGAAAGTTGAATGCGTTTTTCACAATCATCGTTTGGTTTCTTATTTTGAGGGACATTCATATGCGAGGAGGCTTACACAGGAGCAAGAGAAACTTGTTTTTTATTTCACTAAGAATGGAGTGAGACCAAAGAATACTCTCAATTTCATTAAGGATAGAGATCTAGAAAATGTATCCACTATGAGGCATATGTATAATGCACGCCAAAAGCACTGAAGATTGGAACTTGAGAAGAGGACACAATTGCAGCAGGTAATGTACTTACTCAATTCCAATAATTATGTGGAGTGGACTAGATGTGAAACTGATTCAAACTTAGTGAGAATTTTATTTTGGGCTCATCCAGAGTCGGTTAACTTGGCCAAGTGCTTTCCTCAAAATGTTATTATGGATCCCACTTACAAGACAAACAAATATAAGTGGCCATTGCTTGAAATTGTGGGGGCCACATCTACAATGAAGACTTTTTCTGTGTGTTTTGCGTTGATGGAGCACAAAGCTGAAGATGATTTCTTGTGGGCTTTAGAGTGTTTTCAAGTTTTACTTGGAGAAAACATAGCTCCTCATGTCATTGTAACTGATAGAGACCTTGCCATGATGAAGGCAACAAATGAAATATTCCCCAAAGTAAAAAAAAAAAAAATTTGTCAATGGCATATCTCAAAAGGAGTGTTAGCAAAAGGGGAGAAATTGTTTCTGGATGAAGCTTTGGCAACAAGACTTTGTGAAATGTGGGCCGACTTGGTATTCACAACCAATGAGATGGAATATGATAGTCGGAGAAACAAATTGGAGACTGAGTTTAAGGGTTGGCCTTCAATTCTCCAGTACCTCTATGAAACTTGATTGATATACAAGGAACGGTTCGTAGCAGCATGGATAGAACAACACTTGCACTTCGGTAATACCAGTACAAATATAATGGAAGGGGCACATGCAGTACTAAAGAGAGATTTGGGGTCAAGCAACTATGATTTTTTTGGAATGTGGCAAATGATACATCTTTCTATTACGGTCCAAATAACAGAGATTAAAGCTTCATTTGAGAGAAGCCTAAGTCTTGTGAAGCATGAGCATGACTGTTTGTTTTTTCAGAGTATTAGGGGGTTTGCCTCAATTATTGCATTGGATTTGATTGTGAAGGAGATGAAGCATTGCGATAAAGTTAGTACTGAGAAAGAAACTTGTGGGGTGTGATCTTCGTTGTACACATGGGTTGTTGTGTGCACATGAGATTAATGTAACTTGTCTCATCGAGTGCAACAAAATCCCATTAGTTGCAATCCACCACTTTTGGCGCAAGTTAAATGTCAACATTATAGATGTTGACTTGTCAGAACTCGAGGCACGACCTGAATTTCTTGCATTTGCCAAGCGATACAAGAACTCAACAGATGACCAAAGGAGAGTTATATTAAAGAAACTATTAGAAATTGGAGGTCTGTAAACAACTTGGTTAATTCAACCAAGGGAAAAAGTTCAAACTAAGGAAGGGTCAACCAGTTGGATGGAGGAAGAAATTGTTAGCACCTGACCATTCAACAAAGCGAGATCCATCTGCGTTTGAGCTACCGGTTGACACATCTAACAAAGCTTCATCTCAGTCTCCATCTGTGCCACTTTCTAATCCACCCCCACCACCTCTAAAGAAACTAAAAGTTTCAAGGCCAGCACAACCACTCACTACTAAATCAAGTGTTATACGGACTAGCCAGCGGAGAATTAATTAATGTAAGTGAATTTCCGGAAGTTCTTAGGCCATTGATATTAAGTGCATACAATGTTGATAGCGATGGAAATTGTGGTTTTCAAGCTATAGCACTTAGCATGGGGATGAACATTGAAACAGGGTGGATGGCAGTTCATCAAGACTTGAGAGAAGAACTTACTTTTTACAAAGAAGAACATACAAACCTATATGGCGGTGAGGAAAATTTTAATACACTTATGGATACCCTAGACACATTTGATAGCCCATGCTCACGAGAGAAGTGGTTTCTATTACTCTATATGGATTTTCTTGTCGCGTCAAGATATCAGGTTGTGCTTGTGTCAATTTTTTCAGCATTTTGCCACACTTTTGTACCACAGAGAACTCCACCTCCAAGTAAACCAAAGGTGATTGCTATTGGACACGTAAATGGAAATCATTTTGTGTCTGTGAAACTACGGAGTAGGGTGCTTGATTCCTGAACCAGCTCTATTTTGGAAGAAATATCACCACCCTGCAACTGATGGATGGACTAAGAAATTGGCGAACCACAATTCTAAATTTAAAGAAGTAGTGGGAAGCTTAATAACTAACAACAGTGGAAGGGGCTGCCAGATCAACCAATTATTTTAGATTAAATTGCTTCACTAGTTGTGATACTTGTGCAACTCTGTGTGCATTGAGTTGTTTTTTCTTTTAATTTTTCATTTCAGAGGAATTGAATGGGTGAAGTTCATAAATAAATGGATTATGATTGTGTGTTCAGAGAAGCAACACTTCTAATACGTTTTGATTCAATCAATTCTCCATTGCAGGAAACTTCAAAAGCCTCAAAACTTTGTAGGATGGATTGCACCACATTACTGAGAAGCCAAGTATAGTATGACTATCCTTGATCAATTTCCATCAATACACATTAATCAGTGTGTTGTAAGCCAATAAATCAAAGACAAAAAGTTGGGTGGGGTTCTATTTAGAAGAAGAAAGAGAAAAAACTAAAAACTCCCACCTGTTAGTTTTTTGTTTTGGAAATAGTTGGCTACGTTTTATTTCTTTTGTTTTGGTAATGGGTCTCCCTTAGTAAGTTTAACCATAGTTTGTTTAAGTTGTGGTTCACTTAGTAGTTGTGTGGCCCTTGGTAAAACAAGTGGTGTCGATGAGGGGCTAATATACACAACCAATGTATATTATACACGTATCCAGCACAACTCATCAAGAAAGCACTCCCTCCTCATAATAGCGAACCAAACTGTCTCTCCATCACGAACTAACACTATCAGAAGACTCCTCCCCCGAAGAACTCATGACAAATCGCTTCACAGAGAACCAGCAAACTCACTTCACCTAACGACCTCATACACTCACCTTACGACCTCACTTCAAAGTGACTCGAGTTGAATGGACGACCTCGTCCTGGAGCGACCTCTATAGTGCTCGCTCACCCTGTTCCATAATGGCTAGTAATGTACGCTTTTACTGATGCATTCAAGGCCGCAGCTTCAGTCGCGCACCTCATCAATTGCCATAACTCACCATCATGACTTGAAGATCAGGATCTGACCTGACGCTAAAGAAGAGGAAGAACCACCAAGGTTTTCTATATATAAAGGGGATAGGAACTACATTTGACTGTTTCAAGTCCCCGCCTAAAGAAAGAGAACTTGATAATTGGGCGGTTCATCCACACGAACTTCGGTCAAACCCAATCAACTGATCCATCTCCCCCAAATTACCTACTCCGCCAGTAAGGTTAGACGAAATATTACCTTTACATTGGCGCCATCTGCAGGTCAATTTTCTAGAGAAAACAACACGATCAAGTCGTTATTCTCAGGCCCACGAAGCATGGAAATCCTCATGGATTCAATCAAGTAACTTGTCTCTGCCGTGAGTACAATGCAACAAGCAATCTCAAACTTAGAAGGAGACAACCAAAACCTTAGGAGAACTTCACTCCTACTCGGGCAACCTGCATCTGACATCAACACCCTCAACACTGACGAACCACTCCAGCCAGAAGATTACTCAGAAGACTGAACCAGCGCAACCACAAGGAGCACGCCATACATTCCAGTTCCATACGAACCAGAGAACCATCGCAGCCATGACAATTGATATTGCACGGGAACGCAATACCCAAGCCTAAAGTAGCTTCAAACTACTAGAAGAAAAGAACACGACAAGGGAGTAGACAATTCTAATCGCTATCCAAACCAATGGGAGAAATCCTCGAGGAAATCAAACGCACTCCATTTTTTCAACCTACCCCCCTGAGAGCAGACAAGCTCCCCAAGAAACCAGGCAATCGCTTCTGCTATTATCACTAACTCTGTAACCACCACACCAATGAATGTCAGCACTTGAAACACCACATTCAAGACCTTCTCGATAAAGGTTACCTATATGAGTACTTAGCAATACCAGAAATCGAACTGGTTACCCCCCATGGCACAACTCAATTTGCGAAACTCTCCAAATCGTTAAGCCACATTTTCAACAGCATCCGAAACACTTCATTTTTCAATCCGAACATCAAACCAATTCCAAACGTTATCGGTCAGCCGTTATGTCAATTCCACCAAGTTCACTCCCATCACACCGACAAGTGTAAGTGCTTGAGAAATTACATACAATACCTGATCAGCAAAGGACTCTTGAAGAAATTCGTTGACAACGAACTGCAACAACCTAGCAGAGGTCCAGAACAAAGGGACTATGTCCACCAGAATGCCAACAATGGAGAACCACAAAAACAAAAGAGAGGTCGAACTACTAGGGCTTTTACTCGAACACATGTCCCAACAGTCAAGTCTAGATAAGAACATGACTCCACCCCTTCCACACTCCTAGTTCGCAAGTGGATCCACCCATATCGTCCAGATTCACCGACTTACAGCTAGGTCGCTTACCATAACGATGATGTATGGCAGCTCACATCAGCCAATTCAGCACGGTACACACAGTTCGCAAAGAACCATCATCATCTGAGCAAAGGAGTATCTATGCTTTCACAAAGGTTTATTCGACATGTTTTCATTATTTCGCCAAAGTCTTACCTTTCTATTCATTAATAAAGTTATCCCTCTTTCATGGAACATGTTTTGCTCCGTACTTACAATTCAGTATAGAAAAATACCTAGTTCACAATGCCAAACTAGTTCGCTTCCACACACACGTTAGAACGACTAACGAACTGCGATAACCACGAAGTCATACTTCGACTCCCCCATAACAAGGGAGACGAACATTACACCAGGACGATGCACCCAAGAAACTCTGTCCATACGAAAAACACAGTAACTAACTCAAAACTCACTCCTACTCAAAAGAGACGTCACCAAACCACATAGTACGAAGCGTACTAATCAACTAGTTGTACACTCAAACACGTCCTGGCCACAAACAGTCCCCGATCTCACATACTCAGAGCAGATCGATACCAGTCATATGCCTACACCAAGATCAACGTGTAATCATAGTCGCATAGCGCAAACCATACACTAGGGGCTTCGCCAATAAACAAATGCACCGATAAAAGCACTTTACCAATCCAGATGTATCTTCTACTATTAGTTTGTATTAATAGACATGTGCAAGGTCACATTTCTTTTTCAAACCAACTAAAACGCCATGCTGATGACTTACAAAAGATCTAATCAAATTCAGCAGTCGTCACATGAATTTGCCTCACGAGCTCACTCTATAGTGACTCCACCTGAGCAAATAATCTCGCCAACTGGGGACCTAAACTTCTAGGACCAGTTCAGGATCGAGCTATGATGGTATCATACCAACGGACGACCTCGTCCAGGATCAACTCCACACGTGCTTACCTCACGAGCTCACTCCAAAGTGACTCCAGCCAGATAAATAGTCTCGCCAGCTGGGGACCTATATTTCTAGGACCAGTTCAGGATCGAGCTATCATGATATCATACTAATGGAAAGCGGAAGCTAGGAGCAACTCAACTTGAACTTACCTCACGAGCTCACTCCAAAGTGACTCCAGCCGGGTAAATAGTCTCGCCAGCTGGGGACCTATATTTCTAGGACCAGTTCAGGATCGAGCTATCATGGTATCATATCAATGGAAATCAGAAGCTAGGAGCAACTCAACTTGAACTTACCTCACGAGCTCACTCCAAAGTGACTTCAGCTGGGTAAATAGTCTCGCCAGCTGGAGACCTATATTTCTAGGACCAGTTCAGGATCGAGCTATCATGGTATCATACCAATGGAAAACGGAAGCTAGGAGTAACTCAACCTAAACTTACCTCATGAACTCACTCCAAAGTGACTCCAGCCGGACAAATAGTCTCACCAACTGGGGACCTAAACTTCTAGGGCCAGTGCAGGATCAACCTATGATGGTATCATACCAATGGACGACCTCGTCTAGGAGCAACTCATCACGTATTTGCCCCACGAGTTCACTCCAAAATAACTCAAGTCAGGTGAACGACCTCGTCCAGGAGAAACTCAATGTTGGAACAACCACTCAGTCTACTAAAGTGCCACCTAACCTACAGATCGGTCACTCATATGCAGGACGATCTGAAGCTAGGAGAAACCCAACGATGGAATGGCCATTCAGTCTACTGAAGCACCACCGACCCTAAAGATTGCTCACTCATACACAGGACGATCTAAAGTTAGGCGCGTTCCAGCACAAAACTACAAGCTACAGAACTATACTTCTAAGATCATAACTCCTACAACAACATCAACAGAGTTTTACTACGCTAAAAACAAAAGAACATTCAAGCAACATAGATCATCAAAGCTACTCAAAAGAATTGCCCGAGCCACCTCAGGAAACCAGTTCGCAAAAGCACGATTGCATCAAGTAACAACCTGCTCAAACCAGTCCAAAAAGTAAACAGCCTCCCGTCACTCCAATGTAATAAGCAAAGTTTAAACATTACATTACTCAAACTATGGGGGCATGCCCCCATCATCTATAACTCCATCAACAGAGTCAGATAAGATAGCATGATGATCTCCGAAAAGTGTAGCAGGAACATCCTCCGTTAGATCGGCACCATTTGCACCTCCTGCCAAATCGTCATATTTCTTCTTCAAAACATCATAGTCATCCTTCTCCAGCTCCAAAACATAACGAACATTCACCAGCTCCTCATTAGCTTTCTCCAGCTCCGCATGAACCACATCCAAATTCCTCTTATAGGAATCACTAACCAAAGCCAATCATTTCAGATGTTGATACCCAGCAAGCATCTGCAAAACAAATCAAAGTCCTCATGACAGAAAAAATCAAAACACCACAAAGGCGACATAAAACAGAGTACTTACATAGCATAGGCTAACATCCATAGATCTCAGATTATCCACCTACTCCTTGCCTTCAGCCAACTCCTTCATATCACCATCCAAAACAATACTGTCCAAACAAGTAGCTCGCCACCAATGGCAACTGGAAGCTACAATCTGATCGCTTCACCAAATAGGTTTTTCCCATCTTAGGAGGAACATACGACAGACTCCTATTGAGTTCAGCACTTTGGCTCCGTGTTTGCATCCCCTTAGAACAATCCTTCATAACACTTCTCTGCTTCATAGTAGGAGAAGAAACAAGAGTCGCACCACCGACCTCCTTATCAAAAACATCCAAATCAAACTCACTAAGGTCAATAGTTTTAGAGAGAGATGGACCATCCATCGCCACCTTCCCATCACAAGTTTCTACAGTCCCCACATTATTAGTAACATCACCGACCTTCCTTTTCAAATTGGGCGGTCAAACTGCCACTATCACCTCCTCCATATCAAAGAAAAAGCCTTCTGGGTGCAGAAGACGTTCCCGGTCATTTTCACCCACAAGACGCTTGCTAACAGAACGCAGCGTCAAATTATTTCTAGCATTCGAACTGCCCCCAAGGCTACCACCAGTCCTCATTCGAGCTAAAAGACACACACCTCTCAGTTTGTTCACAACAGCTTCAGTCACCTCGTTCCCTATGACAAAGTCCGAATCACTCACAAGTAAAGGACGTCTAGTCATTACCTTATACGCTTCCCACGTGTAAACTTAAAGTCTCATCAGGTTGCCCCAATGAACAGGAACGAACTAATGAGAGGGGGATGTGTGAGGGGCTAATATACACAACCAATGTATATTATATACGTGTCCAACATAACTCATCAAGCGAGCACTCCCCCCTCATAACAACTCGCTTCATAGCGAACCAAACTGTCTCTCCATCACGAACTAACACTATCAGAAGACACCTCCCCCGACGATCTCATGACAAATATCTTCACAGAGAACCAACAAACTTACTTCACCTAACAACCTCATACACTCACCCTACGACCTCACTTCAAAGTGACTTGAGTCGAATGGACAACCTCATCCTGCAGCAACCTCTATAATGCTCGCTCACCCCATTCCATAATGGCTAGTAACGTACGCTTTTACTGATGCATTCAAGGCCGCAGCTTCAGTCGTGCACCTCATCAATTGCCATAACTCGCCATCATGACTTGAAGACCAGGATCTGACCTGACGCTAAAGAAGAAGAAGAACTACCAAGGTTTTCTATATATAAAGGGGACATGAACTACGTCTGACCTGATTCAAGTCGCCCCCCCCTAAAGAAAGAGAACTTGATACGTAGGCAGTTCGTCCACACGAACTCGGTCAAACCCAATCAACTGATCCATCTCCACCTAATTACCTACTCCAGTAAGGTTAGATGAAATATTACCTTTATAGTGTCAATATGAAAACCCTTGGGGAGAAGGGATTTTTTTTATTCAGTGTAATTAAGAGAGATAATGGAAATAGTTTTTTTATTTTTGTTTTTGACATATGATCAGCTCCCAAATGTATGTTTTATTACCCTTACATTACTGTATTACAACCTTTCTTACGTATAATAAAAAGATAACTCATAGTTTTTATTGCCTTTCTCAGGTTACAGAGCATTTCATACCACTTATCATAAAAGTTGCATCTTAGCGCCAAAAGGAGCCTTATTAACGGTTATTATGAAGACTCAAACCTGTTATGAAAAAGTGCTGAAAAAGTCAAAGTCAAAGGTTAAGGGTCAAAGACTTAAAACCAGATAACTAAAAGTCGCGTCCTTAACTTAGAAGACTAGAAATGGATGACCTTGATACAAAAGAAGACTTGCTCAAAACCTATTTTGATCAAGAAGATATGAAAAAGCAAAAGCATAAAGCATAAAGGAAAAACATAAAATAACTAAGTGAGGTGTCTTGATTGTAAAGAGAGAGGGCAAATCAGACTTTTGTAAAAGTAGGGGTATAAGAATCTAAAAGTAGGAGGAGAGAATACACCTAGACTTATTCTAGTATCATGTAAGAGTAGAGTAGGATTTATTTTTCAAGTCATTATCATTCAAGTCTTGTTTTTATTTTTTTGTTATTTAATTCAATCTTTTTCTTTTCAAGTTTATGTTTCAATCTTCAATCAAAGTTGTTTCTTTTCAAGTTTATGTTTTAATCTTCAATCAAAGTTTTTTCATTCATCAATCAATACAAAGTTTGAGTCATTCAAAACAAGTTATGAGTTCTAGTTAAGAATACTACCTTTTCTCCTTCACAACTCCCATCAATCCATATTCTAAACAATTTATGGTGAACCTCAACTTCAAATTTGTTGAAAACCTTACTTCCACATTACCACTAACTTCAAATGGCGTCGCTGCTGAGGATTGAAAGAACATGGATTTTTGGTTGAGCTCTAAGAAGGGAAACACCATTCTATCCCTTTCATTTCTTGTTCTTTAAATTTTTTGTCATTTTATTTTGTTATTTTTCAATACTTATCTATTTTATTTCAAATCCGTAATCCTGCGTTCAACTATTGGAGAGAGGAGTCAAGTCACGCCGTAAGTTTCCACGGACTTTCACCAAAATTGGAGGGGCGACTGCCCAGTCCCCTCCAGCAAATTTACTACTGTTTTTTCATAGTTCGATCCAATTTGCTTCGTGGTTGTAACTACTGATTCGGATTTTATAATAGAGTAGTATAAATCGGTGGACTTTATTGTAATAGATAAAGAAAAAAAAAAAAAAAAAAAAATGAAAATATCAAAAAAAAAAAAAAAAAAAAGTTTATGATAGTTATGTAGATTAGCATAGTTGAACATTTGGTTGAAGTTGTGCAACTTACTAAGAATTAGAGTTTTCATTGCTTTGGGAAGTTCAAGTGTGCGAGGCGAGTCATGAATCATACACTCCCTCACTTTGAATCAACTTGGTAATCAACACTCTAATTAAAATTAGCTCTAGTTAATATAGCTAATCTATTAGTATTAGTATTAGTTTACTTTCATGTTTTGGGCCCTTGAAGGCAAAGTTGTATAATTAGTGAAAACCCGGATTGTAGGATTTTCTAAGTATACTTTTTTTGTAACCTAAAACAGTGAACGCTCGAATGGTTGGGCCTGATTATCAGATCACATGTCAACCAACGTCGCCTTCTCCTCAAGCAGCATGTAAGCACGGCTTGAGAGGTAAATTTTAAACCTCCTCGAAGCCCATGTAAGAGGATACCTTGTGTGTTCAAGTATGCTTACGTGATTGTTTGAATTTTAATTTCCGTATTCCAATTTCAATTCACGTATAAGGCTGAACCCGAGCCACATAACAACCATTGGGAAGTGATCAGCTCCCAAATGTGCGCTTTATTACCCTTACATTACTGCATTACAACCCTTCTTACGCATAATGAAAAGACAACTCACAGCTTTTACCGCCTTTTCCAGGTTATAGAGCATTTCAGACCACTTATCATAAAAGTTACTTCTTAGCACTAAAAGGAGCCTTATTAATGATTATTATAAAGACTCAAAGCTGCTATAAAAAAGTACTAAAAAAGTCAAAGGTCAAAGGTCAAAGGTTAATGACTCAATACTAGAGAACTAAAAGTCACGTCCTTAACTTAGAAGACTAAAGATGGATGACCTTGATATGAAAGAAGACTTGCTCAAAACCTAGCTTTATCAAGAAGATATGAAAAAACAAAAAGCAAAAAGATAAAGCAACATGGTGAGGTGTCTTGATTGTAGAAGGAGAGGGCAAATCAGTCTTTTATAAAAGTAGGGGTATAAGAACCTAAAAGTAGGAGGAGAGAATACACCTAGACTTATTCTAGAGTTATGTAGGAGTAGTGTAGGATTTATTTTCAAGTCATTTACATTCAAGTTTGTTTTACTTTTTGTTCTTCAATTCAATCTCTTTTCTTTTCATGTTTATGTTTCAATCATTCAATCAAAGTTGTTTCTTTCAAGTTTATGTTTCAATCTTCACTAAAAGTTTTTTGTTTTCATCAATCAAGTTGTCTTATTTAAGTTGTTCATTCAATACAAGTTAAGTCATTAAAAACAAGTCCTAAAACTAAGAATACTACCTTTTCTCCTTCACAACTCCTACCAATTCATCTTCCAAACAATCTATGGTGAACCTCTTCAATACTTTTTTGAAACCTAACTTCCACAATACCACTAACGTCAAATGACACCGCTGTTATGGATTGAAAGAATATGGATTCTTGGTTGAGCTCTAAGAAAAGAAGCACCATTCTATCCCTTTCATTTCTTGTTCTTTAAATTTTTCATCAATTTATTTCGTTATTTTTCAATACTTATCTATTTTATTTCAAATCTAGGTTCGAGGTTCAATCTGGCAAGAGGAGCTGCTGCCGCCGACTTAAAGCCGAAAACTTGGTATGGCGATGGCGACCGCCGTCATGTGGCGCTACGACCGGCCCAAACACCTCCAAGCACTCCGTTGCCGTTTTTCCACAATTCGATCAATTTTGTTGTGTGGTTGTAACTAAAGATCCAGATTTTGTAATAGAGTAGTAAAAATAAGTAGACTTTATTGTCATGCATTAGGTCGTTTCCAAAAGGTACTTCTTGTAGTCGTGATGGTCTCCGAGCTCAGCACTTGTTGGATGCCATGAGTGGTGCTGCGGTAGCTATATCGTCTGATTTGCTAGATGTTTTGACCACAGTGGTGAATCTTTGGTTAAAGGGACGATGTCCACAGCTGTTAGCAGAATTCATAGCGAGTGCTCCGCTTACTCCACTTCTTAAACCAAATAATAACATTAATTCTACAATTGTGGGCATGGTTTGGTGCCGCTTGGTCTCCAAGATTGCAATGAAAGGAGTTTCCAAAGATGTGGTTGGGTACTTACATGATTTTTAGTATGGGGTTGGTGTATTTGGTGGAGTGGAAGTAATTTTGCACGCTGTCAACCGTATATATAGTGTATGCTAACAGTGACAATACCTCTCTTTCGATGCTGCTAGTAGATTTTCAAAATGCTTTTAACATGGTTTATCAAACTACCATGTTGAGAGAGGTTCGCATCTGTTGCCCAGCTATTGCCCCTTGGGTCGAGTACTTGTATTGTCAACATGCGAGGTTATAATTGGGGGATGGCTACATATGGTCTGCTACTGGGGTCTAGCAAGGCAACCCTTTGGGTTCCCTTCTCTTTGCACTAGTGTTGCATCCCCCCAATCTATGGATCCAATCCAGTTGTAGCTATTGTTATAAGCTTGGTACCTGGATGATGGGACTCTGATCGGAGATACAGAATAGGTGGCGACAACATTGGGTATGATTCATGAAGAAGGACCTTCTTACGGGCAGGTTCTTAATGTGCCTAAAACTGAGATAATTTGGCTATCACTGGATCCACGTCGCTCCACTCCTGGTCTCTTTCCTTCAGATTTCTCCTGTCCTCAGCAGGAGGTCAAGTTATTTGGAGGTAACAAAGATTTTATAAGGTAAAAACAGTAGTTAAAACAGTACTAAAATATGCATATCAATTTATATATACTCTCTAAACATGTGTTGAAGAGGAGAGTAGTCGTGTTCGAACCACTCTTGCTTGTATGTATTTAAATGCTTATCTAGACTAAACAACTATTAACTAATGAGAGTAATGATATTTTAGACTATGAAAACAGTAAATAAATATGCTAAAACAGTGATTTATAAGATGATAAAAGATATCAAGATAGTAATAAATCCACCTAATGATTAGTTTCATGTAAGAATTGAATTATACATTGAAAAGATATCGTCTTTAGGTTTTCACGCAATGATCCAACCTAAAGCCTCAAACTTTATCATTCCTAGCAACAACCTACATCTCTATAGTCATTATTACTAGCATGTAGGATTATTACAGCCAAATCTCTAGACTTAATCATAACAATCCCTAGTTTAATTTACTATATACTTATTTTGGAAGTTATACAATAAACTAAACTCATTGAAACGTATACACAATTAAATAATTCCACTTAACAATATATTCCTCATTAGGTTTCATAATCAGTTCCTCTAATGGGGGGAATAGCCTAATATCATTGGATTAATTAAACTAAGACAAGAATAATAAGACATAATAATGTAAATACAATAATTGATTTTTTTTTTTAAAAAAAAATTAAGCTAGGGTTAGGTAGACCCTCACCTGTATTAAATCAAGAACTTCTTACATAGACAAGTCCACTGGCATCCTCTTTTACATAGGCATATAAATTATTATCTAGAGGATACCCAAATTAGACCGTACAAATGCTATTTTCCTACGCTAGAAACAATCCCATAAGCAACCAACCAAGCCAAACCCAAGACTTCATGTCTACCGGCCCAACATGTTCAGGCCCAAGATATGCGGATGGATCTGGGTGACCCGAACTCCACCATCTCTACCCTTTTTGCCACACGGTACTAAGTTGGTTCTTCCCCATCGCAAGGCAACAAACAATTCAATTCAATGCTCATCAGCCAAGAAATACATTTACAATCCCAATCGATCTACAATATCAGCCCATTTAAAACCAGGTTGTTCGATCTCAGATCCCTTAGTCTGCTATCGCCTCCCTTGTTTCTAGCCAAACTAAATATTGATTCAAGTCCCAAACTTTAGCAAGTTCACAAACCAAATCCAACCTTTGCTTAGCCCGAAACTCCAAGAACGACCACACTATTGGAGCTAAGCATCAACACAACCCAATCTCAGAAGGATTTCCAAACCTATCCTCTTTACCCATGAGCAATGAATAATTGAGTCAAACAAACCTTTTGGATGATAAACTTACAAATCTGTCGGCTAGATCGAAATCCAACACTTCCAGCCAAGTCCAAGCTTTTGTTGCCTACAGAGAGAGCTCTTGAGAGAGACCTCATTCTAGAGAGAGGGTGGCCATCATATCCAGCCACCGGACGTTATCGTTGACGCCGGTGGCTGGTCAGAAGGTTCAAAAAGTGAGAAGCTTGTGTCGGAGAGTAGTTTTGTCAGCTGGAGGGTCGTTGAATCAATGGAGAGATGTTTTAATTAAACAATAATTGAAAAAACAATAGAATAAAGACATCATGTAAATAAGAATTGAATAAATACTAAGCTTTTATTGATGGGGAATTAATAGAGGCTACACTATAAACTAATTAATTAACTAAATCTAACTAAACGAGAGAGAGAGAGAGAGAGAGAGAGAGAGAACCCTAATTTACAACTAAACTAAAGAGGTGAGTAGCTAAGTTTTGTTTAGCCTTAACCCTCTTTATATAGGAGAGGGTTCGGGTTACATTTTCATGCATGGGCCAAAAAAGGAGACTTTGGGCCTCTAATGTGAGCCCAAAGTCCATTAGGTTAAGTCTAAAGAGGCCACAGCTACTAAAACTTATGTCAGTACCCTTTTCATCTACCTTTACAGCTCTGATTGAGGCAAGGTTGGGTCCGTTGGAAAGCTTATTCCGAGATGGTCGTTTTGACATAAAGTAAGCCCAATTGCAAGGCCTGAGCTCAAAGATATGCTCATTTGAAGTTCTATTGACTTTTTTGTTCTTTTTTTACCCGAATTAACTTTGACTTCCCAGCTTTGATTGGGCTTGAAAAGGTATTTTCTTCTTAATTCTTGGGCTTTAAACATAGAACTCTTCTAGCAATCATCTTGACTCATTTTCCATGTAAAAATGGCGTCTTTAAGCACATAAACAACTTCAAGACCTGAAATACACAAAAACACGTAAACAATACTAACTCTTATTTATTATAAACATAATTGGCCTAAATATAATACTATTAAGGGGTTCAAACTACACTTTTGGATGCTTATCACACCACTCCCAAATAGCATTTTGCTTATCCTCAAGCAAAGATGAGAAATAAAAACAGAAAAGTGGCAAAAAAATGTGGTCCTAACTAATCTCGTTTTGCAGAGTGCGATTGCATTTACCATATGCAATAAAACTTTAAACCACTAGGAATTCCTAGTGGACAAGTTATAGCCTCATGAGAGTTTTCCAGAGAAAATACTCACAAACTTCATTTATACTACAACGACTAAGAAATAAAAGTAATTGTCCCATAATTTATCTAGATATCTATACATCTCACTAGTATTTAAATAAGAATCATCAATCTAACTCCTAAATTAATACATGCATAATAATCAAATCATCTTAAGATAAACAACTATACAATGAACTATGCTATGAAATGTAATGACAGGTCCATTTCTGAAACTTTTGGAATAATGCTTTTAAGTATGTTCTCACAAGAAATGTGTCAAGACACATAACACTCTGATTTTTTCCACTCAAGTTTGCTAACTCTAGTGTGTAGTGGGCACACGGCACACGTTTCCTCACAATATCAATGACGATCAAACACATCTACCACTTACTATCGCACCAACTTATTCCTAATTAAGCTAGAGGTCTTTATTAGGTGATACGGGGCGTAGCTATTGGTTAAATAATGAAGGAAATGGATATTCAAAAAGATAAGTCTGAGATAATAGGGTATTCAAAATATGTAACTAGAGAAAACCTTGTTCTTACTTTGCTTCTACACTTTGTTTCCATCCTTAGCCCTTTTGTTTTGGCTTTTGACTCATTTGATTATGTTTTTGGAGTTCTAACTTTTATTTTTATTTTTCTTTATATTTATATTTTTCTTTTTTTTTTGGATGGAAACTTTCTTTTCTTTTCTTTTCCTATTTCTTTTTTTTTTAAGCAACTAACTAATTTTTATTTACACAGGTTTTTCTCTTATCTTTTCTTCACTCATCCTATTTCTCAGACTTATTCAGATAGGTAGGCTGATTTTATATTTTATTTTGTTTTATTGGGTAAAAGATTTGTAGTTTGTGAAAAGGCTCAGTGGGGCAACTAGCGAAAAATATACTTAGGTCAGAATTTCTTGCTATATCGATCCAAAGAGGGCATAAATTCTCGCTTAGGATATAGTATAGTGATCAAGCAAGTGGATGTGTGATTTCTTTACTTGGATTTTACTTCTCCCTTGTGTCATCACTCAGATATTTCACTCTTATGAGGCTTTTAGGCTAGATGCTCACAGGATATGTATTAAGTACTCTAACCTAGGTCTCAGAAAAATATTGCCAAATACAATTATAAATGCTCATGCAAGATATTCACGAAAGAATGCAATGACTATTACCTACATATTAATCTAAGTTTCAAAAATTAAATCCTAATTCAAGTACTACGTGAGATTTCTAGACTAATATCATCATGGAGAATGGAACAATACTATTATCACTAAGTACATAATATAAACTATTTTTATGATTTTATATTTTTTTATACGACAAATAATAGGTAATATATAACCTAATATGTGCTTAAACATTTACAGCGTGTTTCTATCCCACCCCCAAACAGAATCATGTTTTGTCCCCAAAGTATGGAATGAAAATAAAGGATAGAGAGTACCATAGAAACGTGCTTGTAAATGGGAGCACCTGAAAAAGAATGTTAATCTATACTAATATATATATATATAAAAAAAAAAAAACACAAATGCAACTCTTATATGAGTTCCTCCCGTTATGGGGATAACATGAAATAATAAATAACGCTTTGGACATAAGCGGACTCTAACAGAAATAAAATAATAATATCATACGTTCACAAATCAAACATGCGCTTATCAGGGGTTCTATAGGATTAGCTTCTGAAATTCTACGAAATAGTTGAATTTCACATAATTAAGGTACCTAATTATATTATGCATCCTAATTAGATCAACAAGGCCCATGGGTTATATATTTCGATATTTATATATGCAATTTTAATATAGGAACGTACAATGTGCTAAAATTAAATATACCACCCCCAAATAATTTGGGAGAAAGAGGTTCATAAAATAATTCAATAGCACAATTAAACTATTTAACTAACTAACCTAGACTCTATTGAAGTAAACATGACAGGCAAAGGTGGCAAAAAGTTTGAATGAAAGACCAAAATACGCCACCCCCAAACAAAATTTGAAAACTCTTTGTAAGTTTGAAAATTTTTGTGGCCTACACTCCATTAAGGTGGTATTTTATAAAAAATTATATGGGTCTTTTAAAGTTAGATTTCCTAGACTTAATATGGGGTCGTTTTAAGTCAGATTCCCCAAAATTGTGCACAACCCCAAACAAGCAAGAAACTGGGGTGGTACAAGATGGATGATGTGTGGTCAACTATAAACTAATAGTCGAAATAGTTGGGGGTCTAGCCATAAAAACATGATACTAAATGCAACCCCAAACAGAATGAAATGGTATAATTGGAAGTAATAATGTAGAAGAATGAATGAAAACTTGTACAACTGATCAAAGAACATATGTAAACCATCATGTTGTAGCTGTTTTTAAGAGTTAGAATGACCCAAGAGATGAACTAGTGATACTTTAGGTGAGAAAGGAATAAAGTATGGATCCTAATGTCTTTCATGAGACTCAGATGATGAAAAATAAAACAAATTAGGTTTCTCACTACACTCAGTCAAAGTTTGGCTCTCAACTACAGGAATGATGTACTCATGAGCTTGTATGATAGGCAAAAAATATTCATTTTGAGGGTTGAAAAAATTATAGAGGATCTCTGAGGCAAAAGGCTCAAATGCAAATTTAAGGTTCCTTTAAAATGGTGGAGGAATAGATAGCTTAGTTATGGTGTACGTAGATTATTGGATTTCAGGAGGTTGTAACTCAGGTGGATGGTGGTTGGTTGGTGGTTAATCCTCACACGCTCTTGAGAACTCTACATCTAGCTTGGCTGAATAAACAAGGTTGTGGTCATTGGCTTCATACTTAAGAAATTCATCTATTATTTCCTCATCTGCCAAACTAATAAATTGAGATTCACATTGCGCTAAAGAAGCTACTTCCTTTAATTCTTGCACATTAACTTGTTCATGCCTTAGATTAGAATTGTTAAGTTATATTTCCTCACTCTCGTCTTCTAAAATAATATAAGGTTCCTCAATAGCATCGTTTGAATTGATTGAGTGGTCATCTAAAACATGTTCTGAAGAGTCGTCTTCAAGAATTTTCTCATCCAGGTAGGGTGTGAAGTTAATACAATGGTTAATGGGAGGGTCATGGGAAGGTAATGGTTCATGAAATTCAGGGTAGGTTTCAACTAGGTCGAATAGTTTGGTTACGAGAATAGATTGTTCTACTTGTGTGTTGATCTCTGGTAAGGTTAAAAGTTGATAAGAGTCCAAAACTGTAGTTTTAACCCCTTAATATTATTACGTATATTTAGACCAATTATGTGTATAATAAATATGAGTTAGTATTGTTTACGTGCATTTATGTATTTCAGGCATTGGAGTCAAATATGTGAAGAAAAATGTCACTTTTGCGATATAAAGGAGCAAAGGTTGGTTGCTAAGAAGTTCTATGATTAAAGGCCAAGATTCAAGGAGAAAAAGCTTTTTTAAAGCCTGGTCAAAGCTGAAAAGTCAAAGTCAACGCGGGCAGAAATAGAGCAAAAAAGTCAATAGAATTTCCACTGGCTGTATCTTTGGACTCAGGCCTTGGAATTGGGCCTATTATATGTCAAAATGACCGGCTTGGAAAGAGCTTTCTAATGGTTCAGGTCTTAACTCAATCAAAAGAGCAAAAATAGACGAAAAGGCTATTATATTAATTTCCAACAGAGAACCCCTTTTTGGACTTATGTAATTAGGTTTTGGGCTTGATTTAAAGTCCCAAAACATGGCTCCAAAGCCCATGCACGAAATTTTAAACCTCTCCTCTCTTATATAAAGAGGACTAAGGTATAACTCTAGATATACTTAGACTTAGATAAATATAATTAATTAGAGATAGATAGTTAGAACTTAGACTTAGTTATTAGTTTAAACTCAAGTTATTTATTGTTCTTTAGTATTCATTAGATTAATAAAATAAAGTTATTGTTCTTCATTATGTCTTCTTCTTATTTATATTGATAATCTAATGACTTCTAGCTAAACCTCCATTAGAGGGGTTTGATGAAGCTTGATGAAGACTTGATGTGTTAGTTAGGATTATTGCTTTTAAGAGTTTCACTCTAATAGGATAGTTGATTCGCCAAGAGAATGGGTTGGACTTCCTCACATTCTAATTATTAGTTGGCAGAGATTGCCATGAGTAATTAGGGATCAAACACTTAATCTTATTTGATTAGGATTGTAATAATCTACACTAGCATATTAGGAGTACATAAAGTGGATTCAAATCCCCCTAATCCCTTCTCCATATTCACATTTTAATATTCAATTATTATAGTATAAGTTAAAACATCTTATTTAAGTTCAATTGCCATATTAGTATAATTTCAAATCATTACTCTCATTCGTTTTGTTAAGATCGATTAAACTAGCGGAAATTTACGTTTAAAAGACTAGGAGTGGAACAAATTCTCTACTCCATATATTTCACGATAACCGAGAGTAGATAACTTTGATAATCTAGCAATAGAGAAGCATTTAGTTTTACTTATTCATAGCATAAATAGTTAAGAGTAGGTAAAACAATCGTTTTACATTTTATCAAATGGCGCCGCTGCCATCTTAGTTCTGTTTAAATTTGTTTCCTTTAGTATTTTCGTCCTTAGCAAAACCCTATTAAACCCACCCACCTTTGTTTGGTTCTGACTGTGCTTGTTTGGTTCAGAAATATTTTTTTTAGAAATCTACACGGAGCACGCCCGCGCCCATAGTAGGCTATCTCGGGAGCACGTACACCCTAAAAACACTGGACATTGGTTCAGGCAAGAGCGCGCCTGCTCCCTTTTACGCCTAGTTCCAAGCGCGCACGCGCCTACTTCTGAATTAGCCCAATTTTCACAGGTTAGTTTCCAACTTATTTCGTTTAAGTTATTCAGTGTTTCCATCTTCGTGAATATACTGTGATTGCGTATACAAGATGCTATTCAAATGCGTAGCAAGGAGGCATTCAGGTACTCCTTCTTCCACTCCTCGCCTATTCTGTTAGAGGATTCTTTCTAGCATATCAGGGTTGTTTGACTGTTGTTAGTGGTTTGTTTCTTATTGGCCTTAGCCTTGTATGAGATTAAGGTCTGATACTAGTAAACCATCTTCTGTTATTTATCGCAAACGTCAACGCACATGCCTATCTAGAATATCACACACTACACCTGCACCAATGGTTGACGAAACAAAGACTCCTCTCTCTGATTTTTACAAGGCCCTTAACGATAGCCCTAAGTCTTGCATCGTTCTTGCAGACCTAGTGGGGGATTTTCGAATCCTCCTGAATATATTTAATTTGTTACAGTTTTTCATGGGTTAGACCATGAGAAGCCTTATCAGAATATGCGTAGGATAAAACAAGTTCTTACCACATTTCATCATCATATCGTTGGTTCGAAGCAAATTAAATTGAGGGTGTTTTCTTTCACCCTCGCCGATAAGGCGGCATCTTGGTTAACTACCCAAGCGCCTAATTCTGTGGACTCATGGGCCAAACTTGTTCAATTATTCATAGAACAGTTTTAACCACCACTAAAGACAGATGAAATGCTTTAAAAGATTCATTTCTTCCGCTAGAATCCTCATGAATCCTTTTCAGAGGCTTGGAATCGGTTCACTGATCTTCTCATCGAGTGTCCACATCATAACCTTGCGAAAGACACGCTTGTTCGTGCCTTTTTCAATGGGCATTTACATCACCATAAAGAGGTTCTCGATATAATGACTGGGGGTAGTTTCCTTAGTAAAGGTGCCTCTGAGGATTATAGGTTTTTAGAAGATCAATCTAAATGTCAAAATAATTGGGGGGGTAATGACATCCCTCGCTCCAGTAATTCTTCTTCCACAGTTAAGGCTGCCAGTATGTTTGAGGTTAAATCTGATCCTGAGCTGAAAACTTTAATCGAATCTCTCACTAAAAAGGTAGAAGCCATTTCTGTCCAACAACAACCTACTCCCAATCATGAACGCCAACACTCTTCCATGTAATTTCATTCTACCTTGAGCATCCCGACTCTTCTATTGTCCTCTAGTTTATGAACAACCATCCGCTCAACTGGACAATGTTTGTTCCATTAATAGCGAACCTAACGCGCCTTGGAGACAACATCCCAACTTCGGTTGGAAAAATAATCATCAAGTTACACCTCCAGGGTTAAATAATCAAAATGTTAGGCCAGCGCCAAATTACAACCAAGCTCCACCGAGACAAGGACAAGGACAAGGTAATTATAATAATTATAATAATTATAATGCTAATAAACGTATCGTTCTGGTTACTAATAACTATCACAACCCACCGTTCATAATCAACGTGAGATAATTCCAGTCACACCACCTGTGCCCACTACACATTCACAACCGGATCATCTTGTCGCCTTCATATAGGTTAGCCAACAACTTTTATAATCAATTAAGTATTCTAACTAACAGGTTTTACAATCCATTAATCATTCCATCCAACAGTTAGCCCAAGAGAAAGCCCCACCAAAAGGTGTGTTTCCAGGTCAAGCCATACCTAATCCTAAAATGTCAAACACAGCTTTTGAGGTAATCGGTAATCCTAGTAATGAAAATATCAATGTAGGTGAGCTAAATGTCATCACCACTCTCCGTTCTGGCAAAGTAGTTGATAACGCCGTAACTATGCCTGTTGTTACCCCACCAGTGGTCCCTACACCTACTATTTTACTAGATATCGAAAGAGTAATTGATGATCCTACTCCTGTAGAGATACTAGTTAAACCTCAACCCAAGAGAAAAACGGCTAAGGTTAAAACTCCTATTGATTTATATGCTAAATATAGAGAGAACCCACTGTTTCCCCAGAGACTAGCCATGTTACACAATGATACTAACTTTGATGAGATTAGGGAAGTTTTTAAAAATCTAACTATTAACCTACCTTTTCTTAAAGCTATTAAAAAGTTACCACAACATGCGAAGTTTCTAAAAGAGTTGTGTACTACTAGGTGGAAGACCAATATACCAAAAGATGCCTTTTTAACTGAACAGTTCCCAACTCTATCTGAACATAATAAAATCGTTAAGTACAAGGACCCTGGCCGTCATACTGTACAATGCACCTTGGAGGATACCCATACGATGACTGCGCTATTAGACCTGGGGGCAAGTGTTAACTCACTCCCTTATTATTTATATAAACAAATAGGTTTACAGGAGATATAACCTACTAAAATGACGTTGTAATTAGCTAATCGGTCTATTAAGTATTCTAAGGGTGTTGTTGAAAACGTGCTGGTTAAGGTTCAAGATTTTTACTACCCAGCAGACTTCGTTATCCTAGACACAGATGTCGGTAACGACTCTATTCTTATCATTTTAGGGCGTTCTTTCTTGGCAACTGCTAATGCGCTCATAAACTGTCGCGATGGTTCAATGTCCATGTCTTTTGGTCATCTTTCTGTGGAGGTAAATGTTTTCAAGATGATGAAACAGTTACCCGATTCGTCTATAGATGGGGAAGTCAGCATGATTGAGAGTTTAGCTCAAGATTATTTCAACAATACGTTTCCAGAAAATCAGATACACTAGTTCCTTTCTTTCGGTTGTTCCGACTTTGATGATGACTTCTACTTATTGGAAGTCAGAGCCCTTTCCGAGTCTACCCCTATCTTAGATCCTTTTGTCGTTCCACCTTCCGAGTTTGAGGACCTCTTACCTAAACAGGTATTCACTACTCAAGACGAGGATCCTCCAGAATACTTTTTGCCAATTCCACCCACCCCTGTGCTCAAACCTCTTCCTGCTGAGTTGAAATATATCAAGCTTGATTCGGATGGTAGTCATCTAGTGATCATATCTCCTTAATTATCTGCTGATGAAAAAGCACGTTTGATTAGGGTGATTAGGGAACATCGTTTCGCGATTGGTTGGTCCCTGGACGACATTAAAGGGATTGACCCTAGTGTATGCACGCATCGCATACATTTGGAGGATAATGCAAAGACTTCACATGAACCTCATCGTCGCTTGAACCCTACCATGAAAGAGGTGGTCAGGGAGGAAGTCGTACGATTACTCGATGCGGAGATCATATATCCCATCTCCAATAGTGAATGGGTAAGTCCTATTCACGTAATCCCTAAAAAATCGGTGGTTACCATTGTTCGTAATGCTGCGGGTGAATATATTTTCACGCGTGTTCCTATGAAATGGAGGATCTGTATTAATTACAGACGCATAAACACCATGACACGAAAGGATCACTTTTCTTTACCCTTTATAGATCAGATGCTCGAACGTCTAGCTGGTCATGCTTATTAGACCGATTAGGATAACGAAGTCTGCTGGGTAGTAAAAATCTTGAACCTTAACCAGCACGTTTTCAACAACACCCTTAGAATACTTAATAGACCGATTAGCTAATTACAACGTCATTTTAGTAGGTTATATCTCCTTAGAATACTTAATAGACCGATTAGCTAAGGCCAATAGCCATTTTAGTGGTATGAAAACGGCAGCTAAAGTTCTTTAATGTGGTTTTTATTGGCCTACCCTATTTAAAGATGCCCAAGTTCATTGCAAGACATGTGTTCGTTGCCAACAACTTGGGTGTATTACTAAACGTAATATGATGCCATTAAATCCCATTTTGGTGGTCGAAATTTTTGATGTCTAGGGCATTGATTTCATGGGTTCTTTTCCTATTTCCCACGGTTTTATTTATATTCTTGTTGTCGTGGACTATGTTTCCAAATGGATAGAGGCCATGGCTTGCCATAGCAATGACCATAAGACAGTTGTGTATTTTGTTAAAGAATACATTTTATGTTGGTTTGGCATTCCTAAAGCCATCATCAGTGATGGGGGAACGCATTTTTGCAATAGAGTTGTTACTTCTTTAGTTAAAAAGTACGGAGTTACCCATAAGGTGGGGACTCCTTATCATCCACAAACTAGTGGCCAAGTAGAAGTCTCTAATAGGAAAATAAAGAAAATATTAGAAACAACAGTAAATCCTAATAGGAAAGATTGGTCTAAGCGTCTTACTGATGCCTTATGGGCATATCAGACTGCTTTTAAAACTCCTATAGGTATGTCTCCCTTTAGACTTGTGTTTGGAAAACCTTGTCATTTGCCCGTTGAATTAGAGCACCGTGCTATGTGGGCTATAAAAAGCCTTAACTTCAATTATGATGAGGCAGGTATCAAGCGCAAATTACAATTAAATGAGCTTGAAGAAATCCGTAGCGATTTTTATAATCCCGCGAAAGATTATAAAGCTAACATGAAACATGTTCTTGATAAACAAATTTTGCGTAAGGAGTTTGTGGTTGGTCAAAAGGTCTTGCTTTACAACTCCCGTTTGCACATTTTTCTTGGAAAATTAAAAACCTGTTGGTCTGGTTCTTTTATGGTTACTAAAGTCACCCCTTACGTGGCAATCACCTTGTTAAATCCCAAGGACAACAATACCTTTCAAGTTAATGGCCAACGATTAAAATATTTTCACAACTTAATGTCCCATGATGTGGAAAATGTCTTTTTATAGGTACCTATCTATGAGGACTGACCTTTGTTATTGGTGTACTTTCTTTCATTTTCATATATTGGTGAGTGCACCATTCAGGTAACCGGGCCCTCCCTTTGGAATGTATGGTTGTAAGTACCGGATCCTAAGTCCACGTTTAACATAATTCACATTTTCTACTCTTGCATGTTTTCTCGGTTTTTGAGTCATGTTTCTCTATGGTGTGAATTATGTTTTTATTGCTTTATTGTTTTCCCTTATATTAATCCGTATTCATAAAAAGTAAAAAATAAAGAAAACCATAAAAATTGTAATCTAGCAAATCTCGGGAATCTGACTTTAAAAGACCCACATGTTTAAATAAATTTTCTAAACCCTGTTTTCAAAATTTGTTTGGGGGTGTGGTGTTGGTCTTTTCATTCTTGTTCACTTAACTTCCTATTCTGTTATTTATGTCGTTTAGTCATACTTTGATTCGGGTTGACACTATCTATGAATTTAGATTTTTTTTGCTCACATAACTTATGTCATGCACATACTTCGAGGCGTTTTCCATTTTCTTATATGTCAACTACGGTTAGATTTGAGTTTTTTTTTTTATAGATCATTGGATCGTACTCTCCTTGATGATCGTTTTCATAGCTCATTCGCAAAAATCGAACCGTTAACGAATCAGGATTTTTAGTTTTAATTTTACGCGGCATAGGACAGAATGGGTATTTCAAAATTTGTTCTGGGCTTGGGCCCAACAGGTTAAACCCCACGTGTTTAAACCCCTTCATGTTCTTCATCTTCTCCACGCCTCCAAGAACAGTCCGAACCATAAAAAAAAAAAAAAAAAAAAAAAAAAAAAAAAAAATCCAAAAAGCCACGCGACCAACTCCAATTTGTTTCAATAGAGTTTCAATTAGAACTCTTCCCCACCTTGCATTCCACCCAAATTCGAATTCCAAACCCCAATGGCTACCCAAAACCGATTTTTTTTTTTTTTGGAACAAGCTTTTGTTTCTAAACAATTTTCACCATTTTATGATACTGAGATGATTAATAGGAGGTGGAAAGGGTTGTGGTATTTGGTGAATGATTTTTATCACACCGATTTAGTGTTGAGTTTTTATAAGAAGAGGGAGATTGAGGGTCGGAAGATTTTTGTGAGAGTGAATGGTAAGAGGAGGGAATTATGTATAGATGTGTTGGCTAATATTCTTGGCATTGATGCAAGACGCCTCACACTGACAGTGCAAGAATCCCAGTTCGGAGGAATCGAGGTTTTGATGAGAGAGGTATTGAAGGGCAAAGAATAATCTGGTCGCATTGTGTTCGACAATCGCCTCTAAGAACCAACCAGTAGGTCAGTAGCTCGCTGGATTAGTCGAATGTCATTTGCACTACGAAAAGTCGGTGACATTAATTCAACCGCTTTGCACGCTTCTCTCGAAGTTATGCAGGAGAAAAGGTATGATTTTTGCATCCTCTACTTTTTGTTAGCTGAGATTCGATGCGTTGGTATTAATAATGCACCCTTCCCTACTTTAATTACAAAGATTATGATGCATTGGGGTTGTGTTCTGAAGACTGATAGGATTATGTTAAAGTTGCATGCAAATCCACAGATTTATAAAGACTGTATTCTGAGGAAGTGGAAATTGCATGAGGATAGGGGTGTTGAGACGGAATCGAGTGAGGAAGATGAGGAAGAGACGTCATGTTTTGATGCCAGAGTTTGGGAAAAGGCTATTACGGATGAAGCCCGTGCCTCCCTATTGCATCGTGGCATGCGTTCTCTGAATACCATCTGTGAGGATCTTCGGACAATGCAAGTTACAATTCATGAGAATTTTGAGAAGATCAGCGATAGTCAACGAGATATCTGGGCTAACATGGAGACTCTCGTCCAGCGTGAGGATGAGCGTTATGGAACCATGAATGCATTTATGGACCAACAACACCGATTCCAAGTAGAAGTTCTACGATGCTTGCCACCTCATGAGGGTTCTTATTTGGATACCTCTGTGAGGCATAAGCGTCATCAGCGTAGGACGGATGACTCTGGCCCATCATCGTCGCGTGTCTAGTTTATTTTGTATTCGTGTTATGTTAAGATTTGTTTTATTGTTTTTCATAGATTTTGTTTCCGAGTTGTTAGTTAAGTAGTTAATATTTGAATTCTGTAATTGTTATTTTATTTTAATTTAATTTGAAGTTATTTAGTTTTCGTCATATGCTATGTGTTGTATCGTGAATCCCACCCTTTCAACTTGTTTAGGGGTGGAATTATTTATTTAGAAATGCCTATAATCATATCCACGTATTTTTTGTCGAATTATTATTGTCGACTTGATGATGATTAAATTATGTGAGAATTTTGCTAAATTGGTGTCGCTAGAATTAGCAAGTGTTGTTTGGTGCAACCTCAAGGAGTCATAACTAGATGATTGCTATTTTAATTCCAGCCAAAAAACTATTGGTTTGGTTTTGGAGCATGCCTCTTGTCTAGTTCTATTTTGGTTTTAGAAATATCTTTTTCCATCATGCTGCCTTAACTAGTTGGGAAGCTTGTGGAACTTAGAAACTAGTTCTCTATAAATCCTTGGTGCACTCTTAACTTCACATCACACCTCTCACTTTGCCTTTGAATTTTCACTTCATAGCACTCATCATACTCGAAGCGTGCATGCCCTCTATTTTGCCTATACTCAGAGCGCACACGCCCTAAAATCACTAGACTTCGAGCAAGGAAAGAGTGCGCCCACGCCCTCCCACAAACAAAGTTGAGCGCGCCCGTGCCCTTCACCTCCACAGCCACTTCCAGTTCTGATTTTTTGTAGGTTCTTCTGAGGTTGCTTCCAGCAGTTCTAAAGTGTGTTGTGTGACATGAAGTCTCCTCAGGTCATATCGGAGCAGTCCTTCGAAGATTTGCTTGGGAGCGAGACCTATGAAGGATGGTTCCGCGAAAGGATCGTGCAGTCAAGATGGCAGAATCTACTGGTAAGTCCTGATGACTCGTACTCACCTAAACTTACTGAATATTTCTATAATAATTCTAAGTTCTTTTATCGACTAGATGGAGAACAAGTGTTCTCTGTCATAGTTAATGATACGACAATGGATTTCAGCAAGTTTTTGGTTGCATTTGCTGTGAAAATGTCTATGCCTGTTCTTAAAAACTCATGGGACTATCTGACTAATAATGTATACCTTTATAACTATGAGTACTTTCACGAGACTTATGGGGTAGGAATTTTTCATGTAGAGGACCGAGGGCAATATAACATAGCCCTTGGTAGCCTGTCCCTGAACGTCGGCACTACCATGTTCTTTATCATGATGAATATCTTAGGGGAGTGGCGGTTTTCTTCTGCGAATAATGTCGTTGGTGACGTTTTCCTTGCTTTAGCTGAGGGACGTTTCTTATATGACATTCCCTAGGTTTTACTGGCTAGTCTAGCAAGAGCTCATAGTATGAGACATAAGTACCTTCTTATGCCTGTTTTAGTTTGCAGCATCATACGTTTCTTTTTCCCTGATTTTTGTGCCCATTTCACGGATTGGGTTGGGGTTGAAATTATGAGACCCACCAATTGTAGTGTTCATTAGTTTCGTGGTATGACTTGGCCGGGATGGAGGGTGCACTGTCATTGGGTAGCTTCTTACACCCCATCAGACCAAGTAACGCTTGATAGATTAGCACAGGTTAATGATACAAAGAGAAAGGCTTGGCAAGTTATCATGGCGTGGCAAGACGTAAAAGAACCTCACTTTTATATAGAAGAGGATGATGACGAGTAAATGTGGGATATGAGGTAAGTTTTTATTTTTGTTAGTGTCTGCTTATGTCCCAAGCAATTTACTTCTTGTTAACCCCATAACGGGTGGAACTCATATAGAGTTGACTCTGTTTTTATTTATCTATATTAGTATGTTATAACTTTGTTTTGCATGTGTTCTTCAATTTTTACGCGTTTCCATGGTATTTCTTACCCTTCTTATTTTAATACTTTGAGGACAAAGCATGTTCTTGTTTGGGGGTGGCATAGAAGCATGCGTAAATTAAGGCACCTATTAGGATAATACATGTATAATATGCACTTGTTTTATAGTAAAAAAAATTAAAAAAAAAATCAAAAATATAAATAAAAAGTTTGTGTTATACACTTAAGAATATTGGTATTGTTTCTTTTTCTATGATGATAATAGTCTAGATATTTCACATTAGCTCTTATATTAGAATAGTTTTTAGAAATTTAGGTTAATATCATAGATACCTCAAGGTTAATATATTGCATGAGTATCTATGATTGTTTGGCAGTAAGTTTCTGAAATCTAGGCTAGAGTACCTATTCTACAAATCCATTGAGAATATAGCCTAAAAGCCTTATATGAGTTAAATATTTGAGAAAATGACACAAGAGAGAAGTAAAAATCGAATAGAGAAATCACACGTCCACTTGCTTGATCACTATCACTACACCATTTGGGTGATTTACTAACGTACACAATTTTGGCTTCGTAACGCTTTGTAAGCATTAGTTACTTGCTAACGGTATCTAAGCGTAAGGAATAATCCTTTTCCGTTTGTAAATATAAAAAAACTAATTGAATTATTTTCTCACGGTATCATAACACTCAGTTGCTGTTGGAAACAAATAAAACAAATACTAAAAAAGAAAGGAAACCACATAAAACTTAAATTCATCGATCTCAAACTCACGTCAGTTTCAGAGAGGATAGCTCTCAAATCATCAACTCTTCAAATTACAAAAAAAAGGTTCTTTCTACTTTCTCACCCTTTCTCACCTTCATTATATTCTTGTTCATTTAGTTATGGGAAATGGATAAATCTCGGGTTCTAGGTATGATCTTCTTTAAATTCTCTCTTCTTTTTCATACTTAGGGCTTGAGAGGATACGTCGGCGAGAGAATTAGTGTTTACAATTAGAATTTTCGATTTTCTCTCTCCAATTTTCAAATTTTAATTTTTGAATTAGGGCTTTGTGATGTTACAAATTTTTTGGTTGAATTGATTTTAATTTTTCTTTCAGATCTCATTTTCATCTCTTAATCGGACAAAACACATACAAAAGTGGTTTGATTATATTTACTTTGTTTGGTGCAATGTTGGTTCTATTTTGATTGATTTTGCTTTTTATTTTTGAATTTGAATGTAATTTCTGAATTTGTTATCTTCTTTATAATTATAATCATTTTTCTGCCATTACTTTGTTTACTGTTGTAAGTGGTTGGTTCACCTTGCATGTAATTGTTCTCAGGGTCGATACAATGTAGCTTTCATTTAGAAAGGGTTCACCTACGACTGATCCAACTGCCACGTTCTGAAGATTTGCATATGTGTAGGTGTTTCCATTACAATACAAGGCAGCTGTTTGGGATGAAAACATGTAATCACTGTAAAGAATGGCAAGAAATGCTAAGCCAATATCGTGCTGCAGAGAACAATGTTGTACAAATTCCTCGTAACTTTCACTACTGGTTTATATGTAAAAAACAGTTCTTATTGTTGTCTGTTGCAGGTGAAAGATGATGACTTAAAAGAATTAATTGGTGGAGGGTTAAGATCAGCGAACGCATCAAAGTCTTTCTCTTGTTTCTTGTTACGTATAATCCTCATAGAAATGTAAGTTTAACTTTTCTTGTTTATACAACTACTATATCTACCTTTCATTTCATTTGTTGCTTGTAAATATAATGCCATCTTGTACGTATGTTAGCATTTACACTTGTTCTTCACACTATAGTATGGTTCTATGTTTTTCTCCAGGTATGGCTTTCATTTGGATTATTGTCTCGCTGTGCAGTATTTAAGGTATTTGGAGCTAGCATCGACTTTTATCAAATGTGGATGTTTATTTATTTAATATTATTTTTCCAGTTCTGTGTATGTCCTGCTACTGTGTGTGTACCGTGCTTGATTATTTGGTGTCAATGCATGATTATTTTACTTCATCAGCACAAGTAGCTAGGTGATCACATCCAACAATTAGCTGCTTAAATAATATATATCTTGTTGAACCCACATAAAATATATCAATCAGGAACACCATTGCTTGTTTTCTGAATGTGTTTGTTTAAGGGTCTTAATGTTCTTAAAGTGTATAAGTTCTATAAGGTATACCACTAGTTTTTCTAATAGTTGTTTCAATTCCTAGTGGATTATTTTAGTGTGAAGAATCATGTTAGTTGCTTAAGGAACGTGTAGGCCTACACAAAAAGGTACTCGGAGCATGTTGAAATTGATGATGGAGATATTCTGACCATTCCTAAGGGCACTTAGTTGCAGGTGGGTTTTGTTATCATTCATTGTTAACTACTCAGGTTTGATTGCTCCTCTTCAATTTAATAGCTATTTGATTTTTTTTCTGTTACTTTTTGTTCCTTTCTTAATTAAATAGGATGATTGATTTTGTTGGCAACTGAGAGCCTAGAGATGTAACACCCCATATTTAAGATTATATTCGGGCTTGGTAGCAATTAAACGGGCTTCGAGACTTGTAGACTTTTGAGTGGGTAGCTTAGTGAATTGAGTTTAGGTCTGTCTCAATAACCATTCTAAGATCCATAACCCGCTTTAAAGGTTTGAGGTAGAACCAGAGAAACACAACACTGAATGTCAAATTCTCTTCATCCTTATCTCATTCTTTTTGGCCGAAAATCACAACTCACAAATGGAGAAGATGATGGGAACCTCAAATACCCTGAATTAATGGTTGTTTGATTCTAATATATATGGTATATCACCACCCAAGATGAAGAAATGAGAGAGAAATCGGTTTCGGAGCAGATTTGACACCTTTCACCAAAATAGTCATATCTTTCTACATAGTGATTGGTTTTAGACGCCGTTTGGACCGTTGGAAAATAGATTCAAAGAGTTTTCCAGGGATATATGGCTCACAGGGTGGTTTGCAGGGAGACATTACAGTTTTTCAGGTTTTTTATAGGCAGAAATTTATGACAAAGTGAAGTAGAAACTATGATTGGTGGGAAAGCTTGTATAGGTCGATAATGTGAATTCATTCATGACTTTTGATCAGTTTTGTGGACGTTTCCCTTGCTGTTTTTTAGTATGAATAATTGAGCCAAGTATATCTACAAGCTTTTCTTTCATTTAAATAAACTATGACCAAGTTTAGTTTCGACTTTGTCGACACTGTTACTGTGTGTGTAATTTATTTTGAGATTGGATACATGAGTAGGTTAATTAGTATGCTGGTATTACTTGTTGAGTTTGGTTATTATTGTTATGTTGAACACCTACGTTTGAATTGAAATTTGTTTTGTTTGTGCTGTTGTGTTTTTGGTCATGTATTCTGACTTGTAGTATCGATGAGTGAGTTATTGCTTGATTTAAGTATATGTGTATGACAGTGATGCATTTTCAATATATATGGGGTCGGCTGCCTTGACAGCCCCAGTTGACATATTATCTTGACAGCCGATCCTAACCATTCATATATCACTAAATCAACGCTCACATCTCGTTCTCTTTTAGCAAATAAGTAGAGCAGGGTAAAATAGGAACTTTCCTATCTAAATTCAACCAAAACCCAAAATTAATCCCCGACCCAATTAAAACCAGGCAAACTCCTCACTGAGATTAGATTGAATTCTCATCTCAATTCAAACTCTCCCTTACTAAAGTGCCAACTTTTGTTTTGCTGCTAATTAGACGAAAAGCTCCAATCATTTGGGTTTTTTTTTTTTTTTTTTTATTATTTAATGGTGGAATGATTATTTAAAAAAAAATCTATTTCTATCTATCTCAACATCATATTACATGAATGCTTGTAACTGAGATAACTCAAAATGCATACGGTCGGATATCTTGTTCTGTTGAATGGCAATGTAATGTGGTGCACTTTGAAACTTTGAATACATAGTAGGATACATAGTTTGAATATTCCTAGAATCCAATGTCATATTGTCCATGACCACGTATGCTCTTGTTAATCAAATATTTCATTAGGATAAAGATGTTAAAATTAACTTGTATGTATACGATAAACTGTCTTGTTTATATATATATATATATATCAAGTTTAAATTGACCAGGACCATTGTTTTGTTTATAGTAGCTTCGAGTTTTTCTTTATCAATATATATTTCTGGTGTACTGACTTAGAAACACACACACAAAGTCAGTGTGTGGTTTTTGAACTAATTGAAAAGGCAAAGTTAAGTTCTCGCCTCTCTCTTCATTTTTAAGTTCTATGCGATTTTTTGCATCTCTTCGATTTTGAACTTGTTGCACAAATTGCAGCATCAGTAAGCTTGGCCACACAAGCCACTGCATGCCAAACACAACCCCAATTCACTATTTGCTTTGTTCTAAAGTTTCAATATTTGTGCAAAAGTGAATAAGAAGAAGACTGAGAGCTCAAAGGCTTTGTTGAAAGGAATGACTTATAATGAACTTGAAGTCTTTTATGTGTCTTTTTGTTGATTTTTAGGTTGTGTTGAAAGCGGGTTTTTTGTGTTAAGTGTATAATGTTTTGGTTGAACATAAATGGGTGCAATCACTTGGTTTTATGCCAGGGTGGGCTATCATGTTGTGGAAGCGGATTTTTGGACACAAATGAGAGCTTGGCAAAGAGGGAAGCTCAAATAATCATCTCTTCATCTTCGAGAAAAGGTTATTTCTCCTTTCTGACCGTCTCTCTTTTCTTCTTCATTTGGTTGGGGGGGGGGGGGAATCTTGGGGTTCTAGAGTTTGATCTTCTCAACTTTGTTTTTTAGATTCTCTCCTCTTTTTCATACTTGGGTTTTAGATCAGAATTTTGATTGTCACTCCAATTTTCAGTTTTTAAGTTTGGGTTTTGTTTTGTTGCTGATTTTTTTGTTGATTTGCTCTAAACTAAAAATTTTCTACCTGATTAATATATGGTTTCAGTGTAGTTTGTCGGGTTTAATTGCTTGAAGTGCCAAGAAAAACTTGAAGTTTGGATTTACAATTTCTGCTTTTAATAATCTAACAAGGCAAGCAGTTGTTCCAATCTTTCATTGATCGAGTTTTTAGTATAAAGGTTTAACATGTATCAATGAATGGTCATTTTCTTTTGCTATGTATCTGCTTGCGATTAATCAATGGTCTTGGGGCATTGAGAACCAATTAATTTTTGACTGATACATAGGTATGCACGACACTGACATGGCTTTTATCTTTCCTTTGAGTTAGATAAAGTGTTTGATTTGAATGTGTTCCTCACAATGCTAGGTTCAGTTTATTCGTAGTACATGAAGGAATATGAGGACTACTGATGCATGAGGGTTACCATGATCTGTTGAATAGAAATATATTATTAGTCTTCATAGAAACTAACAACACACGTGTTTAGACATGAATCTTGTTAATGTGGGTATGAAATATATAATAAACTCCACCCCCTCTTGCATAGTAAATATTCTTACACACTTTCTTTTATGTCCATCATACACTTGATAGACTAATGGGTGTTATTGGTGTGTTGTGAGCATAGTACAAAATATCAGGATATGGGTATTTATCGATATTCAATTTCTGGATATGTATCGTGGATATATCCCCCTCTTTAAGGATATTTGACATTGTTTCACATGCAAATATCGTGGATATATCTAAAATATCTAAAATAACGTAGATATTGTGGATATTTTTTGATATATCATGATACATTATTTATATTTATTTGAAATATAATAGTAAATATTAAATAAAATTGTTATATACACAAAATATCACCAAATATCTCCAAATATCACAAATATCGCTAATATCGTTTAAATATCGTTGATATTTGCAATCGTATATATCTCTGAACATATCGTGATATTTATATATCTTTTTTTGAAATTTGGATAGATATCCCCAAATATCGCGATATATCGGGATATTTTGTACTATGGTTGTGAGTATTATCATCTCTATTCTCTTTTTGATATAATATGACAGAGCCATTTAATTATATTTGGGTGTTATTGGTGTAGTTGTGAAGATATTATCTCCATTCTCTTTTTGTCTCATTTGTTTTTGTGCCAATTGTTGAAGAAGTGTACAATGCAAGTTATATCAGGTAGTACCACTAGTTTTTCTAGTAGTTGTGTTTTCTAATGTGATTTATTTAGATGTAATTTGAATACAAATCTATAATTAGTGGGTGTGGTTTAAGGGGAATCATTTGGAAAGGTGTCGGAGGAATGCGATAGGTCATATTTGAAGAAACTTGAAAGTTGCACTTGAAGGCCTCAAGTGTTGTGTACTATTGCAGGAAGGCAAGGTAGTGGTGGCCTCGAGTTTAGCAGTGCACAATCCCTCATTGTAATGTCTATTTCTTTCATAGTGCAAAAAAATTTAGAATTTGCATATTTGGCGTTTGGTGACAAGTCTTAGTTATGTAAAACTTTTTGGTGATGTTAAATTTTAATAAAAGATTATATGATTGGATGAACTTGGAGGTTCCTTGTTAATGCTTTATACAATTGTAGAACAGTAAAATACCCAAAAGAAGGTGGCATCTTTATCCACGTTTAGGTAGTCCAACCTTTTAGCGTGGTTTTGGGAAATTAATTTTTTTTACATACAAAACAGTTTTCTAATAGTGAGAAACCATAACTAAGTTTGCATTGGTAACACTTATAAAGGCAGCAAAACCGTTACTAAAGAATAAAAAAAACATTAGGAATTCTATGCATTAGTAAGCACAAAAAACCGTTACTGTGTTTACAAAAGGTTAGTGCAATTAAGGAATGGAAAACCGTTAGGAAATAATTTCTGTAACAGTAAAAACCGTTACGAATATTAATAATGAATTGGAAACGCCAAAACTGTGACATAAAAAAACCGTTACAAATATTTTTAGTAACAGTTTACGACCGTTAGGTATATCCTATTGTGGTATAGTGTATACCATATCCTAAGCGAGAATTTAGGCCCTCTTTGGATTGATATAGCTAGAAATTCAAACTTTGTGAAATTATTTTCCGCTAGTCGCCCCTCTGAGCCTTTCTTTAGCCTTTCATAAACCGCAAATCTTTTACCCTTTTACAAAACAAAATAAAAATGAAAATCAGCCTACCCATCTTTGAATGAGTCTAAGAATAGAGATGAAATGAAGAAAAAAGATAAAAACCTTTGAAACCAAGAATTTGTTAGTTGCTTCAAATAAGAAAAGAAAGTTCCATCCAAAGAAAAGAAAAATAAAAGAAAATAAAAAGTTAGAACTCCAAAAACATAATCAAAGGAGTCAAAAGCCAAAAGAAAAAGAAAAAAAAAATGGCTAAGGATGGAAACAAAGTGTAGAAGCAGAGTAAGAACAAGGTTTTCTCTAGCTATATAATATGAAGACTCTATTATCTCATACTAGTTCTTTTTGAATATCCATTTCCTTCATTCTTAAACCATCACCTAATCCCCGCAACACCTAATAAAGACCTCTAGCTCAATTAGGAATATGTTAGTATGATTGTAAGTGGCAGATGTGTTTGATCGACTTCAGCTTCCTTGTGTGTCATTGAGATTGTAAGGTAAAGTGTGCCCACTGCACACTGGAGTGAGCAAAACTTGAGTAGAAAAATCAGAGTGGTTTTTGTCTTGACATATGTGAAGACCTACTTAAGGACGCTATTCCAAAGTTTCAGAAACGGACCTGTTATTGCATTTCATAGCATAGTTCATTATATATATGTTTATTCGTAGATGATTGATTATTATGCACGTATTAGCTTAGAATTCGACTTGAGTATTTTGTATTCATTGCTAGTGAAATGTATAGATATCTGAGAATAAAGTAGGAAACAATAATTCTATTTCTTAGTCGTTGTAGTATAGATGAAGTTTGTGAGTACCTTCTCTGGAAAACTCTCACGAGGCTATAACTCGTCCACTAGGGAATTTCTAATGGTTTAATGCCTTGTTGTATATGGTCAATGCAATCGCACTCGGCAAAAAGAGATTAGTTAGAACTCTATTTTTGGTTACTTATATTAATTTCTCATACTTGCTTGAGGACAAGCAAAATGCTGTTTGGGGGTTGATAAGTGCTCAAAAAGTGCAATTTAACCCTCAATTATGCCTCTTGTTTAGCCATCTTAGTGGACTAATAGTGTTTGTAAGTTATGTTTTAAGATTCTACAGGTGAGAAAGAGAGTTTTGTAGAATATTAGAGAAAAAAGGATAAAATGGAGCAATTCGGAGCATTAAGGATCACATGGGAAGCCCGTGGACAATCATGGAGAAGGCCAAGGAATTGAAGCTATTAAAGATGCGACTTGGACCTATTTTAAAGCCTATTTGGAAGCCCAAGGCTAAAGGATTCGTTGCTTTGACCAAAGCCTGCAAAAGAGGATAAAAGGATAGAGCAGAAAAGACAAATTAGGCTTATGCGTCTGGGATGCATGGTTCGAGCGTCCAGACGCATTGATCAAGTCTGGGACGCATGAATAGTGCGTCCAGACGCATGAATCGACACTGTAGCCAATTCCTTCTCAGTTTTGGAGACGAAGTTGGACTCTAAAAGAAGTCTATTTGTATTAGGAAACAAATGACGGTTTGGAATGCTTCTAGAGCTCATGTAACTCCTATAAATAGATGACCTAAGTGCCTCATGTAAATGGCAAATTCACTTATATTCTTGTCTCCAGAACTTGAGGCAGAGAGAGATTAATAATAAAAGATCGGTTTTAACTAGCTGAGTCTTAATAAATTAGTCTTTCTAGTCTTATGTTCTTCGACTCTTCTTCTTCTCATTCTTCGTGTTCTTCCTTCTTTATGGAAGGCTAATCTTCTCCTTCAAGGGAGGAGATGAAGCCAGTGCTTAAGGTTTAATGATTCTTCTGGTTCATGGTGTTCTTCAATCAGATTAGTTCTTTATGTTTTTAGTTATTAGTTCCATTGCCCACACCAGGGGATGGAAGTATAGAATAGGGTTTATGTTTTGCAATATTAATATCATGCTAGTGTTCTTTACTTTTCTTCTAGTAGTATAGTTCTTTAGAGTTAGGGAAGTATTCTTTGTGTTGCCTTAGAAGGGGTAGCTCAGGGAGTGGCTGCCTAGGGGAAGTATTCTTTGTGTTTGCCTTAAATGGTGATTCATTGAATGGCCGCCCTATTAGGAAGTACTCCTTGATGTTGCTCTTGGTAATACATTGAATGGCTGCCTGAGCTTACATAAAAGGAAAGAAGATATTAATAACATAAACATAGGAACAACCTTAAGTAGAGTTAATTGTTAACGATGTTTCGTCCAAGAGGGCATCGGCACTTGCTCGATTGCATAATTGTAGTCTACTTGTAAGAACAACCATGAAGCAGAAGGTCATAGATCAAAAGTATTGGTGGATTCTAATCTCTTGAATTCCCTCTCTTATAAATTCTCAATAGTTTAGTTAATTTAGTTTAGTTTAACATTAGAATCTAAATCTCTATAATCTTAGTTTTTAATCCCTTAAACCCCCTTTCCAGTCCTGTCTTTCACATAACACACACTTAAAAGTAGAACGATACCCTACTCATCTTTTACTTATTGAGGGATAATTAGGTTTTGATACGCTTCTATTTGTTCAACGACCATCATCTATCTACATCATCCATACACCATCAACACACAAAAAAGAGTGAGTGTCAGGGGTGGTTTGATAAGAACCCACAACTGCAGTTTTAACCCATTAATATCATTACATTTAGACCAATTATGTGTATAATAAATATGAGTTAGTACTGTTTACGTGCGTTTATGTATTTCAGGCATTGGAGTCAAATATGTGAAGAAACATGTCACTTTTGCAAGTTCAAGGAGCAAAAGTTGGTTGCTAAGAAGTTTTATGATTAAATGCCAATATTAAAGGAGAAAAAACCTTTTTAAAGCCCGGTCAAAGCTAAAAAGTCAAAGTCAACGCGGGCAAAAAAGTCAACAGAACTTCCACAGGCCGTATTTTTGGACTCAGACCTTAGAATTGGGCCTATTATATGTCAAAACGACCGGCACGGAGAGAGATTTCTAATGGTTCAGGTATTAACTCAATCAGAAGAGCAAAAGTAGATAAAAAGGTTGTTGCAGTAATTTCCAGCAGAGAACCCCTTTTTGGACTTATGTAATTAGGTTTTGGGCTTGATTTAAGGTCCCAAAACATAGCTCCAAAGCCCATGCACGAAATTGTAAACCTAGCCTCTCTTATATAAAGAGGACTAAGGCATAACTCTAGATATACTTAGACTTAGATAGATATAATTAATTAGAGATAGATTGTTAGAACTTAGACTTAGTTATTAGTTTAAACTCAAGTTATTTATTGTTCTTCTGTATTCATTATATTAATAAAAGAAAGTTATTGTTCTTCATTATGTCTTCTTCTTATTTATATATTTATGATAGTCTAATGACTTTTAGCTAAACCTCCATTAGAGGGGTTTGATGAAGACTTGATGTGTTAGTTAGGATTATTGCTTTTAAGAGTTTCACTCTAGTGGGATAGTTGATTCGCCATGAGAATGGGTTGGACTTCTTCACATACTAATTATTAGTTGGCAGAGATTGCCATGAGTAATTAGGGATCAAACACTTAATCTTATTTGATTAGGATTGCAATAATCTACACTAGCATATTAGGAGTACATAAAGTGGATTCAAATCCCCCTAACCCCTTCTCTATATTCACATTTTAATATTCAATTATTATAGTATAAGTTAATACATCTTATTTAAGTTCAATTGCCATATTAGTATAATTTCAATTCATTACTCTCATTCGTTTTGTTAAGATTGATTAAACTAGCGGAAAACTTACGTTTAAAGGACTAGGAGTGGAACGAATTCTCTACTCCATATTTTTCACGATAATCGAGAGTAGATAACTTTGATAATCTAGCAATAGAGAAGTATTTAGTTTTACTTATTCATAGCATAAATAGTTAAGAGTAGGTAAAACGATTGTTTTACATTTTATCAAAAGTTCTGAGTTAGGTGAGGGGATCATGGATATCATCTGGGCTGGATTTTGAAGCATAGTTTAGGCGATGGCATTTTGTTCAATAATTCAGTCGGCTATTTGTTCATTAAATGTTTGTTCTGAGTCAGTCTTTTGTTCCCTAAATATTTTTGTTGAGTCGGCTACTAGTTGGGAAATTCGGTATGGGAAGGGTCGCAAACTAGATAGGTGGTTGATTTCTGTCATGGTGGAAAGGTCTGGCGTAGGTGAGGTTAGCATCAATCTTGTTTGTTCTAGGTTCTGAAGTATTATTTTGTTTTGGGCTATTATTTCCTCAAATGTTGTTAGCGGAGGGGAAGCTTGGTGGTGTGGTTCTGGTTGGTATGGTGTTTGATAGTCATAGTTATTATTGTCGTTTGAATGACTTTGGTTGAGGCTGAATGGCTGGCTGATTGTTATTGGTGGAACTCCATGAATAGTTTGGATTACTAGAAAACTCTTGATTGTATGAGTTACTATGAAAGTTTGAAAATTGAGGCTCATAATTATAATTATATCTTATAGTAGGCCCAAACTCTTGGTATGATGGGCACTGAGAAGCCCAATGGTAAGGACTACCACAACATGAACATGGCGAAGGGTTTGCATAATAACCATATGATTATTGGTCTACATATTGATAAGACATATTGTTTTTAAAGATATATTCTATGTTAATTAATATATACAAAAACTCCAACTATAAATTTCTATATAGACGATTATTTCTACATCTACGAGAAACTAATATGGCAGGTTTATGCGAACTAGATCTTAATCTCATGCAAGTTTTAAGTCTAATAGGCAATTGCTAATGAGCATGCAAAAATTAGCCTGATTATTACTAGAAATAGAATCCTCTGATAGTAGATTCGAGAATGTATAGAGGTGTTACCTAGAGCGTTCTTGCTATGCGTATAAATAACGCCTTCAACAGCCTTAAAGCATGCACATCTACTAAAATCTTTTCAAACCAACGGCCAGGTCACTTAAAAATTGAGGAAGATTGTCCGTGCGTGCACGTTCCTTAATTAGATAACCCCAATTCTTTAAGTTTTCTAGACACCGTAAAGTATGAAAAAAAAATTATGCAATTACTGGAGTGGTAGGGATTACGAGCACTGTACTGTACTCATGACGTAATATTGCAATTAGTATAAAAAAAATAAATATATTCTACTTCAAATAGGGCACGGACGCGCTAAAAAATAGGCTAAATTGGCACGGGACGCGCTTTGGTACCTTTTTTTTTTCCCTGTAAATTTAAAGGAGCGCGGGGAGCGCTTAAGAATAAGGTAAATTGGGCGCGGGTCGCGCCTAGGATGTAATGCGTGGGGCGCGCTATGTAAAGGTAATTCTAGGGCGCACGCGCACTTGTAAGTAAAAACAGTAGGTTGAAATTTTTAGGGTCAGGTCACGGGAGTGCAAGGAGTTGGTTTCTCAACTCGTATGCACTCAGGCAGTAGTAGAAAAATTGTGAACAGTAAAACAGCTTAAGTTTTTTTTTTTGTAATAGTGAAAACAATTTTGGTTATTTTAAACACACTATACATAACAAAGCAAGATGGCAGCGACGCCATTTGATAACAAAGATTTTATAAGGTAAAAACAGTAGTTAAAACGGTACTAAAACATGCATATCAATTTATATATACTCTCTATAAACATGTGTTGAAGAGGATAGTAGTCGTGTTCAAACCACTCTTGCTTATACGTATTTAAATGCTTGTCTAGACTAAACAACTATTAACTAATGAGAGTAATGATATTTTAGACTATGAAAACAGTAAATAAATATGCTAAAATAGTGATTTATAAGATGATAAAAGATATAGAGATAGTAATAAATTCACCTAATGATTAGTTTCATGTAAGAATTAAATTATTCATTGAAAATAGATCGTCTTTAGGTTTTCACGCAATGATCTAACATAAAGCCTCAAATTTTATCATCCCTAGCAACAATCTACATCTCTATAGTCATTATTACTAGCGTGTAAGATTATCAACCAAATCTCTCGACTTAATCATAACAATCCCTAGTTTAATTTACTATATACTTATTTTGGAAGTTATACAATAAACTAAACCCATTGAAACACATACACAATTAAATAATTCTACTTAACAATCTATTCCTCATTAGATTTCATAATCACTCCCTCTAATTGGGGGGGGGGGGGGATTAGCCTAATATCACTGGATTAATTAAACTAAGAAAAGAAGAATAAGACATAATAATGTAAATACAATAATTGAAATTAACTAAACAATAGAATAAAGACATAATGTAAATAAGAATTGAATAAATGCTAAGCTTTTATTGATGGGGAATTAATGGAGGCTACACTATAAACTAATTAATTAACTAAACCTAACTAAACTAAAGAGAGTTCGAGAAAAAAAAAGAGAAAAAAAAACCCTAATTTACAACTATACTAAATTGGTGAGTAACCAAGTTTTGTTTAGCCTTAACCCTCTTTATATAGGAGAGGGTTGAGGTTACATTTTCATGCATGGGCCAAAAAAGGGGACTTTGAGCCTCTAATGTACGCCCAAAGTCCATTAGGTTAAGTCTAAAGATGCCACAACTGCTGAAAATTACTTCAGTACCCTTTTCATCTATTTTTACAGCTTTAATTGGGGCAAGGCTGGGTCCATTGGAAAGCTTATTCCGAGCTGGTCGTTTTGGCATAAAGTAGGCCTAATTCCGATGCCTGAATCCAAAGATATGTCATTTTGAAGTTCTATTGACTTTTCTATTTTTTTTCTATCCGAATTGACTTTGACTTCCCAACTTTGACTTGGCTTGAAAAAGCTTTTTCTTTTTGATTCTTGGGCTTTAAACATAAAACTCTTCTAACAATCACTTTGACTCGTTTTCCATGCAAAAATGGCGCCTTTAAGCACATAAACAGCTTCAAGACCTGAAATACACAAAAACACGTAAACAATACTAACTCTTATTTATTATAAACATAATTGGCCTAAATGAAATACTATTAAGGGGTTTAAACTATACTTTTGGGTGCTTATCAGTCAGTGACCTTTGCCTCTTTTTGTGTGTGAGATGGTATATAGGATGTGGATGATATATATAGACGATGTAGATGGATGATGGTCGTTGAACAAAACAGAAGCGTATTAAAACCTAATTATCCCTCAATAAGTAAAGGATGAGTAGGGTATCGTTCCACTTTTAAGTGTATGTTTATATAAAGGACAGAACTGGAAAAGAGGTTTGAGGGATTAAAAACTATTATTATAGATATTGTATATTCTAATACTAAACTAAACTAAACTAAACTATTGAGAATTTATAAAAGAGGGATTTCAAGAGATTAGAATCCACCAATACTTTTGATTCAATGATTTTTTGCTTCATGGTTGTTCTCACAAATAAACTACAATTAGGCAATCGAGCGAGTGTCGATGCCCTCTTGGACGAAACATTATTAACGAATAACTCTACTTAAGGTTGTTCCTATGTTTATGCTATTAATATCTTCTTTCCTTTTATGTGAGTTTGGGCAGCTATTCAATGAATCACCATCTAAGGCAAACATAAGGAATACTTCCCTTACTCTAAAATACTACACAACTAGAATAAAAGTAGAGAATAATAGTATAATATTCAATTATAATAAATAAACCCCTATTCTAGCATTATATTCAATTGCAATAAATATAAGCATGTTACTAGCAAATATTCAATTGCAATAAATAAAACCCTAAACTAGCATGATATTCAATTGCAATAAATAAAAACCTTAATCTATACTTCCATCCCTTGGTCTGGGCAATGGAACTAATAACTAAAAACATAAAAAACTAACCTGATTGAAGAACACCATGAACCAGAAGAATCATTAAATCTTAAGCACCAGCTTCATCGCCTCCCTTGAAGGAGAAGATTAGCCTTCCATAAAGAAGGAAGAACACGAAGAACGAGAAGAAGAAGAGTCAAATAACATAAGACTAGAAAGACTAATTTATTAAGACTCAGCTAGTTAAAACCGAATCTTTTATTATTAATCTCTCTCTGCCTCAAGTTCTGGAGACAAGAATATAAGTGAATTGGCAAATTACATGAGACACTTAGGTCCTCTATTTATAGGGGTTACAATGAGTTCTAGAAGTATTCCAAACCGCCATTTGTTTCCTAATACAAATAGACTTTTTTCAGAGTCCAACTTCGTCTCCAAAACTGAGAAGGAATTGGTTACAGTGTCGTTTCATGCGTCTGGACGCACAATCCTTGTGTCTCGAACGCGAGCAATGCGTCTGGACGCGCGATCCATGCGTCCCAGACGCGAAAGTCTATTTTGTCTCTTCTGCTCTATCCTTCTATCCTTTTTTGCGGGCTTTGGTCCAATCAACAAATCCTTTGGCCTTGGGCTTCCAAATAGGCTTTAAAATAGGTCTAAGTCGCATATTTAATAACTTCAATTCCTTGGCCTTCTCCATGATTGTCCACGGGCTTCCCATGTGATCCTTAATGCTCCAAATTGCTCTGTTTTACCCCTTTTTCTCTAATATTCCACAAAACTCTCTCTTTCACCTATAGAATCATAAAACATAACTTACAAACACTATTAATCCACTAAGATAGCTAAACAAGAGGCATAATATAGGGTTAAATTACACTTTTTGAGCACTTATCAGTCAGCACTGATTCATCCTTTGTCATGGGCCTTGTTTGCAAGCATGTTGAAAATGTTATGACTTTGATGGACCATTTAGCTGTTTTGGAAAATCCACAGTGTGAGTTAGTGCTCTTACGAGCTTATGTTAGTCTCTCTAAGTTGGTCTTTGCGATTCGTACTTATCCACCAACTATTTTCAGAGAGGCAGCTAAGACTTTTGATTGGCATCTCCGCAGTGTTCTCCAGGGTATTATGGTTTCTGATGGTCCTAGCTTCAATGATTTGTAGTGGCATTTATCAACACTCCCATTACATCTTGGTGGGTTAGGTATTTATTGTGTCACTGATGTTTCTACTTTTGCTTTTGTGGCCTCCCATTGTCAGACTTCTGAGCTTCAGAACCACATTCTTAGGTGTTGTGGCACAGTGCCTTTGGATGAGATTCTTGATGTTGCTAGCAGTACATTGAGTCTCTGTCTACCCGATTTTGACCTCAGTTTTATGGCTGTGAATGCTACCGTCACCTCAAAACCACAAAAAGTTTTGGCAGAAGCGTTCTATGGTAAGATTGTTGCTGGTCTTGAAAGGGAGTTTGAGTTATCTACTCGTCAGAAAGCAGTCATTGGATGCTTACAGTCAGAACATGCAAAGTATTTTCTACTTACTATTCCGATAGAGGGACTTGGACAGCGTATGTCGCTGGTGGAGTATCTTTCTATTCTTTGGTACCGTCTCATGATTCTTTTGTACTCTGATGGTGGTCTATGCCCTGTTTGCAAAATGAGTAGATTAGATGCTTTTGGGGACCATGTAGCACATTGTAGACGTTTTCCATGTATCAAATACCGACATGATCATGTCATAGATATTTTATGTGATGCATTTTAGAGGGCTGGGGTACAAGTGAAGAAGGAGGCTCTTGTGAATTTTCTCACTGATTCGAATGAGAGAAGATCGACACTTTAGCCTGTGGATGTATTGATCTACAATTGGTTTGAGGGAAGGCATACATGTGTTGATGTAACTAGAGCCTCTCCGTTGGTATGGCTTGGGATTGGAGTCTTTGAGGTGGGAGAAATAACAAATAGAGCAGCGGCAGGGAAAATTGAGAAACACAAGGAAGCTTGTAGAGCTAACCAACATTGTTTCATTCCGTTCAGTTTTGACACTTTTGGTTTCTTGGCACAACAATCTGTTGAGCTCCTTAAGAGATTGCAGAAAATTATGGACTGCAACTTAATGACAGCTGGTTCTAACGAGTTTGTATTTAGGAGGATAGGATTTTCCATTCAGAAAGGACTTGCAGCGCAGCTTGTTGCACGTTTGTCCTAATTATTTGTAAAACTCATTATCTTCATCAATAAAATTTCCGTGAAAAAAAATGATTTTCCCACTCCCTCTACAATTAAGACACCTCACCAAGTTTGCTTTATGCGTTTCCTTTTTCCTTTTTGATTTCTTATTGACCAAGATAGGTTTTAAAGAAAGCCTTCTTTTGTGTCAAGGACATCTATCTCTGGTTTTTTGAGTTAAGGACTTGACTTTCAGCTATCTGGTTTAGAGTCATTGACCTTTGACTTTGACTTTTTCAGCACTTTTTCATAATAGTTTCGAGTATTCATAATAAACATAAATAAGGCTTCTTTTGATGCTAAGACGCAGCTTTTATGATAAGTGGTCTAAATTGCTCAGTAACCTGAAAAGAGCAATAAAAGCTATGAGTTGTCTTTTCATTATGCATAAGAAGGGCAGTAATGCAATAATGTAAGGGTAATAAAATGCACATTTGGGAGCTGATCAAGAAATATAAATGTCTACTACATTTGAGAGAACGAAACTTGAGTGAATCTACCAGAGAGTTTGTGTTTTAACACATCCTTGTGAGAACCCATCTTAAAGACGCTCTCCAAAAGTTTCGGAAACGACTCTGTTTTTGCATTTCATTGCTCATGTTTGCGTATTTATCTTTAGATGATTAAATTACTGTACATATATTATTCTAAGTTCAAATGAGCTTGTTATTATTCCCCGCTAATGAGATGTATAGACTTCTGAGAATAAATAAGGAGATAAGACCCTTTGTACTAGATAGAAGAAGTTTGTGAGTACCTTATTTGGAAAACTCTCACGAGGCTTAAGCTCGTCCACTAGGGAATTTCTAGTGGTTTAAGGCCTTGTTGTATATGGTCAATGCAATCGCACTCTGCGAAATAAGATTAGTATAATAAATAATAAATCACTCATTTGTGATCTTAGTTTTTTTTTCTCTCATCCTTACTTTAGGACAAACAAAATGCTATTTGGGGTGGTGATCAGCTCCCAAATGTGCATTTTATTACCCTTACATTACTACATTACAACCCTTCTTACGCATAATGAAAATACAACACATAGCTCTTATTGTCTTTTTCAGGTTATAGAGCATTTCCGACCACTTATCATAACAGCTGCACTTAGCACCAAAAGGAGCCTTATTAATGCTTATTATAAAGACTCAAAGCTGCTATGAAAAAGTCAAAGTCAAAGGTCAAGGGTCAAGGACTCAAAACTAGAGAACAGAAAGTCACGTCCTTAGCTTAGAAGACTAGAGATGCATGTCCTTGATACAAAAGAAGACTTGGTCAAAATCTAGGTTGATCAAGAAGATATGAAAAAACAAAAGCATAAAGGAAAAGCATAAAGTAACTAAGTGAGGTGTCTTGATTGTAGAGGGAGAGGGCAAATCAAACTTTTATAAAAGTAGGGATATAAGAATCTAAAAGTAGGAGGAGAGAATACACCTAGACTTATTCTAGTGTCATGTAGGAGTAAAGTAGAATTTATTTTTTAAGTCATTTACATTTAAGTCTTGTTTTTATTTTTTTGTTCTTCAATTCAATTTTTTTCTTTTCAAGTTTATGTTTCAATCTTCAATCAAAGTTGTTTCTTTTCAAATTTATGTTTTAATCTTCAATCAAAGTTTTTTCATTCATCAATCAATACAAAGTTTGAGTCATTCAAAACAAGTTATGAGTTCTAGTTAAAAATACTATATTTTCTCCTTCACAACTCCCATCAATCCATATTCTAAACAATTTATGGTGAACCTTAACTTCAAATCTTTTGAAAACATTACTTCCACATTACCACTAACTTCAACATACAAACTCCAACTCTCTTTTTCCCAATGCCTCTCTCCACATGGACAAATCCGTAAACTGACAATCCACTTAAGAATGGGACTGTTTTTATATAATAGTCTCCAATATCTTTTGTCATTGTACAGTGAGGATCAACATTTCGTCTATTTTTTCTAGGTTTTTATAGTTTTACCCACACTTTGCTAGAATAGGTTTTATTGGTGATTATTTTACTATCAAGTCGTTCTTAATATTAATGAAAACTTTTTGTTGATAACATAATGATATGTGGTTGATAGTTGGATTTGAACATTTTCTTTTCTTTACGGAGACTTTAAAACAATTGAACTTTTTTTTGTATGGAGACCTAAGAATTTGTGAGGTAGAGACTGAATCTAGAATTGCTGAATCTTTGTGGTTAGACAAGATTGTGGTATTTACCTGAATTTGTCAACGAGGTAACTTAGTCTGGTGTTATGTTAGCATTTAATACTTTATATAAATTTGTCTCACACATTCCACTACTGGAGGTTGGACTTGAAAATGTTTCTTAAAGGGACTTGCGATTCGTCACGTAACCTCTTGTCCAGGATTATCCGTTGCTCTCATTTGAAGATTCAATTGTTAAAGAAATATTTTTGGGATATTCTCTATTAAATAAACCTTGGCAAAAATATCTATGTTTCAATCACCCTTTAACTAAAATATACAAGTCATTAGTCGGCAATCATAAACTCTGTTCTTAACAAGTTCCATTTGATACCTCAATTCATCCATTGAGCCTTTTTCTCTCATTCAAACCCTAAACAATGACGTACTTCATCCCCACTCATAAATATTTTCAACCAAAAACCGCATTTTTCTAGCCTTCGGTTTCAAATCAACAAAGAATAGTCCAATTCCTAACATTATCTTTAAATTTGAAGCTGAAGAAATCAAACTTGCTAGCTACTTATGTAAAAGTCATAATCAATGTATGCCTTCTTGCAGTGCTTCTGTGAGGGGCGCCCGCCTTCCTTCCTCAAGTGCTCATTTTTTTTTTCTTTTTTTTTTGTCGCCTAGCATGATTGGAGGGGCGGTATTGTTTGTATGCTGTTATGGATGTTTGAGTTTCTAGCTTCCGCAGTTGGTATTGATGAACAGAGTATTCGTCATATGTTTCAAGTTGGGTATTGGTTGGTTATATAACTTTGGGGATAATTAGTTTCTTTATTGGGTTGGTATTTGGTTTTCTCTATTTCAAGTTCAAGTCGGAATAGACAAGTCTTTATATGTTCCAACTCAGACTTGTATATTCCAACTTGAGAGGGGGGGGGGGAATTGGGAGATATGAAGACATTCAGTAGTATATGAGGCAAGGAGAATATGAAGACGTATGAGCATCATGCAAGGGGCGTCTGCCTTCTTGTAGTGCTTCTGTGAGGGGCGCTTGAGGAAGGAGGGCGGGCGCCCCTCACAAGCAATCGCAGCAAGAAGGCGACGCCCCTTGCATGATGCCCATACAGACTCGAGAAAATCAAATAAAACAAAACAGAATCTTTTTTAGACTTCTCATCAAACAATCCAACTACTGATTTCAAGCACATAACAACAACTAACAATTTCTTTAAAGATGTGGAACTTACAAGGATGTGATGGTAATCACCTTGCCGTTGAAATCGATATTGCTAACCAATACTTTCAATCAAGAAACCCAACGATTGCAATAAAGTGTCTGAAACGTGCAAGTTGTCGAGAAAACCAAGATAAATTAGAAGTCTCCAATCAAGATATCAAGGTGGAGAACTTCTGAAACAATACGAAACCAAAAACTGCGAGATATAGAGACGAACAACCTAGAGCGCGTGCATGCCTAGTAGAAGGCTTAAACCGAGCGTGTGTGCGCCTTCCACTAGAAACTGCGAGATACAAAGCCCAGAGCGCGTGCGTGCCTAGCAAAAGGCTAAATTGAGCATGTGCGCGCCTCGTCCAATACTAACTTCAGAGACTGCGAGACACAGAGAGGTTGTGCCCCTCTTATCAAAACTAAGACAAAGAGATTGCGGAAGAAGGAGATTGCGGAAGCGAAATAATACTAAGAAACCAATACTGAGAAACTTCGGATCTCTCTCCTAGCATTCTTCAAACAAACTTTAAACACCAGCGGAAACTTCTTGTGAGAAAGATTAAAACTTGAATTGAATATTATACTGAAAACTGAAAAAGAATTGATTTTTTCTTGTATACTTATTTTGGGGGTTACCTCTCCTGGCATACCACTAAACTTAAATTTGAGCCTGATGCTCCAATACCATGTTAGTGGTGATGCTAGGAGAGTTTAAACATGTTTGTAATGGGGAAACCAAAAAGAAAAATAATAGAGAAGAATAGAGGCTAAGAGAATAATAGGGTTAGAGAGATGCTCATACTCTACCCATAGTTTAATCTATTTATACTTGACTTACTTGGGTGTCAAACTACTCAAAACAGAAACTCCTAAATACGTATCCACACTTATAGGAACGTGGGATACTTTACATACTTCAACATTCTCTATTCAATAAACCTTGGCAAAAATATCTATGTTTCAATCACCCTTTAACTAAAATATACAAGTCATTAGTCGGCAATCATAAACTCTGTTCCTAACAAGTTCCATTTGATACCTCAATTCAGCCATTGAGCCTTTTTCTCTCATTCAAACCCTAAACAATGACGTACTTCATCCCCACTCATAAATATTTTCAACCAAAAACCACATTTTTCTAGCCTTTCGTTTCAAATCAACCAAGAATAGTCCAATTCCTAACATTATCTTTCAATTTGAAGCTGAAGAAATCAAACTTGCTAGCTACTTATGTAAAAGTCACAATCAATGTCAAAATCCTGTGAGTTGGATGATGAGAGGGTAAGAGAGTTATGTAACTTTATAAAACTTGTTTCTACTTATACATGAGTAGAAGCCATCTGGAGGCTCATGAGCCATTTTGGTTAAGTTAGTGTGTCTCATGTGTATAGGGAAAAGAATAGATCGGCAGATTTGTTGGCTACTCTGGATAGAATTATAAATCCAGGAGTTACCTTGGTTAGTGTGCCTCCACTCACATATAAGCTTAATGTAATAGTGGAGGAAGATGCTATTGGTAAGTTGTACCAAAGAGTTTGATTAATACAGGTTGGGGGTCTGCCTAACTCCAAATAATCGTTTCAAAAAAAAAAAAAAAAAACTTTATAAAGCTTGGATTTCCCAAACTTCCTATTTTATTTAAAAGTGTATCTTGCATTCAATTTGTTTCTACTTTTGTCAAAGGTAGCTGCAATGCATCAACACCTCATTAACGTTCTGCAAAGGGAGCACTTCATAACTTCATTCAATAACTATACTTCTACACTTCAAGGCAAGAAGCACTCGAGCCTTGGCATAAACACAAGAAGAAAAAGCTGAAGAAATCAAACTTGCTAGCTACTTATGTAAAAGTCAAAGCAGCAAGATTATCAGTCGACGGATATAGTTTATTGATCGACATCAACAATAAACTACTTGGTAGTTTGGTTGGTGAGGTAAATGGGATTTCGGTGTATACTCTAGTTCGCTTTTACTCCTGGGAAAGCAAGTCACCATTGAACAAATGATGCGTTTTGGCTCTAGTTCGCTTTTACTCCTCAATGACTACCAACAAAATCCATCCCCATTTTTACTCCGATCCATCAACATAATCAGAACCGCAAATACAACAAATTTGTACAAACTCTCTTAAGTTTCTTGTAGTTGGATATTCAGTTACTCCTTGTCTTTAGTTGGGAGAAGTTTGAATACCGAAACTCTAGAGCCGTTAACATGTATGAATTATCTTGATCCTTAAGCCAAACCCATTTACAACCAAAGGTAACAAAATCCACATCATCAATTGTGACAACATCAACTTTTCCTTTTAGAAAGAGATGCGTCAATTGTGCATCTGCTTCATACGGAGATATAATGAATTGTGCACCCATGCATTTTCTTCAGTTTTTGAACTGAAAAATGTACGTGTTGAGAATTAGATCTTAGTTTGCTCTTTTAGCATTAATTATTGATTCCAGCATAAGCAAACAATTGAATTAAATCTGCACTCTAAAAAATAAAGTAAGAACCATATAAAACACTATTTTATTTATTTCTTCTCAAAATCCATCAACATTTAGTCTCGCCTAAACTGAATTACAACCCCTTTATTAATCTTAACCTAGAAGGGGCAAATGAAATATTATGGGCCAACTTCTAAATAAACTTCTAAGTGTTATGGGCCTAGACGAAGCCCCACTTCCATGGCATCACATTACGTAGAAGTAGTAGTCATCAATTTCTTTTGTTGCGAGAGAGAGAGAGAGCATTTTAGGTAAATCTGATAATAGGATACTCTTTTTTAGGCAACATTTTTTTTTATCCAGGTAATAAATTCATTTAGTAATCATGTTGAACATGTAAGTGTATTAATTCAGACAAATTAGACCTTTTAACATATTCATTCCACAAACATTTTCAATATGTTAATGGTTTAATTCTTTACAGAGAGAGAGAGCTAGACCTTAAAGGGACTTTCTCTGTTAAGTCTTTCAAATAAGCTAGAAGACAATAAATGGGAGGTATCTGGGACTGCTTGGAAGCTAGTCGAATACTATGCTGCAACTGATGAGGGCCTCCAGAAAAAAAGTTGTCAGACTGTGCTAGCAGTCTTAGCAGAGACTCTAGAATATGTTATATGAAACCACAAAGAAGCTACAAAGTTTGGTCCCAATGTTACTTTCAACTATTTGATGGCCCAAGAGGTATGAAAAAAGGCCCAAAACAGTAGTGGGTCCATTATCGACGGAGGTAGGGCATTTGGAGGAGCACGGAGTCGTTGAACAACAGAGAAATGGTGGTGAGTCATCTATCTTCCTTGTAATTATTATTTTCTTTTTTCTTTCCAAATCTAATTTTGACAAGTTATTATTATTCAGTCCATAGTTGCCCATCAAGATTTCCACATTTTTCTACGAATAATCCACCACACAAACATCCGAATAGAAGCTTTCGTCAACACCATTACTCAACTCTTCACCAACATACATTTTGTTCTACCACGGTAATACATTGCCTTCAATGTTTCTATTGCAAATTTCGTTTTTTTTTTCTATAACCTTTTTTTTTTTTTTTTGTTCTGGGACTTTTTAGGAACGATGAGCGATCACTTAATGATGATTCGTACCAGATTAATCCCCAAGATTGGTTCTTGAAAAAGGAGACTCACCATAATGATAATGAAGATCCACATGCGGTTTTTAATGCATTGGATTCAGTTTTAAAGGATACGTTAGATCGTTTGAAAAAGATAAGGTTCGGTTTTATAGCTTTTGGTTACTTGACTACAACTTATGGTACTATCTGATGGCTTCTCCACAACACTGCAGGGAAAGCATTTTAGTGGCTGGGACTGGCCTCTGGGAATGTAGTTCCAAAACTTCTTTTGCAATGCATACTGGTTTAATTAGGGAATTGTGTGCTGAAGGAAAGATTGGTGCAGCTCTTCTACTTCGGTACAGAATGCTGCAGAATTCTGTTGTTCCTGATGTTTTTACGCACAATTACCTCCTAAGTGGACTTTGCAAGATGGGTAGCCTGGAAAAGGCTAATAGACTTTTTGAGGAGATGTCAGAAGTTGGTCCTTCTCCCAATTGTGTAACGTACAACACATTGATTGGCGGATACTGCCGTATTGACAACGTAGACAAAGCTCTTTATATTTTCTCTTTGATGGATAAGAATGGCATTAAGCCTAATAGAGCTACTTGTAACACACTTACTTATGCACTTTGTAGAAAGGGTCTTTTGGATAATGCTAGGAAGCTTTTGAGGGAGATATTGGATGATCATGATGAGGCTACCTCAAATTTAATCACTTCAACTATATTCATTGATGGTTGCTGCAAGAATGGAGAAATGGATCGGGCTCTTGAACTTTGGAACGAGGCATTCCAAAAGGGTATGCAAATGGACACCGTTGCCTACAATGTGCTAATCCACGGGTTCTGTTTGAGTCGGAACATGAAGCTTGCTTTTAGATGCTTTTGTGAAATGCTTAAAAGGGGTTTCTTTCCAGATGTATACACCTATAACATTCTTATTAGCGGTCTTTGTAAAGATGGAAAAATTGATGAAGCGTGTAATATTCACAATGCAATGTCAATAATGGGTGTTCCACCTGATGTAATCACTTACAAGATGGTTATTCGAGGTCTTTGTCTCTGTGGCGATGTCAACAAGGCTAACATGTTTCTTTTTAATATGTTAGAAGATTTGTTGATACCAGATCCTCTTATCTGGAATTTGGTGATTGATGGATATGGAAAATTTGGAAGTCTGGACCATGCTTTTTATATTAGAGATCAGATGGTAGCAGCAGGTGTTGCACCGAATACTTTCACTTATAATGCCTTGATTCATGCTCAAGTAAAAGGAGGAAGCATTGTTGATGCATATTCTTTGCAGCGGGAAATGCTTCGGAACGAGCTTTTACCTGATGTTGTCTCCTATAACCTTCTAATTGGTGCTGCGTGTAATTTTGGTCATGTGCGTTTCGCAACTCAGTTGTATGATGAAATGCTGAGAAGAGGCTATGAGCCAGATGTTATAACTTACACTGAGCTGATTCGAGTCCATTGTATGAGGGGAAACATTATGGAAGCAACAGAGCTTTTGGGTAAGATTCAGAGATCTGGTGCAGGTGTTGACCATGTGCCATATCAAATAATTATTAAGAAGTATTGTAACATGAGAGATCCAAAAAAAGCGTTTGGTCTATATGAGGAAATGGTTGAAAAGGGTCTAACATGCCGATTTTCAACGTACTATTCCCTAACAAAAGAACTGGGTAGGAAAGGGTTCACTAGAGAAGCAGTACAAGTTTGTAACGACATGGATATGTTGGGTTTGGTGAAGTAGAGTTATTGGCCAATATTTAATTCAGCAATACTCTGCAACTTTTATGGAAGAGGGAAATGTTAGTCTTGCTTATGCGGAAGAAGTTCTTGACCCATAAATCGAGATCATTCGTAATCAATTTAGTTATGACTTTTCACTGACATGGCGATCTGCAAACAGAACTAGAATTGTTGATCAAGTTACTGCCGTTATCAGACAGACCATGGTGAGCTTCCAGTCTTCTTTTATCTGATTACCTGTTTATGCTTTTCCAAGTACTCTCCTGAAGTCCTGATGGAGAAAGATTGACTTCATTTGGAATATGTTCATTGACCACATAACTAACTTTGCCTCCCTGTCTTAATGGCAACAAGTCCGTCCCTCTCTAATCCACTATTTGCAACTCTTTTCAAGTTTTCAGGTGAATGCAAATATTGCGTGGGGCATGATAACCCACCCCATGTACACATGCATATAAACCCACCGCATCTACACATGCATATATGAATATGTCATTTTCTCATAAGTAAGAGTGTAAGATACTGTACTTTGTGTGTTGGCAATATCAGATCTTATATATTATGTTATAATGTGTGGAGTGGCCTCAGATCTTATATGTTATATGATAATGCAAGGCTTCCAATGGCGATGTGGGTCTACATATATCTCAATAGACTATATTTTGAACCCGTGAATCGGTGTACGAGAAAAAGTTATATTAATATTAAAGTACGAGTATTCCCTTGGCGCTCAAAACCCTAGGCATTACTTAAATTGCTAACCTGCATTCACTCTCGTCATGCAACCCTTGGTTCTTTACTTGCTTATTTGCCTTAGGGGAGAGACATGTTTTAGCAGGAGACGCTTTACATGTGGCCTCAATTGCATATGTACAACTTCTTCAGAAGAATCCCCCATAAAGATTCGTATCATCGGCAGATAGTAAATGGGAAATGCTTGTATTAAGGTCATGACTACGATTGAATGAACTCTATTCATATATGGAACAGCCTGGGATGAACTATTTACTTTCTTGTGGTTTATCGTTGAAATTGAGATTATTCGTCTAATGTATTGCTTTCGATATCTTCTTTTGCATTTGACCTGAGAAATGAGTTAAATTATCTTTTAACGCCTTTTATCAATAGGTGTTTTTTCTATAATTTTGGGTAAGCATATTTTGCTTCTCATTCAGCATAGTTCTTGACACCCTGTTTTCGCCTTGTAATTTTTGTAGGTCCTTTTAATTCTCTTCTTGCTTGCAATATTCATTTCCATGCGCTTCTCGGCACAACTATGATATGGTGCATGACTTTAGTTATGTGTTTATTTGCAATACCGCTAGCTCTTGCAAAATCAGAATTTTCATTATCCAATCTGAATAAATTTCTCATCTATTACATTACATTACAATTACCATTGCTAACGTTGATCGTAAATTAGCTTGTTTTTAATATGTTAAATTTGGATTTACTACCAGCAGTCTATTTTTGTCATTGAAAAGCATTTATCTTAAATCCTTGTCTGTTGCAGTGGTGGTGCACTTGCAGTTGGTCTACCTCCAGCTTGGGTGGATGTATCTGAAGAAATAGCAGCAAACGCATAACGGGCACGAACTAAAATGGCAGAGTTAGGCAAGGCTTATGCCAAAGCTTTAATGCCTTCATTTGGAGATGGCAGAGAAGATTAACATATGATTGACACCCTTACACACGGGGAACTGATTTGTTGAGAAGGTCTGAAAAGAGATTACAGAAGCTTTCCGCAGCTGGGCCTTCTGAAGATTCAAATGTTTGAAAAAAACGTGCAGGTATTGTAGTGGTAGTAATTACAGTTATCCTTTTAATTATGTCATATATTGATTTATGTAGTTTTGATGTGAGTGATCTTATAATTCAAAAGTTAAAGCATTTTCAAATTCTTCAGTATAATTGAGACACATTATTGCTCCTCCCTTTGTATTCTTCTTTTTTTCGCATAACTTTGTATTAGTGGACTGCCATAATTGAGAAAGTGATCTTAATAGCAGAACCTACAAATAAGTAAATAACACTGCATATAAAGTTTCCTCACCACTTTTGTAAATCGCTAACAATCTTAATCGTAATTAGTCTTAAACCTTTAAAAGAAACTTAGTTTATTATTTACTACCGGGTTTACCTGCCTAGACAGTCTGCATCTAATCTACATATAGTCATGATAATAGGTTGGCGTGTCTTCTGCACGTGTAAGGGACATGTCTTAGACACGTTTTTCTTGTTTTTTTTTGCCCTTTATTAATCTGGAACGGTCTGTCTGTCGTTTTCAAATTCATCACTGTATTGATTTGAAAAGTCTACGATTTTCCGTGAAGTTTATATTTTGATTTTCCTAATTCTGGAAAGCCATCAGCTTATTTAGTGATAATAAATTAAGGAGGGACAGGGGTGGTGCGTGTAACTTACCATTTCACCATTTCAGAAATAGCACTCCAAATATGCTATGTTACACCCATACAACATTTACCCCAAATAATAACAAGTCCTTTAAAAAAAGTAGCCTTTTATCCCTATTCATCTAATGAAGTCCAATACTGAAGAAGAGCTTTTGTGTCACTAATAGACTGTACTAACAGTTTGCAGCTTCAGATGTCACTGTTTTTTTATTGCCTAATGGAATGAGAAATCACAAATGGACCGAAAAAACTTGTTCTCACTTCTCTAGGTCAAGCCATTTTGGATATTTTGATTGTGCTTGTAGGTTCTTCGGAGAAAAAGACGCTGCACAATTTTTTGCCTGCCTCATTTTCTTAAGAGAGAGATGTACACCCTCAGAGTTGCACCCACAACCCTTTGGTGACTGTTTCCTTTGGTACATAGATACCAACTATATCACAATCACATTGCACCCATTGAAACAATGATTTAACGATTTGAATTGGTTTTCCTTTCCATCGATTTCGACCTTACTTGATCCCTCAAAGTTGCACCCACTACCCTTAGGTGACTGTTTTCTTTGGTACATAGATGCCAACTATATCACAACCACGTTGCACTCATTTAAACAATGATTTAGCGATTAGAATTGGTTTTCCTTTCCTTCTATTTCGACCTTTTTGTGGTTTTCAGTTATTTTTGTTTTCCTTTGTAAGTCTGTATTTCTTTTTACCAATTTATAAAATAACCCTTAAGCAAAAAAAAACCTTTTTGTTTCCTCCTATCTATCTTTTTAATTTATTAAATCAAATTAATTAGTCAGTGGGATCAAGTCAATCAATTCATATATTGATCTAGATATGGTATTATCAAAACTGTTTAAATACCGATCAACCATGATAGTATATCATTAATTGACATGTATAACAAGTTTCGTTATCTCAACTAGTTGATCGAAGTCACTAAAGCCTGATAGATCTATCAGTTCTAGCTTATTTGGCATTGGTAAATCAATTGTATGACCAATATATTATTCAGTTGAGTTAAAGATTGATTCGTATCCATTCGGCCAGCTTTTACTCGTCAACTGTAACTGCCTGTTCTCTTGCTCAACTAGAAAGATTAGGGCGGATCTTGTATGGTTTCTTTCAGCAAATGCCAGTAGCAAGCAAAAATGCATATTTGCCATTGTCATGCTTTCTCTTTTTAGATTACCTCTGGTGATGAATAATGACGCCATTTTATGTTTTTCCTACAGCATTCTCTTGCTACCGACCTTCAGAACCTTTCAGTGGACCTTCGGAAGAAATAATCAACGTATTTGAAGCGTCTCTGACAGCAAAAAGAGGTGGGTTTGGGCTTTTAACTCATTTTTTTTTTCATTATTATGTGAATAAAGTCAGCGTGGCTTTTCAATCAGAATGGTGACTACAGTTGTAATAAGTTGTGACTGGGTGAAATGTGCATTGAAGGAAATTTTACAATAATAAGCTATAAGTCACATTGACTCGGTATACACCATCAAAATGCCTTCTGCATCGTATCAACACAGTTATGGATCCATGTCTCCCATGCAGATTGTTTTGCATATATGGAGTATCATTGTTGCATAGATTATAACCTTGCTAATTTAAAGTCAGTATCAAATTTTGGTTTAAGATGACTTTGTGATATAGGGCCAAGATGGGGTTGACTTGGAGATGAATCTGAATGAAAACAGATCTCAATTTGGAGGTCGACAACTTCAGTGATTTGGTATGTCCCATTTCCTTCTGATGGTTAATTTGTTTACTTCGTCGTTTGATCGCTACAATATTTGCCTGTACAGTGGCCTATATTTTAAGTAAGGATTTAAAAATCCGACATTCATTTTTTTGTGGTGAATTAAAAATAAGTTAATTGAACTTAATCACGCCAGGGATTTAATGAGCATCAAATATCAGAGTTAAAGAAAAGTGAGGCATTCACTGTGGAGAGGGAGAAAGAAATCAGTCAGGTGAATACATAAACATTCTCTTACTTCCACCGTTCAGAATGTTGCTAATACACAATTGGAGAAGGTCCTTTTTCTCTTCTTGTTATTCTACACATTTGCAATTAAATTTTCACTTGTTACTAATTTATCCGTGTTCACATATGGTGTATCTATTTTCAGGCAGAAAGAACCCAAAGAAATGGGGGCATGGTATGTTGTGCCACGGTTCTAGTGATTATGTGTTTTGTAATGCTGCTTCTCTTGATCATCAAGGAGATGATATTGTGATTTGCAAACTTGATCTGAATGGAAGGATTTCACTAACAACTTCTGCTTTGTACGAGTCAAACATTTGGATACACGTTATGCGCATCAACAAAATGGCAAATACTGGTTTGACAACTCTGGTTTGATATGCCATGCAGCCGGCGAACATTTGTCTTATGTTTAAAGGACGACTACTCCCAGAAAGATTTATGGAATTCGTTTTTGTATGCTCCCAATGGTAAGGCCGTTGTATCTATTCTTATAGGATTTTGGTGTACTGGATCCTCAAGGGTTATAGAGTGTGACTTAACCCTCCGTGTATGAGTGGCTGAATATTCTTAATTCTGTATTCTTTTGTGCACAATCATTTTGAATAAATTACTGGACACAAAGTTGGTTGGAATTAATTGCTTTCAATTAGAACAGATTTTCTTTTTTTTTCTTACTTTCGTTTGTACTGGTTTTTAGAATGTTTAAGTGGAAGTTAAGAAGATATGACAGGTTTAAGAGACCAGGGCAGACCCTGAAGCAAGCAACAGGCAGGGGTGCAAGGTTCGCTACTTTGATGTGTGGAGCTGAACTTGTTAACTCCTCATGGTCAGGTTTATGTCGAGGCAAAAAGCTGTAAGATATTGGATTAGAACCACACATATCTCTATTTCTATCAAAAAAGAAAGAAGTTGTAATCTAATAATAGTTTTGGCTCGTACAATTTGGCAGTGGACTTTTAGCAAGATACAATTTCCAAATGAAACTACTAAAGTCTTACAAGTCATTTGTTTCTTAGTAAAGAAAATAGATCCTCTGAAAAGAGTTGGTAATTGTTGAGAGTAGCTAGGTAAAAGCTGGGAATAGTCTGGTTAAGACTGAGGAATCAGAGCAAAAGAGTGACGGAAATGACAGCGATGAGCATAAGGGCAGGGATCAGCAGAGGTGATCAAGTGACAAACCTCAGTCTCCATATGTACACTCCCCTGTCTCCTCCCATTTGTTGCATAGCTCTGTCTTTCTTGTCCCTTGCTTGTACACTTCCACTTGTATCTCCCCCCCAGAATCCTTCTTCTTCACCTTCGGTACAACAACAACTTCTTTCTCGGAGATGAGATCGTTCTCTTTAGCAGAAACGAGGATAGATAAATCGAGATGTTCATCTCTGAGTTTCAAATTCTCTTCTTGAAGAAGATTCACTTGGTGAAACACTTTTTGAAGATAATCAAAGCAGTTTCTATACTTGATCAACATTTCCTCAATCTCATTCTCTATCACTTCTTTCTGATACTCAAACCAGTTGTTCTTGTGAGTGAAATCATTCGTTGAATCTGATTCGAATGTGAATGTTGATGATGATGAGTTTTCAGATGTTGTCTTCATTGCCTGTTTTCGATACAAAAAAATCAATTGAAGTTAGATTTACGATTTGAGGAAGAAGAAGATTAGTTTATTTTACCTGTGATTTGATCATTGATGAGCTCGAAATGGGTTTTGACTTTTGAGGAGAGGGATGGAGGGAGAAGTGAGATTTGAAGAAATGCTGACTGTATTTATAGTGGTTTTGGTTGTTGGGCTTGAAATTATGCAACTGTTGTTTTCTTTTTAAATAATTATGAAGAAAAAGAAAATAGTGATTTTTGTTACAAAACACGGCCGTCAAATATGCCTTTGGGTAATTAAGCCATAAAGACGTCCAAGTACGTCTGCATGCAGAAAAGAGAGTTAGGGCGAGTAAAAAACCTAAGTGCTTAGAGTCCAACTCTTTTAGTTTTCTTCTATTAGATTTCTCACTTACTCTCGTCTTTCTATTTTTAGGTTTATTTCCTTTCTCAAATGTTAACTCTTTCCAAATTAGACCAAACAAAAAACACTTCTTTTCTTATCTATGAGTCATGAATATAGTATCTTATAGTACTAGAGTTGTTTTTAAAGAGAAAGACGGTTGTTGGCTTTTTCTGATAATGAAGTGATAAGTGCAAAACGAATGAGGTTTTGCGGTTTTGAGCTTTGAAAAACATATATATTGAGATAATGACGACTCTTACACTACCAAAAAATTTCCCTGATGGTCTTCGAGTTCTTCTTGTTGATAACGATCTAGCATGTCTCAGAACCATGGAAGAGATGCTTTGGAAGTGCAATTATGAAGGTATTTTTACTTGCGTTTTATTACTTTTTGTGGTTTGAGTACAAGTTAGAAATACATGTTGGCATCGTCTTGGATTATATTTCATACATTTTTGGGACTTTGGCTTTGTTTGTTACTTTGTTTATTGGTTGGAATTGGAATATATAGTAGTATGATTTTGTTAGGAACTATCTCTAGTTATTGGAATAGTGGTTTATGGCTTACACGAACTTATATTTAAGCATGTGAGTGAATAAAGAACGTAGGACTTAGCAAAAAATAAATAAAGAACGTAGGGTGTTTATTATTTTGATTGACACATTGTGTTTATCTTTCATATTAATGACAAAAAAAAAATGCACGTTAATACATATCAATGAAGTCTTCCCATATTAGTATATTACATTGGAAAAAAAACTCATAAGCAAAAAAAAGGACAAATAATATCCAGCTATCTACAGTATTGTCTTGATTCTTCGACTAACTACAAAATATATCATCATCGAGAAGAGCGAGAAATCTGGGCTCCCATCGTTCCACCCAGCCAAAAACAGAAACCCCTTTAACTAAATATATATTTATCACACGTGTCAAAAAAGAGAAAAATGCCATAGTAAAGAATAGTATTCGACCAAGTAACCTGACATACATTAGGTAAATGTAGTCATATGACTTCCAACACTTCAAAATACTAAGTATCCAACAGCCTGCAAGTCACTCAGTCAGTTACACATCCACTAAGCTCACAAAGTAAAGCCATGTATTCAACAGCTTGTACTCACACACAGGGAAAAAGAATACTAAAAAAGACTTACGGAAGATACAAGTATAACTAAAATGAGATAATACTTACAGATTTAGCTCGTTGTTCGCTAGCACATGGAATGTACAGTGTATCTAGGTCCCTGCAGTAAAAATAATATCAATCAAGGTAACATGGCAGAGAGAGAGACAGGTGGTAGGTGGGTGTTAGGAAGAAGACGATCCAATATTACCTAGGCTATGCCCAGCTCAAGCATTCTATGACCAAGTCTTCATGTGACAAACATTACTGCCTCTGCTTAAATTCCTCCAACTCCCCAACCAGCAATTCATAGCCTGTCAATCATAGTTTTATTGGAATCAGTTTCAAACACACAAACATCTTCTAATCAGTCACAGGTCAAGAGTTCTAACTCAACTTCCTAGGAACAGGAGTACATTCAATAAACTTAGCTAATCGAACAACAAAAAAAATAAACGGTGAGAGATTTAGGCGTGGGAAATTTTTTGGTGTTTTGAAAAAAGGCACTATACCTTGAGTTCATGTTTCTTATACTGAGCTCCCAAACGACCAACCTTTAAAAGAGTGTCTGATCTTCTAGTCTAGACAAAATGTCATCATAATTCAATCCATATGGTGGAGAAACTTGTGAAAATCCCTCGATACAACTTTTAATTGATTTCAATAAAAACCAATACTATATGCTTTTAGTTATTGCAGAAAATAATAAAGTGAGAAAAGAAATCAAGCCCCCCTACACAGGAATTTGCTAACGTCGTAAACCCAATTAGGGAAACATCCACGCCACTGTCTTTCACTAGCAGTGGACAAAATCCACTCAATATAATCAAAGTTTACAATGTGCTGTGCTCACAACGAAGTATCAAGACTCAAAGGAAGAAACACTCACAACGAATATCAAACCCATGAACAATCGAATATCATCAGTCTTCCTTCTATCTTCGACTCATTCGAATACCACACTCCACCACTTGCAATCCTTGATGATCAAAGCTCCTCCTTGCAATCTCAGCAAGGAATGAAGTTACTCAATAGAGATTTTGGTTTGGGAAGTTTTAATCCTCTCAAAAGAGCATAACATGTGATCACAACTCTAGATACATATATGAGAAGAACGAGGTAATGGAGAACAAACGAATTAACAAAAAAAACCTCTCTATCACTTGCGACTCATCCACCAAAACAAGGATTTTTCTTTCTACTCTCCACACCGTCACTTTCACTGTTGAGAATAGAAGCTTTATAAAACGTAGGTCCTGCAGACCCACACAACTTGGAAACCCTGTAACTTGTATTTTGGCCCAGAATAGTCTGTGTGTTTGGTTGTGAAATATGTCCAACCAATATGGGCGTTTCAATTCCCCCCTTTGGATATCATTTCGTGTCAAAACCACATTCCTAAATCATATATCAGTCACTTGAGAGAAACAAAATAACATTGTATGACCTGAGACTTACCAAACTCGAGACGCACAACTTATTGCATCATTGTCCTCATAACTTCATTACTATTTCAGCTCGTACTTGTCTGATCTTGAAAGCTATGTAACTGCACACTAAACAAAAGGCATAAAAGTACTATAGTATATGAAGCTAAGTAATTCTCAAACCATTCTTCCACTTTTTGTCATGAAAGG